>NW_027526460.1:13712403-13799903 GCF_048455015.1 Haemaphysalis longicornis | reverse complement strand
AACGTGAAACCTGGGGATGGGCGAATCGCGCAGTGTATGAGTGTATTTTTGGCGCCTTTGCCTTTTTATCAACGGAGATGAGACCGTGGGAAGGGGGGAAGGGGGGGAGTGTTGAAGCACGAATCGTTCTAGCGCGAGGAGTAAACGAGGCTCCCGGTGTTTTAGTACCGTGACTACATGAGACGACGGTTACGGCGACGACGACGAGAGACACCGACAACCCGAGCCCTAAGGGGCTTCACCCCTAAAACACTGAGTGTTTAAGGGCTGTTCAAGCATTGGCGCGGTGAGGAAACCGGAGGCGGCTGGTATGCTCATGGATAACGCAAAGTAGTGTCTCCTCTTCGGGGAGCTATGATGTTGTACAAAACGATAGTTGCCGAGACGTCCAAACCTATTCTTGACACGAAGGCATCTACACACAGGCGGCCGTGGACACCAATCTCACCAAGGTTAGTTTCGCGCTACATTACTCGCAACCACGTCGTGGGGCCGATCGGACAACTGCCGCCAAAGGACGCGTAAAAAAGAGGCAGCATCCCGCTCCTCCGATACAAGGAGGCGCACTTGCCCGTGTCGTCATCCTCAGCGCTGTCCGGCGTGGAGCTGCGGGGTGAAGCCGCTCCGTCGCGTCCGCGGCGCCGCGCAAGCTTCCACGGTAGCGAGACCATGCTGCTTCCGATGGAGGAGCAGTCGTCTCATAAGCGCAATCGCTGCTGCTGCTGCTGCCGATGCCGTAACGCCGCAGCGTGCACGACGACGACGACCGAGGGCTGCAGTTCAGGGACTGTCTGTGCCGGCGGCGGCAGCAGCAGCTCGCGCTCATCAGGGGAAACCTATTAGCCCTGCACCTGCACCCAGCTTCCTCTGTTTCCCGCTCCGATCTCTCTCGTTATTTCTTTGCTGTTGGTATTTTGAGCGCCGAGCTTTTTCCACGCTTGTACGTTCGTTTATGTCTTTCCCCGTCTGTCCCCAGGCCCAGGGCCGCCGGGTGGGCGCCTACATGCAAGCTACCGACGGTGTCGCGCGCAGCATGAGCGGCTGTATGCCTCGCGGAGACAGATTTAGGCCAGAAAGACGAGCCGGCGCTGTTGTACAAGCCCGCGGCTGTAATGTTACGGCTTATCTGATAAATGCATGTTGCTATCTCGCATAACCAAGCCGGAAGGAAGGGCCGTTCTTTTTAGCTGTTTACTCGGGGCTCGTTTTCTTTTGACTAATGATGTTGTTTTGAGAGTACACTTGCGTCGGGTTTTACTGAGTTTTACCCTCATAATAATAAGTTTCATGAATCAGAAAACCCCTTATTCTCTGCTACCAAGTGTAATTGCTGTCACACTCATATGCACTGGAAGTACTCTGTTCGTATAGGTGCAAACAATAGTATTTAGAGGGTACGTAGAGAGTCACACAAGAGGCATTTAACGACCTTGCGGCCACTCCGGAAAGTTGTTCATCTCTAAGAAGTGACCTAAACACCCATTACGCTTTTTTTTTCAGCAGAACTTCTTCCAGCTCAGCTTTGTTTCAAATGTAACCAGTGCTTCTTCATTCGGAGTTTGAAAAGACGCCTCATCCAATCGACATTTGAGATATCTAATAGCATTCGAACTGAATAGCAGTTGCTGCGATTTCCACGACAGCTTTAAATGACAGTGAACGGGCTGCCAGAAGTTCTTCGAGATACGACTTCCACCCTGTCAAGCGGCTCCATCGACCACGAGCACACAGCCATTGGCAACGCAAGCTCGGCAAGACCTCGACTCGTGTCTCCTATATTTCTGATGGCTTGCTGCTGGTTTGTGAGCATGACAGTTAAATTTCGCCTCTCCATCTTCTTGGCGAACTGATGGAGGCGAAATAGGGATGTTCTTTTGATGCGCGAGCCGAGAGGACGATCTCGACTCGCTCCGATGACCGACGACCGATGCTTGGAGCGGGTGAGGGATGAGGACTGCCTTCCTTGCTGGATATTAGGTTTATTTACATTATTTACATGACTCCACGTTTACATCACGTCAGAGTGACGGTTACATTGTCACTCTGACGGCAGCAGCCTGTTCGGCCGAGATCTATACTGCTAGATCCCCTCTCGACCGACCCTCGACAAAACCCAACACTCCGGTTTTGATAGCAAAAACCCCGCCTCCAAAAAGGGGGCGTTCAAGAAAGAGAGAAAAACCTTTCAAAACAATTATTACAAACCATTGATTGGCCACAGTAACCAGCCAATCACACACATGTCCTCACCTACGGTCACGTGACCTAACCCTCTCTCTTATGCACTCAAAGTGCGTTTCCTACGCACGCTGTTACACCCGGCCAGAAAATACAGGACATCTGCGGCCTTAAGTGAACCATCCATTACGTTAAGCGGGCGGCATCTGCACAAACAACAGCCAAGCCGAGGGCCCGGAGCGGTCCTCGCGTGGCGCCTCCCGCGACGCCCCCATTGTCCCGCGACGCGCGGGCAATGAGGGTTGCTAATTCCCTCCCAGACGAAGGGGCGCCGCCGCCCACCTGGACAGACCACGGGGAGAGACGCTGCCAGCCGAGGCGACCATCGTCGAGGCGAACGACCCGTCGACGAAGAGCGCCCGCCGCCGGAGTCGAAGATTTTTCAAACTTACACCGCGCGCGCTTTCAACACTAAGAGATACGATCATCTGGCCGCCCGTCAGCTTGTTATGCCGAATGACCCTGCCACCCTCGACGCGACAGAGGCACTCAGGCTAATCGCCCCCATCCTTTGACACACAAAAGGACGGGCATAACACACGCTCTCCGCGTCTCCGAACTTGGCGTCCGTGCGGCTACATGAAAGGGACACGGGAAAGTGGCCACCAGCGGAGGCGACGCCAATACATGGGCCACCGGCGGCCTTCATTAATTACATGCGGAGCCCGAACTTAACACCTCCGCACTAAGAATGTTGTCCGTACACTAGCTGTACGTACAACATTAACTCCCCTGCAGGTTATGTCTTACTGCAGAGCCAGAACTAAAAAAAAACACTCAAGCCGTTACGCAAATACAATACGACGCGGTACAATACAGTACAACAAAAAAAAATTAACCCGCTACACACCAACCCAAACAGCACAACGCGCCGACCAACTGCACCAAAAACGGATACAACACGGCATACTCAGTGCCTTCGCCTAGCCATGGCTTGCGCAACATCAAACAATAAACGAAGGCACTCAACCACAGGGCCCGTGAGAACAAACTTGTGGCACCCTCTACCATTAAAGGCAACCAACCCCACGAAGGGTATAAATGTTACAACTTGACAACTGGATGAATGACACCATCCATCCTTAACCGTTCAGCGTATGTAGGAACATGCTTGCACTCTAATGAAAAAAAAAAAACAACACCCGAACAAAACCCAAACGCTCAAATTGAGGCTACTCCTGTACCAATAACAAAACGTTTAAAGAAAGTTCAGCGTTTCTTCACGCACTCGCGGACGCCGGTTCTTTCGGGATGCGACACAGATTGTTCGTCCCTGTTGCGGTTCACTTGCTGTCCACATTCGATGCACTGAAAGTTCATTTTTCAGTACCTCAAACTCTAGTTCGCACACAAGCGCCACAAGTGGGCCCTACCTGCACATTCCATGGCCCACCATGACCACATGCCAACGAGCGCAAGTAAAGAAAGGCACTCGCCATTGTACCCAGAGGTAAACTCCCTACCGTGCTGTAACAGCGGCTCTAGTCCTCAAGAAGACAGTTAAACCCGCGAAGCTGCGCTACTCGTAAATCACGCGCCTTACCACAGCTGAACACAACCAACACATGCACAAAAAAAACTAAGAACAAGGGGGAGAACTACAGTACAGGGACAACTAAGAATAACGCTCGTCGGAGCGAACCCTACACATAACAAAACAGCAGAAAAAAAAAGCAAAACGCTAACCACTAAGTGTGCAGCAAACAACACTGAACCGTCCCTGTCTCGCACTGCACACTATTCAGCGCTAACGCCCCTTTCCGCGGCGGCACACACCGACCGTCGCACGGAAGCTGATTCCGTGTTGTGCGCCACCAGCTGATCCTACACGAACCCTGGTTCGGCTCGCGGTGTCCTGTGCTCCCGGGAGAGAAGGAACACCCTACTCGGCGGTAGCGCGTACGACGATGTCGCACCTGCGCCGCCGCACCTGCCGCCGCCTTCCGCGTTCTCGGGCGTGTCGGAATCGACCTACGCTCAAGACGCCGCGGACCCCCTGCGCATTCATGCTTCGCGCACGGAAGCTCCACAATTAGGCGCGCCGATCCGCTGCCCTCACCTGACGGCTGTGCTACCTCCGCACCTCCCTGCGCGGCCACGGCAACATTGCCCGCCGCCACAGAAAGAATCGCTGCAGCTAAGACATTTGTCTCACGCGATTCCAAGATCTCATCTGCAACAGTGGGAACGCCAACGTGTTGCCCAACAACTGGGGTGGCTTCGGCCACCTCCACGACATTTCCACTCTCCTTCTCCCGTGGCGCTCGAAGCGCCCACGAGGGAACAAACACCGTGAAAAGATTGGCGTCCTCTTCGAGTTCGCCGATCCTGCGGAGCTTCGCTTTCTCGTAAGCGATCTCCGCCCTCCCTTGGGCTAGTTGAGCACTGAGCTCCTCAGCCGTCCACACGGACGGGCTATCCGCGCCCCGGCTACCCGCTAGCCTAGCTTTTTCCAAAGCGTGCTGGGCATTTTTGAGAGCTAATTCAGCTCTCAACTCCTCAATCTCGAGCACAATGGCACTAACCTTTCGGTCGGTGCCGCGACATCCCGTTAGCATAGTGGCCATGGTGAACCCGGAGAAAACAAATCAGGGCCCACCTGTGCTCGCTCCGGGTTCGGTCGGGTCGCAGTGTCGCTGATGCAGCAGCTAGTGGACCCGATGCGCCGCTCTCGCCGCTGGGATGGGGCCGTGCTCCTTGGGCCAGAGCCCGCTGAGGTGTCGCCCCGTTGAACCGCGGCTTACGCCGCCCTGGGCCGAAGCCCCCGAGGCCTCCCGCTGAGGTGTCGCCTCGTTGAACCGCGGCTTACGCCGCCCTGGGCCGAAGCCCCCGAGGCCTCCCGCTGAGGTGCCGCCCCGTTGAACCGCGGCTTACGCCGCCCTGGGCCGAAGCCCCCGAGGCCTCCCGCTGAGGTGTCGCCTCGTTGAACCGCGGCTTACGCCGCTCTGGGCCAGAGCCCACGAGGCCTCCCGCTGAGGTGTCGCCCCGTTGAACCGCGGCTTACGCCGCCCTGGGCCGAAGCCCCCGAGGCCTCCCGCTGAGGTGTCGCCCCGTTGAACCGCGGCTTACGCCGCCCTGGGCCGAAGCCCCCGAGGCCTCCCGCTGAGGTGTCGCCCCGTTGAACCGCGGCTTACGCCGCCCTGGGCCGAAGCCCCCGAGGCCTCCCGCTGAGGTGTCGCCCCGTTGAACCGCGGCTTACGCCGCCCTGGGCCAGAGCCCACGAGGCCTCCCGCTGAGGTGTCGCCCCGTTGAACCGCGGCTTACGCCGCCCTGGGCCGAAGCCCACGAGGCCTCCCACTGAGGTGTCGCCCCGTTGAACCGCGGCTTACGCCGCCCTGGGCCGAAGCCCCCGAGGCCTCCCGCTGAGGTGTCGCCCCGTTGCCGTTGAATCGCGGCTGCTGCCGCACTGAGCCGGAACTCACGAGGCCTCCCGCTGAGGTGTCGCCCCGTCGATGCTTGGAGTCTGGCTCGTCGTTGGTCGGAGCCGAACCTTGCGTTGAAGGAGCCTCTCCGCAATGCCCCACCAGCTCCAGCCCATGGTCGTGGTCATCCTGTCGACTGCGCCAGTTAAATTTCGCCTCTCCATCTTCTTGGCGAACTGATGGAGGCGAAATAGGGATGTTCTTTTGATGCGCGAGCCGAGAGGACGATCTCGACTCGCTCCGATGACCGACGACCGATGCTTGGAGCGGGTGAGGGATGAGGACTGCCTTCCTTGCTGGATATTAGGTTTATTTACATTATTTACATGACTCCACGTTTACATCACGTCAGAGTGACGGTTACATTGTCACTCTGACGGCAGCAGCCTGTTCGGCCGAGATCTATACTGCTAGATCCCCTCTCGACCGACCCTCGACAAAACCCAACACTCCGGTTTTGATAGCAAAAACCCCGCCTCCAAAAAGGGGGCGTTCAAGAAAGAGAGAAAAACCTTTCAAAACAATTATTACAAACCATTGATTGGCCACAGTAACCAGCCAATCACACACATGTCCTCACCTACGGTCACGTGACCTAACCCTCTCTCTTATGCACTCAAAGTGCGTTTCCTACGCACGCTGTTACACCCGGCCAGAAAATACAGGACATCTGCGGCCTTAAGTGAACCATCCATTACGTTAAGCGGGCGGCATCTGCACAAACAACAGCCAAGCCGAGGGCCCGGAGCGGTCCTCGCGTGGCGCCTCCCGCGACGCCCCCATTGTCCCGCGACGCGCGGGCAATGAGGGTTGCTAATTCCCTCCCAGACGAAGGGGCGCCGCCGCCCACCTGGACAGACCACGGGGAGAGACGCTGCCAGCCGAGGCGACCATCGTCGAGGCGAACGACCCGTCGACGAAGAGCGCCCGCCGCCGGAGTCGAAGATTTTTCAAACTTACACCGCGCGCGCTTTCAACACTAAGAGATACGATCATCTGGCCGCCCGTCAGCTTGTTATGCCGAATGACCCTGCCACCCTCGACGCGACAGAGGCACTCAGGCTAATCGCCCCCATCCTTTGACACACAAAAGGACGGGCATAACACACGCTCTCCGCGTCTCCGAACTTGGCGTCCGTGCGGCTACATGAAAGGGACACGGGAAAGTGGCCACCAGCGGAGGCGACGCCAATACATGGGCCACCGGCGGCCTTCATTAATTACATGCGGAGCCCGAACTTAACAATGACTATCCTTCAATATGTCATCACTCGATCCTATACCTTTTCTGGTCCTTGAGCAACACTCGAAAAGATCGCCGCGGAATTATTTTTGCTGTAACAGGTATTTTTTATCCTCGTACCACGCACGACACTCTGTGCTCACAGATTCGATTATCCTTCTTAATTCTACCTACAGCTCCGTCTGCCACTATTCCCGCTCCCCCAATGTTCCGGATTTCCTTTTTTATTCATCCTCCACCTAACTTCGCATACATATAAAATTGAACGCACAGCGGAATATGAAAAAATGACTGGAAGCTTATCTGCATATAGAATATGGCATATGATGCGTCGGTCCATGGTTTTCATTTTAAAACAAAAAGAATGGGCGTGCGAAATTTTATTGCGTGTTGATTGCAGTACGTGAAAAAGTCGGGTATGAAGATTCAAAGAGCAGAGCTCAGCGAGGATGACAAATGGACCTGATCAGCCGTGGAAAAATAACCACATATTTTACTTTCCAGCAGCTGCGGTGCTGTTCTATAGCCACTGCAAGTTGCTGCCGTGCGCGGCAGTGAAATACGACAGTACGGGAGGTTACTGAGCATATAAAAACCGTATGACGCACAAGTTCAAATTTCGAACTCTTCACAGCACTTCGCAACGTTTGCGCTGAAAGCAAAAAGAGCGGGTGTGATCCTCTTAGTGCTGTTCATTTGCGTCACACAATGTAGCGGTCGCGGCGTGTTCTAATGCCGCCAGGGCCCGACAGAGCCACCAAACGAACTGTTCGCAGAAGGTCCTGCAATGACGTATCGCTGTGAGAGCTTGCATATGTGAGAGCTTGCCGACCAGCGTACGTAAGATCATAATCAGCTACTTGTGGCACGGCATTACTGTCGTTATAAACTTCTCGAACGTTTTTCAGTGTCCTGTAAAGTTCTCCCCTTCTAGTATACCACTGAATATAAAACCTTAATTTGTGTTCAAAATCAGTTAGCCAGCTTGTTCTGCCTGTTTTCGTCGGGTTGAAATATATTAGGAGCAGCAACTCCTGACGAATAACTAACGCAGAAATGTATAGATTTCAGCAAAGGTCCGCTGAAAAATTAGAACTATAAATTACAGTGCAAGTTACACCAGGGCACTGCACTACGTATACGACGGGCTTTATAGCCAATCGTTTGCTTGGGTGACGTGAACGCTGCATTTTTTCTCGGTCAAATTTGGCGGTCTGAAATCCTCTCTTCCCGCTGCCCTCACTTTACGTGTAGCGCTAAGTATTTTGACTCTGGATATGACATGCTTGCCTTTTACGGGCATAGCTTTATAGCGTTCATGAACCATGTCACATAAGGAGATGTGCTTATAAAAAAAAGAACTCTTTCACCTTGTCTACGTGCTCCGGCGTTTCTAACTGCACAGTATACAAAAAGAAACTAAAAGCAGAGCTATAAAAACCGAACTGCGTCAGTGGCGTTGTTGTTTTTTGTAAAACTCTTCATCGTCGCGATTTCATGTGTGGGTCCCTGCCCCGTAAAAGATTCACTACTCCGCGATGAACCCGAATTTCCTGTCGGGAATAACCGTAGGTATAGAGCAGCGGGACAAGATAAGTGCAGGACGCTCGAAGATGGCTTCGAGAAGCCGGAAGTTCAGCTTACATGCGCTGTAGAACTAAACAACCAGCGTATGAGCGGTGGCAAAGCTAAAGTATTTGTAGAACGCTGTTGTTGAAGGTACTGTGTCTTAATACATGCAGTATGATGGGACGAAAACGAGAAGATATCCACAGCGGTGCTGACGGCAGATAAATAACGTGGCGCCACCTATCGAAGGCATGTCAAGAAATGCTACCCAGCCTTTTCAATGATTTTCCCAGTGCTTTTTTTTTTTCTTTTACTTGCGGTAGTCGCAAATACGAAGCGTCGTGGTTTTCGAGCGTGCCAGCGCGACCTTTCCCGTATAACATTGGACCTAGTAGACAGCCTGCGCGCTTTTCGGCGTGCTGGAGCAGCGTGCCAAGTGCTTGCAACACTCCTAGGTACTGGTTCGCAACGGGCTTCCCCAAGGTTCCAATATACAGTAGAGGTTTCAGTATTCAGTAAAGGTTCCAACATACAGCGAATGTTCCAATATTCAGTAAGAGTTCCAATGTACAGTAAAGGTTCCATTATACAGTGACGGTTCCATATACAGTGAAGGTTCCAATGTTCAGTAAAGGTTCCAATATTCAGTAAACTTGCTGTAACGAATTCAGTACTACAGGGGACAGCAAACGGAATTTGTTATGAGCTATACTTCGTTAAAAGCGGGTATGATATGCTCCACACTGCAGCAGGGACCATGAACACTTGGAATAAAGCGATTTCGTTAAAACGAAGGTTCCCTGTGGGGTGCCAAGCACTGTTGCGCTTGAATTACCCCAACTCGCTGCTGTCACCCTGTACCGATTTATGTGTATAATACCACGTCTTTTGCCATGCATTCGCACTTTGACCAGCAAGTTCCTTCTTCATAAAAACTATGCGTGCAAGGCGGAAAGTAGCCCGTCCGTACAATGGCGGCGGGCGCCACCGCAGGCGTGCGCCTTTGAGGCACGCCGGCAGTCCGCAGGGTACACCCTCCTCCACGCACGTGCTTCGAGCCTCAAGGCTCGTCGTTTAATTAAGGCGAGGGGGAGAGATCAGTGTGTCAGGCAGCCGCGGGTACAACCCGACGCATGTGCGCAGGAAGCGAGGCGGTTGCAACCGTGTAAAGTGAAATGTCGGGGCAGCGGCGAGCGTCCTCGTCCCAAAACAGGTCGACGCTGGAAAAACGCTGTTCCGAAGCCGTTTGGCGCAACCTTTGAGCTCGCGACATGCCGCGGCAGCTGCTGCTGCTGCTGCGTGCGGTGCGCGTCGGTCCGTGCGACGAGCGCGTGCACACGCAACAGTAGTTGCTCGTCATGCGCCTGACATGACCTAATTACCTTTGCTTTGTCCCTTCCTGCGAAGCCGAACGCTTTTATTTGTGCATGTGCGGCGTTGCTCCGTGCTGTTGCTCCCTATCTGTGGCCTATGCCCGTAACTCACGTTTTTTTTTTTTTTTCTTTGAAGTAACGTACTTTATGTTAGAACGGCTAGAGAGTTTCAGCTGACCGTTTTCGACGGTCCGCTCCGGTATCGGCGGCCCGCCGGAGCCAATGCCGTTCGCGGCCAAGCGCGCCACGCATGCGTAGGGGCGCTCCCGCTTACTATCGGAGCGGAGCGGACCGTGAAAAACGGTCGGCTAAAAGTCGCTATTATCAGGCTTTTCGGTTTGAAAGCTCGAATAGGAGTTTAACTCACCGAATCTAAGGCTATGTTCAGACTACCGGCACAAACGCCATATCGCGATCTATGGATGTAAAAAAAAAAAAAAAAAAGACGGCGTGTCACTCAGTTCAGTTGGCTGCGTGAAATAACGTCACTCTTTAAAGTTCTTACGACAGTTGCGGTAACAGTCTGAACACGGCTTAACCTGTACGAAACGTGCGGTATACTAGAGGGGTGTACGGGTTAAGCAATACCGCTCACACGGGTGTTTGATGCTTCGTCTCTGTCATAAATGCCGCATCTATGTTTGGGAGTCCAATACCCGAATTCGTACGTACCAGGCTACCAGCACGACGCCCTGCGGTGTACACGCGTTCGCAGGAAGAAAGCTCAACTTAAGCTTTATTTCATAGTTTTGTTTTATTTGAAATTTTATATTTATAGAATGACCTGGCTGTGGGTGGTCTCGAAAAAATTGTCACCGGTTTCAGCTTAGGATGAATTTTCGAAAAGCCGATATTACACTAAACAGAGAGCAGCGTTGGTCTGCCATTAAAAAACTAAAATTAAATGCAAAAAGTCAAAGGTGGTGCTCTTTCCGCCACGGAACAAAGTGCGACCCCTACTAATACGCAGTTAGGTTGTGATACCACCGACGCTGTGGAAAATATTAAACTATTGGGTGTGACTTCCAGCAGCGGCTTAGCGTGGGATGACACGTGCGTATTAGGTTGTCTAAAAGCTTTCAAGAATTACAGGGGTCATCCTTCCGCAACTTTGCTCAGTAATAATTACAGTAAAATTTATGATAAATAGCCTTATGTCCATTTGAACTATGCTCAGTCAGCATTGTGAACAATTACTGTGGTAATAAATAAGAAAAACTGTCTTCTAGAAGGGGATCCGTTGCAATCACAGTTCTGGTCATGCGGCGCACGCGGTTCATTAATTTGAAAGGCATAGCATCACGCAAATATTTAACATGTATCGTGGATAAATTATCGAAGTATATACAGAAGAGAGATGAGGAAGGCCTATAATAATGTGCGCACACTTGCTGTCCGACATGTTCATGAACCCGCATAAGCCAGCATAAAACTGTAGGTGTCTACGTGTCACACTGGTTACAGGTTACAAGTTGTAGCGGAACGTATTGCCGGCTGTTTTGAATAAGTTTTATTCACAAAATGTCGGCCACAAGTATATATACATACACTGCCCTATGAGAGCTCAGAATACCTGCCCTATATTAGCATTTGTCAGTCAGTCCTTTAATTTTCACACTCATCGCTGCGTACGTATTAATTTTTTGTGCTTTTAATAAATTCCATACATCAGAAGGCTTTGTTGTAAATGCTGCTGTGATGGAGTAAGCGTGAAACAGTGTGCTGAGTGGTCAGTCAAGGCTGTTTGTACAATGTTTGTTCTCTATTTTTACGTAACGGCCACCCAGCTTGTCAGGTCAGCTTTGCTCCCTTCGCATATTGTTCAATTTTTTGTGTTCTTACTGTAACGTTCTGTGCAGTTTATAAACGAATAGCTGTCGTCTGTAGCGCCGAACAGTATGCGCTGTCAAGCAAACTGTTTCTTGTCGTATGCGTGCGCCAAGGTTTCCGCAGTTGTGTACAACTGTATGTTCATGCTTAAAGGGACCCTCCAACACTTTCGATAGCGCTGTCACTTTTTCATTCGTGTTTGCAACCAATGCGAAAGCTATAGTTATCGCCAGCACAGAACGGTACTGCGTAATTTGCTCGTCGCACCAGATACGCCTTCCATTTCTGCTTTGTTTTTGTGGATTTTTTTAAAGTTGCTATCGAAAAGCGTTCGTTGCTGCATCTGAAGGAAAACCGGCCAACAGCCGCTACATGGCCTTAGTTACGTAATTCGTGCCGCCGAAGAACGTCAAGACTGGGAAAGAGAGAAAAATCTTTTGAGCGAGTTTACAAGTTATCTGATCGGTATAGAGCAGTAATTTTTGGCTGAGGTACTTTGCGACCCACTAATCTAAGTACTGGGGGTGCTGGGTGACTACGTTCTGCAAGCATTTAAGATTTCAGAAAAAAGTTGGAAAAGTTGCTGGCGATAACTATAGCTTTCGCAGTGGCTGCAGACACGAAGGAAAGAGTGAAAGCGCTTATCGAAAGCGTTGCAGAGTCCCTTTAAATCACGGCTGGTCGAGGCGCGCATGCGAGCGAGCACGGGCGTCCAGACCGTCCGTGTTCAAACTTACATTTAACCCAATGGAAACAAAGGGGAGTACACATGAATGACGTCTCACATCGCCCATCACTGACAACCTGTTTCTCCCTTATAAGACGGTTGCCAGAAGACGACAAGCACGCGTGTGTGTCTATACGGGCGCGCATTTATAGCGGGCGTGGCTCCGCGCAATGCCGCGCCGGCGCGATGAAGAGATGTACGTAGGGCGGCGATGGCGCTGACAATTGCGAAGCCGTGTCATTTCCGGCGTTCACCGATGGACACGCGCAGCCTGCGGTGGCCGTGCTTGGCCGGCACGCGAAGCCCCTCGGAAGAGGCGCGGTTGCCCTTCGCAGGAGAAAATTGAAACGGGCGTGATTTGCCACGCCAGAGATGGCCGCTCTTCCCGCGAGGATGCGTGCGCACGCGAGCGACGCGCGCAGCTCGCACCACCGCCGTGCACCGCCACTCACGTGTTTATTATGTATGGCTCTGCTTTTTCCGCTCTGATGCGCACGCTGGACCCTGCAACCGAGGGTGCGGTGGAGAACCGGATCTCTGTCGTGAGGGAAGCTGTAGCGGCGGCGCACGATGTACTTTTCCGCAGCCGCGTCTGTGAACAGCCCTTCTACACCGTTTTTTTTTTTTTTTCTACGCTGACAGTTGTAACACCCACACCGAGAGTAAAAATCGCCGTGTTCGGGAATACAAATCGGGCACTTATTCAGTCCGCATTGACGTGGTGTTTCGCCGAGTTGTAGGGGGACATGTTGGGTGTTTGCGATGTTCTTGCGCTCGGAGCTACCTCGGCTAGGAGGTCCCTCACCGGGCGGGCGCCCCAACATCGGCGCTTGCTCTGCTTCAAATTAATGTTTATACGATATCTTTCTCAGTTACCTAAAAAAAAATCAGTCTCTTCAGTGTAGTGATCACTGATAGCTGTCGTTGGCGCGCATCAAATGCAGTGGAACTTAAGCTTTGTTTTAACACGAAAGTGTTTTATGCCTGGATACACAGATTTCGCTGACGTCATATCCATCACGGAAATGACGCCAGTACAACGAAGCCAGCGGCCTGTGAATGGTGCACCCCTGCAAACAGGGTGTTCTTGCGGGGAAGCAACCTTTTGTACTAAAGAGTACGTTATACTTAGGGCTTTATATTTTAACACGAAAGTGTTTTATGCCGGGATGCACCAAGATTGCGGTGACGTCATATCCGTCACGGGAATGACGCCAGTACACCTTTGCCGAAGCGACTCGCCAGCAGCATCGACGTCGCTCGCCAAGCACGCTGACAATACAGCCGCCGACCCGCAAATTATGCTAATTTCGATGCAAATTTCCCTTTCGTGTTTTACCGATTCCTATGACAGAGGAATCAACCACAGATTTTTTCTATTCCTACCAGTGCGACCGTGACGCTTGCACTCGTGCCTGCTGTGCTTCATTCTCGCTTCGCTCGCAGAATCCACTATAGTTTCCCACCGAATGCTTCATCGCTGCACCGACGTAATGGGTGATGATGTTACCAAGATCAAGACCAATATTATCACTTCTGGCGGAGCCGTTACGGTCATGGCATTTAGGATTACATCACTTTATGTTCTGTTTTCTAGTCTGCCATTAGTATTTGCATCGCCCGTAGCCCTAACGTAAACGTTAAGGTATACGTCACTTCACAGAAACTTAGTAGTGGCCCTTACATGGCTTCGTGAGAGACTCTGTGGTTGTCACGTTACGGGCAGGTCCGTGTCTGTTGCGAACGCGTGTACAAGCAGATAACATGTCATGATTTGCGTTAGTGTCCTCTGTTCGTTTTTCTTGGCTTTGGCGCAGAGCCTGTCCCGTTTCATGCGCACATGGTGAAAAGATGACGCGAAAATCTCCGGAAATTCCCTTTCAGTTATGACCTTTCGTGGTAAAACAGTCACCAGAATGAAAGGGCCGTGGGTTGGAAGTTGCTGCGTGAAAATAATTCCGCGTGGAAAAAAAAAACAAAGTGGAAGAAGACAGCAACAACTGCCAAATCAAGGGCAAACATATTACAGCTTATTTTTGCTGCGTTGAGATCATAGGCTAGAAGGATTCCCAAATTCACAAATGATCCTCTATCTAGAACCCGCAACAAGTTTATTTTCATGGCGCCCTTGAGCCATTATATACCAACAGTTCTTATGCATGGCGTTAGGTTTATCCACCGTTCGTATCCACACGGTGTCAGGGTGGCATTACTGAAAATGGAATTCGATTACCATCTTTCACGTCACCGCCGTAGCGCCACTCTCCCCGTTTCCTACATTTTTTCACAGCTCGGCGGCCATTCCGTTGTACGTTGTTTATTGCCCTAACAGGCATATCTAACCGCATATCGTTATCATCCCCAAGTCGTGCGCCCGCGCGAACTTTTTTCGCTACGCCCAGTTGCTGACTGGAATGACCATTCAGGCTTAATCGGAGCGGTCACCTGTCCATCCACTTTTACAGAAAGCGCCACCAATAGTCTGTCACTATAGAATAACACACAGTTTCCGCTTTGTCTCTCCACGACCCAGCCCCAGAGGAATCGCCTTCATGTGCACAACTTCGTCCTTCGACCGTCCGCCGCGAACAACTCCGGCTGCGCACGCGAGTCGACGGTCAGCGACAAACAGCAAGCGCAGAATACCAGCGGTGGGCATCAGGCAGCGCCTGGCCAAGTTCCGAATTAGCTTTGAGTGCCGCCGAGCCGGGCTCTCGTTTCGGCGCGAGCGGAAGGAACGAGCGCGCAGAATGGGTCCCCTTTGTCGCCGGTCTCGCTCGCCAAATGAGCCCGCCGGGACCTCCCTGAAATTGAAACCGACGAGAGCGGGTCCGCCTTGCGTCGTTTCCCTGTCCCGCTGTCATCAGTTGCGCGCCCACCGCGGCGGAGGGCAGCCGCTCAGCCTCCCGGGCAGCGAAAGGAAACCGGTCGACTTCCATGCTCAGCGAGTAATAAATGATGCAGGCCCCGCCGGTTACGGTCACTTGTCCGGGTAACCTTAGGCCTGCGCTGCTCGGACCGGCCTGACAGATCGCCGTCCTAATGCTTCTGGCGAGCTGCGCCTGTTCCTCGCTCGCTGCGCATCCCGATCGGAGCGGGAGGCGTAAATACTTCAACGCGCCGGGAAACTACGCCGGCACTAGTGAGGTCAGCTGACAAAGCTGCGTTCGTCAAGCAATCGCACGTAACACGATAACAAGGTGCGCGCTCCCTGTCATATGACAGGCGACTAGGGATGACTGCGGCTTGCGCGTTTTTTTTTTTTTTTCTCTTCAAAGCTCTTACGTTTGTCACGAAGAATAGGGACAAATAATTCCTGAAAATACTCGCCACTTTACAAACATCTGAGAATTCTCCAGCGACAAATCCCGAATGCAATGGGCTGGCTGGCTGGGCGGTTTTCTGGCCTCCTATCACCGCCTTGCCTGTAAAGCATGCACCACTGCACAAGCCCTGTTACGACAGTGAAGCGGACGTTGGCATTAATGCGAACCATTACTGGCACTACTGCCGCTTTTCTGATGGAGGCGAAAAGCAAAAACGCCCGTGTGTACGAGATTTCGGCGCACGTTAAAGATTCCCAGGTGGTCAAAATTAATCCGGAGCCATCCACTACGAAGCGCCTCATCACCTGCGTTGCCTCGGCGCGTTAAAATCCTACAATCAATCAATCAATTACTGGCACTACTGGATTTCTTGCCTGTAGCAAACCAGGGATCTTTAATACTGAGGATGCGTTCGAGGTAGTACCGCACAATTCTCCCAAGTTACAGGACGCTTCACATTTAAAGACAACCGTCGGAGATAAATTCGGCTCTTAATTCTTGTATTTTTTTTTCGGTTCTCGATTGGTTTTCATGACAACTTCTTTCGTTCCTTCGGGCGGCCAGGTATTATAACGTAAACGCGCTTTGTACACTGATGGCTCAGCGGCGTGTGAGGCGCGGTAGGCATTCGTCGTACAACAGCCTCATACGCGCACGGAGCTTCGCGGAGTCAGGGCGATAGAGGACGCCACCCATCCATGTTAGTCTTCTAAAATGTCAAGGACGCCGAATCTCGCCCGAGACGCATCGCCTCGTAGTCCCGATACGCCACCGCCGGTACGGTCAAGGCGTCGGCGACTACACAAGCAGCGGCCGGTGAACATCTGCGCTATCAAGGCTAAGACGGGCGAGTCCGGGCAAACTGGCTGCTCCTGTGCACTCTGAATTCGAAGGAAACGAACTGGACAGCAAAATAACAACACCAACGATGGAGAAAGTGATGTCTCCTCCGCTCGGTATCTCGGCTCCAGAGTGAGACACTTTCCTAATGCGATTATATACAGCGTTTGTCATGAGCGTCCGATATATTATTACTGTCCTGTCAGGCAGTATCACCGGCCTTGCGTGTAAAACGCTGCTTGATGTGGAGAACACATTCCGACGCACGAAGGGAGGTTCGTAGTGTGAGGAGGGCGCCCCTTTTGAGCCCATCGGACGGGCGGCCCCCAACGATGCCCGATATCGGCGTGTAAATGGCGCCAGTAGATCTCCCCTCCCTCTACCCCCCGTACGCCGAGGCGAGAAATCTGTGCCACCGAAGCCCAGCCAAGAGTTTCGAAAACTTGTGTTTGGACAACGCGTAACGACACCACCACACGCAACGTGGCTTGGACATTTCGTGCGGCGGTGTCGTTGCATAAAACGAGACCGGAACAAATAAACGCAGCGACACGTCAGCTCTACTGGTCCGTTATGTTCAATTCGTGCCGTTCTTTAAATTCTCATTGAATAGCCAAACTTCACCAGTTCTTTTTCTCTGATGTTATAGACGCGAATCAAGACGCGTAAAAAATAACAACCCTCGGCCCGTAGTAAAGTTAGAGCCGTCACGGACTCAGCATGTCTTATTTGTTCCCAAGACAAGGCAGCCGCCTTGTATTCCCTTTTCTCGTTGTTTTTGTTGGCGCGCGATTTTAAACGCAAGTTTTTGATGCGTCTGCTCTGTCAACATCGCGCATCGAGTGCGATATATTACGCGTATTTCTTTTGTATTATAACTACTACTTTTTTTTGCAGCCCTTCGGGCACACGGTCATAAATATTAGCGAGCGAGCAAGCCGTTCGCTGCATGCATCTGTAGTCGTTAGTCCTTTGTGTGTGCGTGCTCTGTATAGTTTACGAGTATTTTCTACAACTTCCCCTTCCTTCTATGCGCATAAAAACGAATCTTTTCCCCGCTAAAAGATAGCCGGGCATTGACGAAGTGCTGAAATCTCAAGGCTCTGAATGCCTTAAGACGTTTTACGGGGCTTAACTCCTGCAGAAAGCTACGCAAATAGAATAAAGCAGCTCGTTGATATTGCCCTCCAACCTGCAGCTTTTGTTAGCGCTGAACAGCAGAGCGAATTTAAATCAAACGATACTGTTCATTAAACAAGCACGGAGCTCACGAAGGACATAAGCACAATGATTATAAATGGTTTCGTGCGCTATACTATTCTGACGCATGTTAAATATCGTAGACCTAAGTTGTCTGACTGAATCCGCAGCTCCCTGCTATAGGCCGCGCCTCATAGCGAGGGTGCAGCTTCGGCGCCCAAACCTAATTAGTGGTTGATAAATTATAACCCGGAACGAAACGCCAGCGTGAAAAGACGAAGGCTAAAGAGGCATGCATGCATTAGCTACGCACTATGCGAGACGTAACTATTGCGAGCAGTGTTTATATTGAGCGCTACTATTTCAGTCTGATAGATCGAGATTGAAAAGAACAGCCAGCTCACATGGTCGGAAGGCCTGCCCTGAAAGGTGACGAATAGCCTACCATGAACGGAGAAGAATCATTTCCTAGTTAAACATAATAGGACAAATAGTGCACCTGCTTGCCGCTTAGTGCGTGCTAAGTTCTAACTTCCTGTTTTAGTGTGCACGGAATAAACATAAGTATGAGACACCCGTTAATGTTCGCCGATATTAATGACCGTGCTTGTCAGACAATTAAGGTCATCAGCTGAATTGTGCCTGTGGTTCTGTCACTCTTATTATAGTTCAATTCCAATTCCTCTCTCCTCTTTTCGGTCCAAGGAAAATAGGAAATATTATTCATGGGAGAGAGACCGTACAGGGAGAAAGGGACATTAAAGCTAGAAAAACAATTGTTTTTACCCTTTCAGCCACCGTTTCGGTGGCCGTGCGGCCGTATAGCAAAGTGGGGTCATTACTAACTTGCCGATATTTTCCCTTATTTGCCGCTAAACTGATCTCCCAAGCTTTTCCCCACATTTTCAAACCGGCCGCCTTAGCCATGTTCAGGGCACATCTCATAGGAAGCTGTCAAAACAAACAGTAGGCAGGCGATGCAAGCTCCAAGAACCAAATTGGACCGCATGGCAAAGAAAGGCCAAGTAGCCGCCACCCGATCAAATACGAAAATAAAAATAAAACAGAAGCTGATACTCCATGGCCCGGAAACTCGAACATTATAAAAGTTTGGCGAGATGTACGGCTGAACTGCATGGACACAAACGATCGAGTGGTCAAAATGGGGCTTTGTACGCGTCGAAGCTGAACCTAAGCTATAGGAAGCACTCCGTAGTGAATGACATGAGAATGACTCCGTAGTGAATGACTCCGTGGTGAATGACTCCGTGGTGAATGACTCCGTAGTGAATGACAAGTCATCCGTAGTGAATGACTTCTGCTGCTAGGCGGCAACAGTGTGACGGTCGCACATCGCCACTGACTGCCGCGTACAACCCATGCGCACGCAGAAACGTGTTCCCAGGTAGAAGCGGGCGGCAGACACTTCGCGTGGCACGAAGAAAGGCCAAACACGCGCGGAATGTGCGGAAGCACGCGCGGAAGAATGTTAATCTGCAGAAGAATGTTAATCCCCGAGGGCTTGCGGGGTGACGCGCCCACGCGCAGAGCGATGACCGGCCGGTTCCCCAACGAGCTCGTCCTTACCCCCCCTGTGCGTAACCCAAGGAGGGTATAAGAAGGCTAGCGAACGAGGCCGGAGGGCTCTTTTCCCGACTGGACATCATCTTGCCGGGCCGAACGAGGCAGCCGCCCGTAGGAGTAATCCGATCGCGCGCTCCCCCCACTTCAACCCGGGACCAGCCAGCCAGCGGTCACATCTCGGGTCCGCGTCCACGATCTGCCAGGAGCACGGACCGCCTACGCCGACCGACACGAGAATTCCGGCACCCTCCCGAACGGCCCTGCTCGAGCACGTGCACCCTGCAGCGCCGCGCCTGAACGACTTCTCGGCTCCACGACCCAGCGCCAGCCGCCCTACAGGGTCCCAGCCTCTCAACGGGTGAGCGCACCGGCACCAGCGCTAACTATTGTTAATTAAATTGTACCTTTGAGCCTGCGTTGTCTCTTTTCCCCTCAACTCTGCGTGGACCCACCTAGTTGGTAGAGTGACGCCATCTCCCCTCCGGGGAGCGTCACAAGTGGTGGCAGCGGTGGGATTCACTTAACTTAAATCGCAGAGTATAGGCGTGGGACTCCACCCCCACGCCTGAGGGGAAACGAGGCACCATGAACGAGGCCACTATGACCCAAGCGAATGTGTTAGGCGCGAGTGTCATGGCGTTAGGGGGGATGGTTCCATCATTTACAGGGGATGGTAACGGGATAACCATCCAGGACTTCCTACGTGTTCTCGAACAGGTGGGGGGTCTTGGTGGCTGGACAGAGGCGCAGATGACAGGTATTGCACGCTGCAAAATGGTCGGTGCGGCCTATAACTTTGCGTGGCACGAGGAGGCTGTTGCTGCAGCGGCGACTTTCGCCGAGTTTAAAGCTCTAGCCACGAAAAGGTTCGATACAGAGCCAGAGTACGTGAAGCTCCAAAGGTTTTTGTCCGCCGGACAAAAGGACGGGGAAGACGTCCAGTCGTTCGCGACTAGGCTCCGCGCGTTGGGCAACGCGGCCGTTGGAACGCAGGACGGCACCGAGACTGAAGTAAAGCGCGAGCTCCGCAAAGAGCTTCTGAACGAGCAGCTTCGCACTCAGTTCTTGAATGGGCTGCGAGACCCGGTCCGCAGGTTCACACTTTCTCGTGACCCCAAGAATTTCCAAGAGGCCATCGACGCGGCTGTGAGGGAGGAGAGAAATGAGCGAACAGTAAATGGCGGTCGCACGCCGGTCAGAAGCGTGCAGGAAGGCGAGAGGGAAGCTGAAGAGCTCCACGCACGGCTCGAAAGGGTCGAACGCTTGTTGGAATCTAGCATCGCGCTACAAAATGAACAAATGCAGCAAAAAGACAGGCGTCGCGACAACAAGACGGGACGGCCGACTTGCTATTCGTGCGGCGAGCGTGGACACTTTGCTAGGAACTGTAGGCAGCGCGCGCCCCCCCAGGGCCAACCGCGAAGGGACAACCAGGTAAGCGCGGATAATCCCGCGGGAAATTCCGCTTCTCGGTCGAACCAGGGAAACTAGTCGAGCCCCCTTTGGGCGCACGCGCGCTGGAGGGAAGCAAAGGGGGCATTCAAGAGTTCACAGTGAACATTTGCGGAGAGGCTAGCCCGATAATAGAGTGTGAAATAGGGGGAGCAGCTATGAAATGCCTGATTGACACGGGATCAAAAGTAAGCCTCCTCAAAGAGAGCGCTCTAAACGACGTTTTGCCCGACTGGCGAACGAGATTCCGGTCGGTAGAGCAGAGAACAAGCCTAGTGGGCATCACGGGCGACCGTTTGGAAATCGTAACATGCTGTGAAGTGCCCTTGAAATTAGGGGAACGCATTGTTACGGCGACGTTCTTCGTCTGCACAGAGAGAGCCAGGCTGCCGGTGGCTGGTCTAATCGGACAGAACATCCTTTCGGAAGAAAAGGTAGACTTGCTCCTAAGCAGAGGCGCCATCAACCTAGGAGGCATCGACATTCCCATTCTAAACTGGGCGGGGGGAAACAAGAAGGCAGGCGGACGCGACGACTGGCATTCTTGCGACGGCGCGCCTATCCGCCTCACCAAGGAAAGCTTACTGCCCCCATTGAGCGAGTGCGTGCTGGTGGGGGAGGTAACTTGCGAGCTGGCTAGGGGACAGTTGGGTGTAGCGGAGAGCGGCCCCCTTGAGGTGTCTGGAGTTGCCGGCGCTTACGGTTTAGTTAGAGCTACCGAGACTGGCAAGGTCCCAGTGCGCGTCGTGAACACCACGCGTCAGGAGATTAAGTTGCCTCGCAACAAACTCATCGGTGTCCTCAGGCCAGCGGTGGTAGCCGAGAGGCCAGCAGAAGAGACTGTTTGCCGGCGTGTAGACGAGGTCGACCTCTTTAGCCGTTTTGATCTCTCACACGTGGCCGAACCAGATAAATCTAGACTTCGGGAATTAATCTCCGAGTTCGGCCCCGCTTTTTCTACCAGCGGCACAGATATCGGCCACTGTGAGGTGATCAAACACAGAGTTTCGACTGGCGATGCAGCTCCGGTCTACCGCCGTGCGTATCGGATCCCCTACTCCAAAAGAGACGAGATGGAACGGCAGGTTAACGAGCTGCTCGACGCGGAGATAATCGAACACTCTACTTCTCCATGGGGTGCTCCGGCGCTATTGGTCGAAAAGCCAGATGGATCGTACCGCTTCGTCGTTGATTACCGCGACTTGAACCGTGTGACTCGCATCGACCCTTACCCACTCCCGAACATTTTGGAGACATTGTCAGAGCTCGGTTCTGCGAGATTTTTCACGGTAGTGGACATGGCCTCCGGGTATTGGCAGATTGAGATGCATGAGCACGACAAAGAAAAGACGGCGTTCAACACGCCTTCAGGGCATTACCAGTGGCGACGCATGCCTATGGGCCTCGTAAACAGCGCGGCGGTATGGCAGCGTACGGCAGACGTAATCCTCGCCGGTCTTTTGGGGAAAGTGTGTCATGTATATCTGGACGACATAATCGTGTACAGCAGCTCATTCGAGGACCATCTAGACGACCTGCGTAACGTTTTCCAGAGAGTGCGTGCAGCCGGTCTCAAACTGAAACCATCCAAATGTCAATTCCTGCGCCCCGAAGTTAGGTACCTAGGACACATCGTATCAGCGGAGGGAGTACGACCTGACCCGTCCAAAATACAATGCGTTCAGGAGTTTCCAGAGCCCAGAACAAAGACAGAAGTCAGGCAATTTCTGGGTCTTCTGTCCTATTATCGGCGACACATTCCCCAGTTTGCTGAACAGGCGCGCCCTTTAACTCAGCTCACAACCAAGAAACCATTCAGCTGGGGTGAGGAGGAGCAAGCAGCTTTCTCGGCCATGAAGCGCAAGCTGACCGAGGCTCCCTTGCTGAAGTTTCCGGATTTCAGCAGGCCGTTCACACTTGCGACAGATGCCTCCAAGGTGGCGGTAGGGGCGGTGTTATCACAGGAGTTCGATGGGAAGGAACACCCCGTGGCGTACGCGAGTCGGCAGCTGAACCCCGCGGAGCAGAAATATGGTGCTACCGAGCAGGAGTGCCTTGCCGTAGTTTGGTCCGTGCGCCACTTCCGGTGTTTCCTATACGGACGGCACTTTAAGATTGTCACCGACTGCCAGCCGCTCAAGTGGCTCATGAACGCTCGTGACCCCAGCTCGAGGCTGGCAAGGTGGAACCTCCTTCTACAGGAGTACGACTATGAAGTCATCCACAGGGCGGGTAAAACGAATCAGAACGCTGACACTCTGAGCAGGATGCCAGTCCGGGCACTCGACATTTTCGTGCCATCGGTGGAGGAGGCCCGCATGAAACGGGAGCAGTTCGACGACCCCGGCGTTCAGAAAATTGTCAAATCACTTAAAGCAGGCGACGGTGAGGGACAATATTATGTGGACGACGGGGGTCTGCTGAGGTTCAGGGAAAAGGCGGGAGGAGGTACGGGGCGTTTAGTAGTGCCTGCCTCAATGAAAGGCGAGCTCCTACGTGTACATCACGATGCTCCGTACGCTGGCCACTCAGGGGCACGTAAAACCCGCCAGAGGATAGGCATGACGTACTTCTGGCCGGGGATGCGGAGGGACGTGCTGGATTACTGTCGGAAGTGCCCCTCTTGCGCTCTCCATAAAACGCCTAAGAACCGAAAGCGTGCTCCTTTGCAGGTGTTCGAGGAACTTAGCGCGCCTTTCCAGCGCACCGCGATGGATATAGTAGGGCCCCTACCAACTACGACTGCCGGAAACAAGTACATACTTGTTTTTGTAGACCATCTGAGCCGTTACGCCGAAGCCTTCCCGCTGGCTGACCAGAAGGCGGAAACCGTAGCACGCGTTTTCGTCGAAGGGGTGGTACTGAGACACGGCGTACCCGAGCAACTTCTAACCGATCAGGGCACCAACTTCGTCTCTCGGGTGATGAAAGAGGTGTACGACCTCTTGGGGATAAAGAAATTACAAACGACCGCGTATCACCCGGAGTGTAACGGTGCAGTAGAAAGGCTGAATCAAACCCTGGTGACCATGTTATCCCATTACGTAGCACACGACCAACGAGATTGGGATAGGTGGCTACCTTTCGCTGTGCATGCCTACAACACCGCAGTCCACGAGGGCACAAATGAGACCCCTTTCTTCCTCCTTCACGGACGCGATGCGGCAATCCCGAGCATTGTCGGTGAGACCCCCAGAATGCACTATAACACCATGGAGGACTACCGCGCGGAGCTGGCTCAACGCCTTTCAGTCTCGCACAAGCTAGCGTATGAAGCACTGAACAAAGCGGCGGAGAAGAGAAAGTCGCGTCTTGATAAAAGGAGCCAGGACGCCGGCTTTCAGATAGGCGACAGGGTCTACGTCAAAGTCGAAAGCCAGGCCCGCGGCCTGGCTAAAAAGCTCGCGCCGAAGTGGAAAGGTCCTTTCCGAGTTGTCGAAAAACTGTCCGACGTCACGTGCCGAATCAGAGGGATTCGAATGAAAGACGAGAAAATTGTAAACGTCAACAAGCTGAAAATTGCTTTGGGTGAGGTAGAGGACGAGCTGAGACTCCCCAGGGTGAGTGTTGGTACAGGCAGGCCCCGTCCTTCGTCCCCGGAACGTAGTAGCCCAGCTACGAGCCCATTCACGGACGCTTTACATGGAGCCATGCTCGATGAAATCATTCAGAATTCCCAACCCCCCGCGGTGAACAGCCTCCCTCAGCCGACACACAGCTATGCACTGCGAAGTCGTGGGGCAGCACCGTATCATATTTGACGGGCGTTCGTCCTGTGTATCTGAGGGGCAAAATTCCCAATTTCAGTGTTCATGTTTTGCACCCGTAAACCTGTATGTTGACATTCGCTTGGCTCATGTATATAGAAATTGACAGGATGTTTATGACTAATGTTTACTGGTGCCGACGCGCCTCGCCGTGTGACCTTGCTGACTGCATTCAGTGTGGTGTCGTGATAAGACGGTGCGGTGTGTTTTGCATCGAGCCTTGTGGCCCCACCATAAACCTTTTGTGCTTTTGTGAACAAGACTTTTGCAGTGACAAAAGTCTCCTCTGTGGATGGGCGGGTGTGACGGTCGCACATCGCCACTGACTGCCGCGTACAACCCATGCGCACGCAGAAACGTGTTCCCAGGTAGAAGCGGGCGGCAGACACTTCGCGTGGCACGAAGAAAGGCCAAACACGCGCGGAATGTGCGGAAGCACGCGCGGAAGAATGTTAATCTGCAGAAGAATGTTAATCCCCGAGGGCTTGCGGGGTGACGCGCCCACGCGCAGAGCGATGACCGGCCGGTTCCCCAACGAGCTCGTCCTTACCCCCCCTGTGCGTAACCCAAGGAGGGTATAAGAAGGCTAGCGAACGAGGCCGGAGGGCTCTTTTCCCGACTGGACATCATCTTGCCGGGCCGAACGAGGCAGCCGCCCGTAGGAGTAATCCGATCGCGCGCTCCCCCCACTTCAACCCGGGACCAGCCAGCCAGCGGTCACATCTCGGGTCCGCGTCCACGATCTGCCAGGAGCACGGACCGCCTACGCCGACCGACACGAGAATTCCGGCACCCTCCCGAACGGCCCTGCTCGAGCACGTGCACCCTGCAGCGCCGCGCCTGAACGACTTCTCGGCTCCACGACCCAGCGCCAGCCGCCCTACAGGGTCCCAGCCTCTCAACGGGTGAGCGCACCGGCACCAGCGCTAACTATTGTTAATTAAATTGTACCTTTGAGCCTGCGTTGTCTCTTTTCCCCTCAACTCTGCGTGGACCCACCTAGTTGGTAGAGTGACGCCATCTCCCCTCCGGGTGCGCGCTCTCTTAGGCGCACTCTTAGTCTCCTACATTCAAAGTACTCAAGCAATGTGTGATGATGATGGTAACCATTCGCAACGAGCTCGTCCTTACCCCCCCTGTGCGTAACCCAAGGAGGGTATAAGAAGGCTAGCGAACGAGGCCGGAGGGCTCTTTTCCCGACTGGACATCATCTTGCCGGGCCGAACGAGGCAGCCGCCCGTAGGAGTAATCCGATCGCGCGCTCCCCCCACTTCAACCCGGGACCAGCCAGCCAGCGGTCACATCTCGGGTCCGCGTCCACGATCTGCCAGGAGCACGGACCGCCTACGCCGACCGACACGAGAATTCCGGCACCCTCCCGAACGGCCCTGCTCGAGCACGTGCACCCTGCAGCGCCGCGCCTGAACGACTTCTCGGCTCCACGACCCAGCGCCAGCCGCCCTACAGGGTCCCAGCCTCTCAACGGGTGAGCGCACCGGCACCAGCGCTAACTATTGTTAATTAAATTGTACCTTTGAGCCTGCGTTGTCTCTTTTCCCCTCAACTCTGCGTGGACCCACCTAGTTGGTAGAGTGACGCCATCTCCCCTCCGGGGAGCGTCACAACAGCGTCGAAGGCACTTGTGCGACTCCGACGTGGAAGTGCTCTAGAACTTTCACACTTCCTTGGAACCTGGCGAAATCATGGCGAGGGAATGCTGGGAACAAAAACTCTGCTTACTTTTGTTGCGCAAACCGGGTGAAAACAGAACCCTATGAACATATACATTTATGTGTTTATCTCCCCTCCCACCCCTTTTTTTATTTCTTTTCCTTCTCATTCTATATTTCCACCTGTAATCTCAGTGTATTCACCCCCATCTGGAGTATCAAGCCCTACCGTTAGTGGGGTTGACCTCTTCAGCATTCATTAAAGCTTTTCTCTCTCTCTGCGTAAAGCAAACAGCCCCCTCAACCGGAATTTAACCCCGCTACCTCGGGCTTGGTTCCACAGTGCCTTGCCCTTGTGGACAGTGTTAGTGACCACTAGTAGCAGCTACGCACACAGAGTGATGATGCGTGCTACATCTTGGCAGCACGGATCATGAGTACAATGAAACCGAGGCACAAGGAAGGGCAGCTTACGGAAGCAACGGTTCAAGTTGAGGAACGCGTAGCTGCAAAGTAGGTATACTCGCTGATACAAATCCCCCCCTCCCGAAACAGTTATGAATGGGAGTAAAGACTGAGCTTGCCATAGCCCTCCACGGGCGTCGAGTAGGGAGCGTCCCGGTGACAGCGCACACGTGCGAGCGGCAAGCGCGACGCGTCTCGACGCAGCACCGAACAAAGGCGCCGCGAATTTCTCGTTTCACGATGCGACGTAGTGCACGGGGCTGGAGGCAACGAGGCGCACGCTCCATCGCACACGCAACGCGCACGGCACGAGAGACAACCATGGGTGGTCCCTCCGCCCCCGCTGTCGCGCGATCTGGGATCGCGGACGTCAGTGACCCATCGCGGTGCCGCGTCTCCAAATAATGGCTCCCATTCACGTAAATTAATTAGCAGAGGGCCCTGTCTGTCGAGAGCCCTCTGAAGCGAACCCTTCGGCGGTCTTGGCCCTCGGCTGGTGCTCTTTGTTACAAGGCCGCCGGGGAGCGGGAGCGGAGCGCGGGCGGCAGTGTATCTCCGCGGAGGGACACGAAAATACTGCGAGTTGAGAAGGGCAAGGCCTCGGAGACGCGCGGAAGCGAATAATAAAATGCTCCAGGTTAGACACAGGGCTCGGTCTGTCTTGCGGGCCCCTGGGGAATGTTTGGGACGCCCGCCTTTGTTCACTTTCTTCACTCTGTTCCGCAAGTCATGCTTCCTATACATGAATGCGGTCCTATGACGCGTACGGCACACCAGGAGAAGCGGCAGAGAAGGATAGACGTTGCCGAAGCACTGCCTGTATACCGGATCTTTGCACTGGATTCCAGCTTTTGGTGGGTTTCTTGTGGGATTTGAACATCCGTATTCCATTGTGAGCAGGGGCGACGTGACGAAGATGCGGATACTATCCGTTCCCGTTAAAATAGGACGGGGTTGTGACGAGTTCCTGCACACGATATGTGGCTGTATATATAGCAAACGACGGGGGGAGCTTGTCTACACCTGCACCCGACGATCGCTACCAATCCCCTTTTAGCTTTCACGGCTTGTGACGTCAGAAGTATACAGGAGAAAGGTGTATGGGGTGGAGATACTATTTTCCATGTTTTTTAGAATTTTCCTCGTTATTAAACAGATGCTGCTGCGGCCGGCAGTGCTAAGTTTGCATTCTCAGCACTCTACATTGTTAAAATAGGCCCACGTGGCTTCTAGTGCCCCTGTGGTTCTGTCACGCGTATACATATAGTGGCACATGTATGAATACAGTTGAATAAAAATATGGCTGATAAGACTTACTTCAGCGGTTCTTTTAATCACTTTGTCAATCTTGTTATTTTTTTCAGTTCTTGGAAAAACGTTGTTTATTGTCTCGAATATTTCCTCTATAAAGTAATGTTTTTCACAGCAGTTTTAAGAGAGGTATCTGGCG
This sequence comes from Haemaphysalis longicornis, assembly GCF_048455015.1. NCBI lineage: Eukaryota > Metazoa > Arthropoda > Arachnida > Ixodida > Ixodidae > Haemaphysalis > Haemaphysalis longicornis. Next base: position 13,771,747 of record NW_027526460.1, on the reverse strand, counting down.
GTAGCGTTATGCCCACTCATCTCGCTACTGTAATCATTGTTTGTTTCACGCAGTGAACCTAAAGCGTGTGGTGATTGGCAAACTATACTCTGGCAATCGCCATATGCTGGCAATCTGAATTCACAGCACTTTGCATTGCTCCGAAGTGTTTCTATATTCAGTTATCAATGATGCATATTCTCGTATCCGTATACTTGTCTTGCTTTAGTGGTAGTTCAATGTAGCCTCAAAATGGGAAGAAAATAAGTTATAATTTTAGGCAACATAATGGCCATAATAAATATAAGCGAAGGAAAGAAGCAGGGCACATAGGCATATTAATGGCATGTTGCTGTTCTGTCTCGCCGCACACATGATGTTTTCTTCATTGTGCAGGTGAAGGCCAGTCTTTAAAGGCACTGCAGAACGACTGCACGCGCAGTGGGTACATTTCCCAGCCAATATTATGATTTTTCAGCTTCTCTTTAACATTTAGGTTAGGTCTTCCTATATGCCAAAATTGATATAATTTTTCTCACTCTAGGAACGTTTCAAGGAGACCCATGCAACCCTCCTGTCCAAGTCTTAATTCGGTACGAAGTATAGGGAGCCTCTGTGCGAAAAACAAGCATACAGCCGGCACAAAACAAAAATCCCGGGCCATCTCCACTGACGTGAAACCTGGGAAGGGGCGAATCACGCATTGTATGTGTATTCAAAGATTGTAAGTCACTCTCTTTCCCACACAGCGTGCGCTGATTGGGCGCTGAAAAAGCGCCGGTGGGAGGAGCAAACGTGGGGGCGCGCTCTGTTACGTTGAACCAGATTTAAGAAATTAAATGAGACCGACTGGCCGTAAGTTGTCCTAGTGTCACACGCCGCAGCATGCTAAGAAGTATGCTTTACAGGAGCGAACCTGGCGTTTGAAACCAATTTTAAGACGGAATTTAAGAAATTTCGATTATCAATACAATTAAATCCTGATTATTTCTGTATTTTAAATTAGTTTAAATCAGGTCAGTTTAGTTTGAACCAGTTTTATTCATTATGCACTTGTTGTTTGACCTTCGTTTGACAACTTTATTTACCCTGACAATATGAGGCGACGACGACGACAGGAGACGCTGACAGCCCAAACCCCTAAGGTGCTTCCCCCTAAAACTAAAAATTCCACTTCTCAGGTAAAATCTACATTTCCACCGTAAATTAATATAGAGAAGGAAATTTAACATACATATACTTTGTTATCGACAAAAGACAACGAAAATCACATCTGCTTAGCCCTGTTTGTTTCCAAGGGAGTATTATGAACTTCTATCAATAAGTTACGCTCCAATGCACTAGGGTGAAATTAAAAAAAAACATCACCCGAATTTTATTGAATTTTCAATGGAATAGCTTCGGCAAGGTAAAAAAAAAAATTTACGCATCTCCACGAAGTGAATCATGATGAGTGGGCGAAGCACTGGGAATCGTTCTTACCGTAAATCACCTGTGGCATTGCCCACTCGCGCATGAGTGACAACGCGTGTGTACAGTATCTACAATTCCAATCCAATCCAATCCAACCCGATACAATTCAATTTAATCCAATCTAATCCAATCCATTTCAATCCAATGCTCCTCGCGCATGCGCAACACTGTGTACACGGACGCCAAGCCCCGGACAAAGCGAGGTCCTAAGGTGCTTCGCCCCTAAAAAACGGACCATCTCCACAAACGTGAAGCCCGAGCCCCTGATAGATGCACCTGTTTCAAGATTAGCGCCTTCTCTTTGCGCTTTCTTCTTCAACCTGCGTGCAGCAGGTGCACGGGCAGAATGTCACACTAGAAATGGGGGAGCGGAAGCTTCCAGACATTGGCGATGCTGAGCTCCAAGCAAGAAGATAAAGCCTCGCACTGGGAAGAAGCGTCCTGCCTTTATGCTACCCACGCGCTAGCCAAAGGTGCCCGGCCGCATTCGCAGTAGTAGCGCGTCGTCTCGTTGTATGCACGCCGCCGAGCGCGCACCGCCGCCCTTGAGCCTCGGAGATGAACGAGCTCAGAGTCAAGGCGGAGAAGACGAACGGGAAATGGGTTTCCGTTACACTTGCCGGCCACGACCGGGCGCATGGATTACGCACGGGGAGGATTTGCATGCGCGCAGATTACGCGGGAGCTTAGGAACGGAGCGTCGCGGGAGAGATTCTCGCTGCGCCGGATGCGATGCGCGGCCAGACCCGACAGAAGCTGAGCCCACTGCCGCTGCTGCTGTGTGGCCACTTATCCAACCAGTCGCGCCTTTTAGAGCGCGCCGAAATGCATGCAACGCGGTCGAGGCTGCAGCCGCCGTCCGGACAGCGGAAGGGCCCGCGTACGTGTTAGCGCGCAGTTTACACGAGCGGGGTTCTGGACGAGCGTCATCGAGAGAGCAGACGGCGCACTTGGCTCGACAAGGGCGGACACGGGACCTCCACGGCGCGTGAAAAACACTCCGAGGGGCGTCCATTCAGGCTCGCTCACGCCGAGGTTGCCCAAGACCGGCGGCGCTGCACTGTTTGTCATGCAGGACTGTTGGCCGCCTTTGCTTAGTTAAAGACAGTGTAAGAAACCTGTACAACGGTTTCGCTAATTAGATAAAGCGCGCGGCAGTGTTGCGGCAGCGTCAAGCCGGACCTCAGCGTTCGCAGAGCGTACACGAAACGTAGAAATTGAATTTGCCTGTTAACGTTACTGGTCAGTGCTTAGAGCACTCCATATAAATAATGCTCTGTGGCAACATTGGTACAGGGACCGCACGATTCGGTATCATCTCAAAAGTCCTCAAGTGGGCCCCCAGTACTTAAATTTAACGGCGCGGTTGCGTCGTTCAGAATTTGATCAGTGTTTCTACGGCGTAGTTGCATCACTCATGACTGACCGGACTCGCACTATGTACATTACCCCCTTCTCCGATTGTTCTTACTGCGGCTTCACGCTAAAAAGTTTTTACAGCCACTGGAGCACTGCAAGCCAATCCAATTGCGAAGTCGATGCAAATCTATCCATTCCCCATCACTTCCCTGCTTGCCAAGGAGCTCTTTGACCCCAGCGCCATATCGCTGTTTTATAAGTTGGATATATAACCAGCAAGTAAAATCGACGGAATTTTCGCAGTCAGTCTTCGCCTCCGCCTTAACAATCCAGGACACAAAAACAATCCCACCCGGACAGGACAGGCGCTATGACAAAAAGAAGCCCCTGCTGGTCTCAAGAGGTCAGGTTTTTAGAGAGAGAGAGAGAGAGAGAGAGAGAGAGAGAGAGAGAGAGAGAGAGAGAGAGAGAGAGAGAGAGAGAGAGAGAGAGAGAGAGAGAGAGAGAGAGAGAGAAAGAGAGCTTGGGCGCCAGGCGGGGCCCCGAGTCTCTGGGGTGCGGCCGAAACGGGGCGCCCTAACGGCGAAAGAGATGCCGTTGCAGGCTCTCCAGCGACTCGACAGTTGCTATTTTTGCGTCCGCCACCGCTTGGGTTTCAAAGCCGCGTCTGCGTGGGCGAGCGCAGTACCCACGCCCGTCGCTTCCTCGCCACTTGCTGCTGCTCGGGGATTATCAATCGTCGCTGATCGGTCTCGGCGTGGCCAACACGCCACGCTCTGGCGAACCGCTACGCTTGCAGGCCTGGCGGCGCCTTGCACCACGGAAGCTTGCTTATCTGCCCTTTTTCCATTTTTTTTTCGACGCTCACGCACGGGTCAAAGTGAACTGTAACGGTCGACTCTGAGGGTGGCTTGCATTGGAAATTCCCCCAGTCTCGTCCGCTATGTAATATACATTTGTTTCTGCGCATTCGTCTTCGCAAGCCAAACGACCAGGGAAGTAGTGGGGATTAACCGGGAAGGGAGGGTAGGTCTGTGTAGCGGGATACTTTCCTACAATTCTGGCTTAGGGTGCGGAGATGAACGGACGATTTCATCTAACGTTCAGGTTACAGAGGAACTTCATATATTGCCGAGACCACATTTAAATGCCGCTTTATTCCTCTATTTCCTCGCTGACTACTCTCATTAAATAAAGTTTACTCTCTCTCTCTCTCTCTCTCTCTCTCTCTCTCTCTCTCTCTCTCTCTCTCTGTGTTTCCTCGCGCGAGAGTTGCGCGTTGAATTTCAGACAGTGCCCCCCCCCCCCCTCTCTACTTGGATTCAATAATTATGCAAGAATGCTCCAGCGTTCTTTTTCGAATCGGCACTTATTCTTAGGAGAAAATAAACGTTCTTTACGAATCAGTCCTCGGAGCCATTTGTGCACCCGTATTTTTATGTAGACATTACAGTGAAAGAAGCAAAGAACCCTCCGGCTTTATTAAACGGGTAAACTGACTTAGATGCTTTTTTAGCTCAAGCTCTTTTTCTCCATTTTTTACTGGCACCGTATAACACCCCCAAAAAGATATTTCTGGGCATGCAATTGCTAATAACAGCTTCCTTTTCTTGCCGGTTACGTCTTGACTTCTCTTAAAACGCAGTACGAAAGGCACCAATCGCGTCTATCTAAACAATCCTCCATCCCCTCAGCTTTTTTCCCCGTGCGACAGCTATTTATGTATTGGAGGCTACCGAGGTTTTGTGTCACCCCGATGCGCCACCCCAATGTGACGGCCATGCTGCCTGTAAAGCATTCTTCACTGCATGCACCTACGCAATGAAAAAAAGCCAACTATAAAAAAGCGGACATGCTGGCAATGAAGGTAAACCCAGGTGAAGTTCTGTAACGGCTTCTAGCCAGAAAACCAACGACGTCCTGATGACCTGGCGGGGCACCGCACCAACCAGGATGGACTACAAACAGCAAATCGAATCTTCACTGCCGCCCACCTGACCTTTGAACCGCACAGAGTAGCAAAATCCGCACTTTCCCTGCAAAAACCTCCGTCGCGTTGCTACGTGCTCGCAGGGCGATAAACGACCCACGCAGGACAGAAACGCCCGCGTGTCGTTAACAGCAAGTTAGACAGTCTCGGCCCAGAGACAGATTGCCTGCAGCGCTGTCAACGTCCTGATAGAGCGGCGGCAAGCGCACAAATGTAGCTGCCGTTTGCAACATGCGGAGACGGCGGGTCGAATTCTGCCGGCGCGCCTCGTGGCAGACGACACTATGCACTGCACAAGCCCGGCTCGCCCCGTCAGTGTTACCAGCCTAATCGCAGCAGAATCCGCCCATCGGAGTGGATGGGAGCCGCCGTCGTCATGTGCGAACAAGCGAGGGGAGAGGACGAAGCCTTGGAGCCCCGTCGTGTGCCAAGTTTCCTCGTCGAGTGTTGCTGATGCAGAGCCACGTCGCTGATGATCCGCGACTATCGGGTCTGCACGCCTTCGGCAGCACTGCCGGGCCATGAATCATTTTTTGCGCCGCGACGTGTCGCGCAGCTGCCACGGCCCCCGCACTCTATCTAATCGGGGGATGCACGCCCGAGAAGATCGGGTCTGGTGTGCGCCGCTACCGTGGCTTGAGTCTTCTCCGTCTGGCGGTCGCCTATCGCCTAATGGCAGCGGGTATCGACGCGACTGCTATCTGATACAGTAATGGGTATTTGTGCCCACTTCACTGGCTCCAATCACAGCCTAGTAAGCGCTTGCGTTGCCTTCTTTCAGATAGGGGTTCGCTTATACGCTCGGGATGACAACACTTTGGCGTTATTTCTACTTCTGCGGAGCTTAGAGTTGTGTTTCGGCTGTACCCTGCTTTTTGTTGAACAATTTAAACTTGAGGTTTCCAAAGTTTTGTTCGAATAAACGGGATCTGAAATTATGGAGAGCCATTTTAAGATTATCATGACTATTTCACGACCCAGGAGCCGATTGAAATCATGCGCTAATTAGCATTCGCATCAAGAAGGCTCTTAATAATTAACACCGAGGAGCAGCGGGAAACCGTTCGCCGCAGCTCCGACCCGGACGTCCAGATCCGGGTTGACCGAATGGCCGAAGACGCCGCCGAAGCCCAAGGGCTTCTGGATCTGAGGGGGATTGGGGGGGGGGGGGGGGGAAGAAGAGGCTTCGTCTGCTTTCCTTCAAAACACGTTGTACGCACAAACGTTCATCTCTCTCTCTCTCTCTCTCTCTCTCTCTCTCTCTCTCTCTCTCTCTGTCTGTCTCTCTCTCTCTAACTACTGAGATTACGCGTATAGAATTTGGACAATGGACAGGAACACGTAGTTTTACTACGCGTACACGTCAAAGAAAAAAACGTTTTGTTTTTCACCTTTCTCAGGAACTGTGTTTTGGGGTGACATAAAGAAAGTTCGTGGAATTTGTGATAGCTTCTTTTCGCCATTCTCTCAACTAACGCCTCCTCTTTCTCGCGCGATACGAATAGTCCGATTTTCTTGCGGATCGGGTGTAACGGGATAGTTAAGGATGCTTCTTCAAACGCACACCTGCCTATGCGTGAGGGAATAGTACAGTGGCGTCCATACTGAAAAGTAAAAGCCAGGCTTCCAAAGTTAACCGGTGGCGCTCGGAGACCGACGCTTTGTATTTGTGTCGAAAAATGAGATTCAACCGCTGGTACCAGATGCATCAAATTGTTCATTTAGCAGTTCTTTGAGACCTTTACTTCTTTTCAGTAAAATCATACGTGCAGTATTATATGGCGCACCGCAATCATATACTTACGTCTAGCATAATTACAACGCGACGCATTAGACCGGGAATATTTTACCTTCATTGTCGCTTAGGAAATGGGTTTTTCGCCACAGGAAAGATGCTCAGCTATACTGTGCGTCTCGCGAAGAATTCGCCTGCCTGATAGGGAAGCCGACTGAACTGTGGACTATCCTCACAACTTCAGACTTTACCCACGCAGTCAGTTCCTTGACACTCCACAGCTCCTTTCTACAGACAAATTTCGCTATGGCATAATAGCATATAATTCTTGCAAACGCTATTCTTCGTCTTCTGTGGTACTGCTGAGCACGAGGTCGCGGCGGCCGCTTTCCTGATGGGGGCGAAAAGCAAAAGCGCCCGTGTGTGTGATATTTCGGCGCGCTTTGAAGATCCCCAGGTGGTCAAAATTAATCCGAAGCCCTCCACTACGGCGCGCCTTATCGCCTGCGTTGCGTCGGCGCGTTAAACCGTACAATCAAATATCAGTCGTCTTGTGGAGTAGTTCGACTCTTTCGTTCGCGTCGCTCCCGCTCCGCACAGGTCACCCCTTTTTTATTTAGGTTGTTTTTATTTTTGTAGGGAACATTAATCTTTCTTCTTTTTTCCCCCTTCCCCCTCTGCTTCACACAAGGCTCGCGTGGGTGAAGGAATATATAACCCGGACGGACAGCGTGGCAAGGGCCGCTTGACGCGCCACATTGACGCTCAGAGTGGCGCCACTAACAGTGTGCTCGGGGCTTCTCTGACTCTTTAGAGATCGGAGAAAAAGCAGGCCCTTCCACACACATACATTTAAACAATTTAACACGCTATCAGAGTTAAACTAAAATGCTGCTCAGCCCATGGCCAACCGTTATAGACGTCTCTTGATTGCACACGTACTAGGCCTTCGTCACCGGCTTCTTATAAACGCTGTTATGTTGCCAACCAGGCAACACTTATTCACAGGCCGGCTTAATGTGAGCACAAACAGCAGCCCTAGACTAGAGGAGCAGACTCGCGGGGTTTATGACCCATGTGAAACAACCGGCTCATTATGAACTCCGCCTTTGAGCGAAACCGACTCCGAAGCACGAGCAGCAGTCTGGTAGCCGAGACGGTCTGGACACTGCCTCCGATGCACTGGAGCGTGGCAACCCGGCAGCGACATCGTCGCGTGCATACACTGTGTTCTACGCTTGCGGGAGGAAAGCACAGCCAAAGGCCTTGTGTTGTTGCGTCATTAGCGGTAGGCAACTCGCGTTATCGTCAACGTCTCCGACGGCCGGAAGCAAGGAGCTGCTTCACAGTAGGCCACGGCGAGAAAAAAAAAAAAAACCATTGTGGAGACCCGGGGCAAGCTAGTATCTAAGAGGTGAGGACGAGCGTGCACGCCCGATCATCGCCTCTTTGGCGGAAGCGGGTGAGCTACAGACTGCGTGTCACCCGGTCGCGAGTGTCAAGCGCTCCTCGGCTCCGGCCCCGCACGGCGGCACCGCGCTGTCTTTTGTCAACAAGCGTCGGCTTCGAGTGGCGGCGACAAACGCGTATCGGGTGTGAACGCGCGAGCGGGGTCCTTTGGCCCCAAGCGTCACTTCCGCAGGACTTGCCGACTTTGCTGCTGAGAGCGTACACAGGCGCTGCGGCGGTACAGTGAACTGCGCAGCGGCGTCCTTTCATCTGCGCTTTGTCCCGGAAGCTGGCGAACGCGCCAAACACACGCACGCGCTGCCCCGACAACCGGCGGTGACTGTAAACCGTAAGGTGGAACGAACAACCGACGGCCGCCTCTGCCGTCTGCTGCTCGCTCTCGTTTTCGAGTGCGCATTTAGAACGCTCCGCTATTCTACGCACACAAAAATACCACTTTTAAAAAGTGTTTTTCAATTTGTGAGGAATGTCTTCTAATTCATCTTTCGGCGGGCGCAGTTTCATTCGGTTTTATGGTTGCGTTACAATCAGACATTTAATTCGAGTTTTATTAATAATAATAATAATAATAATAATAATAATAATAATAATAATAATAATAATAATAATAATAATAATAATCACCAGCCTATCTACGCCCACTGCAGGGTAAAGGCATCTCCCATTAATCTCCAATTATCCCGGTCATGTGCTAACTGCAACCAATTTATCCCCGCAAACTTCTTGGTCTCACCTGCCCATCTAACTTTCTGCCGCCCCCTGCAACGTTTGCCTTCTCTAGGGATCCACTCTGTTACCCTTAATGACCAACGGTTATCTTGCCTTCGCATTACATGCCCTGCCCACATGCATTTCTTCTTCTTAATTCTTACTAATATGTCCTTGACACGCGTTTGTTCCCTGACCCACTCCGCTCTCTCCTTGTCCCATAATATTACACGTACCATCTTCCGTTCCATTGCGCGCTGAGTCGTTCTAAATTTAAGTTGAACACTCTTTGTGAGTCTCCAAGTTTCTGCCCCGTAGGTGAGTACCGGTAAGATGCAGCTGTCATACACTTTCTTCTGCAGGGGCAATGGTAGGCTGCCATTCATTATCTGAGGATGCCTGCCGAATGCACTCCACCCCATTCTTATCCTTCGAATGATCTCTGCCTCATGGTTGGGATCCGTGGTCACGACTTGGCCTAACTTGAGTTTTTAATGATACGTTCATTTAGATGTTCAAAAGGCGTTCACAACGTTACAAAACACTTTCAAAACGGCATATATATTGTGTGTTTTATGTGGTTATGAGTGTGAGAAGTAACGCATTAGGGCTGTTGTGACGATAGCACAAAAAATCGCCTCTATTTGCACTCTTTAGAAAATAGAAACACGAAACCTTACAGTTTAGCCATGCACACCCTACCTCCCCTCTTCAAGCGGGTCTTATGATTCCCGCAGTAACCCTCGCACGGTACGATAACCCTGTCTACGTGATATCGACGCGACAGCACTGTGACAAGTAATTAGGGAGCTTCACCTCCACGCCCTCCTTCACATATCTGCCGAGCGCCGCGAGCGGCCCGTATTTTTCAGCGATCAACCCGATAATTCCAGCATGACGGAGATGAGGAGACACCACCGCGAAGGCAGTCGAGGCACCCTTTTAGCCCACCGTGCTCGCAGTCTTCTGCCCACGCGGTGGCTCACACGGCGGGCGCCATGTTTGCTCTGCGCGACCGTTATCACCTGCCGGTGCGCCTTGGCGGTCGTTAGTCTCACGACAGAGAAAGAAGCGTGCCGCCACCTCGACGCCGCGGCTCCCGCTGCGAGGACACGGTATACACAGGCCTTCCGTGGCCGCAACCTTTAAACTTCCTGCGCGTGTTCTTTGGGCGCCGCCGAACGCTGACTGCTGATAAGGCGGGCCGTATACAACGTCCTTAGTGCGGACCTACATCAAACGCGCGCGCTGCTTTTGAAGACCCGCCCGGCTGCTGCAACGCGGGTGCGGTGTCGGGCACGCGGGGTCGCCCCGCGGGGTTATATATGTATATACGCGCGCACGCTTATCGAGTTGTCCGAGCTCTAACTGCAAACGACAAGATTTAGGTCTGCCGCGAGCCTATCTTACTTTATGGAAGGAGCTTTGTTTATGGACACGTCTTGCGACTTATGGGTGCCGTTTTCGCAGGCATAAGCAAACGGTAGGCAACGACGCGCTATCTTTGCCTTGACGTCTAACTCTAAACAGAGAACCTATATTTAACGGGCAGGGGCACGTCTGTACAAGATCATGATTTAATCGAGACAACCGCATCCCTTGAATTGATCGAAGAATATCGTGGTAAGGGATCGTGCGATGCTGAAGATTCAGCCGCTCAATTAGAAGAGGGCGGAACAGAACGAGAAAGAAATTTGCCAATCAACGCCATATTTTTTTTATTTTCCAGAACTTTAGACGAGCTAATAATATCCGAATGCATTGCGTTCACGAAATATAACAATACTGTTGTAGCGAAGGTCATGAACACCATGAGATGGACCCTTTCCCAATGGTTATGTCCTACCATAGGATAGCAGTCGGTGGACAGACTTCCCAGAAGCTTATGTCCAATGCGGTGCTTTCTGAGGAAGACGAAGTGTGTGCTCGCTCAATTCGGATCTTAGCCCCGGTTTGCTACGCTCCCTCAGACTCCGGCCTAGCTAGACGACGTGACCGTTTGCAGGTGGACCTGTTAATAAACATCACCACACTTTGTGTAGCCAAATAGAATAAAGATCGCGACATGTCGTAAAAAAGTCAAATATGCATTCCACACAGCGTCGCACATCACAGCTTTTCTGTTATTCCGGCGGGTGAACGCTGAGCATCTTAAAATTCTCATTTGGTACGTCTACACGCGTTTACGTCCGCGTCTATACGTCCATGCGTGCGCGCAGAGTTACGCGTCTGGCGTCGCCGTGCGGGTGTTGAAACGCTGCTTCCGGTAATCCATATTCGTTGCGACGCGAGACGACGTGATACGAGGGCGCACATTCCGTGTACGTGTACTTGCAGCGGTACACCTCCACATGTATATAGTAGTCGAATACGACGCGCTCATGCTCCTTCCACCAGAAGAGGTGAGAGCAGAAAGAATGGCCTCTCGGCAGTTCCCTGGTACGTACATATATAGCACCACGAGTGAGAGCAGGAGACCGGACTGGGCAACAAAATCACCTGAAATAGTCCAACAAGAGCTTTCTCATCCAAAGCACAGTGCAAGAAACACCACGGATTCGAGCAAAAATAGGTGCCTAAATAAGATACGAAAAAAAAAAAATACAAAGAACTAAGGGAAAGCTAGACACGAGAACGGAGTGAGCATAACCACCCCAAACTGTAACTTCCTCGGGTAGACACGAGACAAGACTTAAGTTCATTATTCAGGATCTCATGTGGTTATATCACATACTATCTCTATCATTTATATCCAGAAGTAGTTATCACATCTTCTCTTATTGCTTATCATAGACTAAAGCCGTAGGGCAATCTCATGGCTATAGTGACGGTTCCAAGAACTCCCCGTCGTGTGTGTTGGGGTCCGTACATAGCTCAAACATTGAGGACAACGAACGCCATTAACAGCTGATGCGAAGATGCCATTAGACGTGTTTGGTAATTCATGACCAGACAGCATATCCGTCCACAGTCTTCCCCGTGAAAACGACCGATGACAAATATTTCCCCCTGAATTCAAGTGGTCGATTAAACGTCACGCGTGGACGGCCAACTTCCCGGTTAGCTCAGGTGCATTACATAAACTTAGTTATGAAGCTTCCGTGCGTGAAGTTCTGGCAAAAGCTTCAAGTGCGAAACCTTTGAGCAGGGTGCACGCGCTTGCTTCCAGCCTTGAGACTGCATTTAAGTAAATTGTAACCTTTTCTTTGCCGGTAAAAGGAGGGAGAATGCTCTGGCAGCCGCCGCTTCGCAACTTTCCGGAGTACACCTCCCCATAAAGCAACTTGCATCAAGAGAGAGGAAAAGAAAAGAAAAGAGAAGAAAGGAAAAGAAAGAAAGAAAGAAGGGAAGAAGGAAAGAAAGAAAGCAGCGAAGTAGCAAGCATCAGCAGGACGACGCGAGTGGAGGTGCTCGCCCCTGGTGATGCATTCGGCGCTGAGTCTATGAACCTGGCCGATGGCGGGATGCGGCGCTCCCCCGCCGGGTCGTTTCCTCGGCGGCGGCCACTCCCAGCCTAGCCGGGCGTTCGATAGGCCGAGTAGACGTCCTACGGTGGCCGGGGGTCACGCGCGGGGTCGCAGGTCACCGCCGGTGTACGTGAGTGCCAATGAGGTCGACCCCGAGACGGAAGGCACGCTCGCCGCGCGCGCACTTCCCGGCGCCAGACTCCGCAGCCGGTTCGGGGGCGAGCCTTTTCATATAAGCCCCACTATGCACATACTTGGTCGGCCGCTCCCGTGTCCGGATTTGCCTGCGCGCCAGGGCAGCGGCGATCACTCGAGCGCAGCCTGCTTTCTCCGATTGCGAGGCACGACGACGAGTGGTCCAGCCTCGCCTCGCCCCGGCGGCTGCGGGTCTCTTTGATTGCGGCCACGCGCGGTGCTGCCACGGCGTGGGTGAAGTTCGTGCGCCGCTCCCTGCTTGTCGCCCTTTGGCTCGGCGGCCTCCGTTTCTTCACTCGGTGCGTCTACCCCGGTCATCGGGAGCGCTCTCCTCCGCCTCCTATGCGACAGGACGCCCGGCGGTCTTCTTTGTGACCAAGAGAAACAAGTTTCTGCAGCCATGCTCTCATCACAACCACCACCACCGCCGCCACCACCATCATCCTCATCATCATCACCATCATCATTATCATCATCATCATCGATGATGTGGTGGTGGTGGTGGTGGTGGTGGTGATGAGAGCATGGCTGCAGAAACAAGTTGGTCACAAAGAAGACCGCCGGGCGTCCTGTCGCATAGGAGGCGGAGGAGAGCGCTCCCGATGACCGGGGCAGACGCACCGAGTGAAGAAACGGAGGCCGCCGAGCCAAAGGGCGACAAGCAGGGAGCGGCGCACGAACTTCACCCACGCCGTGGCAGCACCGCGCGTGGCCGCAATCAGACCGGCATCATATCATCGATTATTATTATTATTATTATTATTATTATTATTATTATTATTATTATTATTATTATTATTATTATTATTATTATTATTATTATTATTATTTCTCTGTCCACTCCAGGGCGAGGGCTTCTACCACAGATTATATTTATTTCTCTAAAATACGGAGTTTCCATCGGTGTCGGTATCTAACGTACTGTAAATTTATGAGCACTGGAAATAACATTTCTAAGTGCAAGCAGCATTCGTGGCCTGTCGCACGTTTTTTTCTCCTGGTTGCCGTTTAGGAGGAAAATGAACTGCCCTCCGTGAGAATCGGGACGAAGTGAAAAGGGCTCGTTATGGCCCTTTTCACTAAGGCAGGTCCAACGACCCGTGTCACTTTGAGATGAAGCGCAACTAGCGCCACCGACCTCCACACGAAAGAGCATCCAGTGCTTCCGGCATTTCATAGGCGTTATAGGTCGCAATCACGTGCCTTTTAGTCTCAAAAGTTCAGTCAGAACAAAAGTGCACAACTTCGCTTTTCCTTAATTATTCCCGCGGCACACGGGCGGCGCAGATTATGCAGCCTTGTCTTGGCGCGTGAAGGATACCTCGATGATTCTGGTAAGAATCTTGTTTTTTTGAACGGCGTCTTCTCTCGGCTGCGTTTTCGTTTACTTGGTCTTTTTTTGTGTGTAGTGCAACTTTTCCTGAACAGGTGCCGATTTTTGCCGCGAAAGTTACATGCCACTTGAAGCTAACGGGTGCGTTAAAATCACATGCTGTATTTCAGTAACTTAATTGCCGTGTGACTCGTTCTCGATCTCTGGGTGACGACTTTGAATATTGTCAGTTTCCTCCAAATGTCCCGATCAGTAAAGGCGAACTTTTACAATACCCATTCCAATTTTACGGGTTCTTGTTTTGTTTGTCCAGCCGTGGCTTTAGTTACTGCTTTCCCATTGAGAAAACAATGGCGCTGGTATAGCCTAGGGCAGAGGAGCCATGTTATGACACCTAAGCCTTGAAAGAAAAACATTCCTTTAATTTCCTCCGCAATTCCAAGTTATAAATTCCCCGAGCGCAATTTAGCGTAATTTAGGTTTGTTGGCAGCTATTTAGACTTTAGGAGAAGTTTCTATAGCTCTAACCTTCTTCTTCAACGGTACTGTCAATACAGCTGCGATACCTCAGTCCGAGTTAGAATATACTTCCCCTCTGGCGTGCTCTAATTAAACTCATAAATCTGAGCATAAAAGTCTAGCAACGTAAATTCGCGTTATGCGCCCGGGCATGCTAGAGTGCCTGCATGACGTATATGACGGCACTAAATCTGTGTCGGAGGCCAAAGGAACTGTCATGGCGAGCCGTAACTTCACCCGGCTGGGCTGTTAAACGCGGACACGCTTGGCGCTCTTACGCCGCAGGCCGAGAGATGGCGTCACCAGACCTGCGGCCTCACTTGCTTGCGGAGAGCGCCGTAAACGTGGATATCGTTCTCGTAATGGCATCTCCGCCTTGGTTACACACGCCTTTTCTTCTCTTTCTTTTTTTTCCCCTCCCTCTCCTTCTCTTTCTTTGTTATTTTCTTTTGCCTAGCGTCGCGCCTCGTTTCATCCGGGCTGTTTATTTCTCCGCTATGGGGAGCACGCCGCGTCCTGATTAATTGCCCGTGACCGACCGGCGCAGCAATGATTAGTTGCTACCCCTTACGAGTTGAATTTGTTTTGTTAAACGTTAACGCTTCGACGTGTTCCTCCAATGACCTTGTGCACGTGCCTTATCGTTACGGTGCTCAAGTCACTGCACATGCAAAGCTATGCGTATAGGAACAATATCGCTTAGCAGTTCCCATATTCGTTTTACTTCTTGTTGGGTTTCCGTAATTTTTTCGCACTCTGCAAGTAAGTATGACATGATTAAAGCGTCCCTGGCGTGCCGTGACGCCCCGCGAAGTTAAATAAACACTATTAGCGGTAGGCACGAGGCGGCCGCTGGGATTCGTTCTGCGAGCCCGTGCAGTGCCCCAGATCGTTCACTAATGCAGTGCAGTTATGTTTCCCGCGAGCGGACCGATAGCAGCGCCTGCTGGCGAGGTTCTCTCACTGTTCACATGCCAACGACGTTCTTTGCCCAATGCACACATTGTCCCGTAAAGTAAGCATCGACAGTGGCTGTATATACGCAAAGAAACAATCGCACTCGATTTTTTTCGTCGAGATTCCGAGCTAGCGTTTCTTGCGGCGATGGCCCGTTCAACAAATCGAGAAAGTTGCATCTACATTGGCTGCAGACTAAGGAAGGTTCGTGGCAGTGAAGATATTGGGTCTTGCAGGCTTCACGTCTTGGAACGCGTGTTTGTCTTTTTCTTGAATTCTGTCTTTTTCGGAAGCAAAGAATCTGGTGTACTTCTGGCCGCACTTCTATACGGTGCGGTTTTTGGTGACCCTTCAAAAGGAATGGGAGGACCTTCGGGATATTCTAAACAAGCAGAAAGCGACGCTGTATTTTCAGTGCATAGAAGGCTGTTCTAGGTGCTTCAGATGAGCGGTATACGTATGCGTCAGAATTACAGGAACCACGAATACAGCATAGAACATTGCCTCTGTCCAAACGCTGACCTGGTGGAACAACAAGCGCGTCATGTTTAGCATAAACTACATTGAATTAGGCTATGAAAAGGGCAGAAGGAGAGGCGATAGAGGTCGTATCCAGTTTGGACCATTCCTCCGGTAAACATGATGCGGAAAACTACCTGTACTCGCATGTGCACCGGTTGTTTTTTCAGGTTGGCCCATGCGGAACCGCTTGCAGAGTGTCATGGAACACAGCACGTCCTTGGCCGGCGTGACCTAGTTTTCGCGCGAACGCTTGCCGTGTTTTCCCTGATGTCGAGAGTGAAGTTGACCGGCCCGTGCGTAAGCCCGTGCACCGGCTGCTGCCGGATGCGCTCCGTCCTTCGTCTCCTCTCGCGTAATTTCATCCGCTTGACACTTTTCGATTACTCTCGACGTGCTATCTCAGTTTACCGAGATGAGCGCCCCCATTTTCGCAGATGTCAAGTCACTCGGCTGCGCGCGGTGTGTCACAGTTGGCGGATATAGACGCTGTTTCTGACCGCCGGCAGCGGCGAAAGTGACTCGCGTCCAACTGCTAACAAGCAATGCAGGGGACTGGGTCAGCGGGAAAGCCTGCAAAGCGGCGGGGCGGACACGCGGATAGCCCTTTGTCCTGCAACAAATTCAGTTTTCTTGCGTTCTTTTTTTTTTCTGCTTTGCTACTTTTTTGCCCGAGGCTATAGGTTACAGAATGACCACACCTGACTCTCCCGCTGCATATATTGTTACACCAGGGAAGAACGACCAGGTTATTAGAAGATTAAACAATTTTTCCATATTCTAACACATGATAAAAAAATAAATATCACCTTTTTGAGGTTAGCTGTCTGTACGAGAAGGCCTGTTTGCCAGCCAAGTCAACTTCCTGTGTTTGCGCATACCACGTCAATATACGAACGGTGGTTATGCATTAGGGCCCGCTTTACGTAACGCGTGTCCATATGCGTGCATGTGTGCATGTGTGTGTGTGCATGTGTGTGTGCGTTTGTGTGTGTGTGTGTGAGCGCGCGCGCATGTGTGTGTGCGTGTGTATGTGTGTGCGTGAAAGTGTGGGAGCGTGCTCGTGCGAGCGTAAACGTGTATGTGCGTGTGTGCGTGTGCGTGTGTGTGCGTGTGTGCGTGCGTGTTAATTCGTCTTAGTCACGTTTGTATTAATGAGAGTCTACTTAGCGCTGCGCAGTAAATTGTCTACTAATTTCCAGATGAATAATGGGAAACTGAAAATGTCATTGTCGTCAACTATGTTCAAGACTTGGTTGGGGCAGTTCGCAAATTAACATAAATCACTCACGTTGCGTTGTTAGGCAAACCGGTTTGGACCCGTTGCAAAAAAAAAAAAAGGAATAATAAAGGCGCAATCTTATAACCTAATAATATGACCCCACCTCATTTGACTTGGTTCTATGCACTGGGATAAAATAGGGAGGACGTGATAAGGAACTAAAAAAGCAAAAACTCAATAACATGATCGTGCTTTTGCGTTCTTATTCAAAGGCGCTGCAGAATGGCTGATCGTTCTGACGAGAGCCGACGTAGAAGCCACGCAAGCTTGGTGCATCGCACGTAACAGAAAAATAGATATTGGTAGTCATTATTGTACAATAAGACGACACGGAGACCTCGTTCATCTCACTTTTTTACTCCCCACTCGTCAGTAGCGGTCCCAGAGATCGGTTTTGGGGGGGGGCGATTTTTTTTTTTTTTTTTTTGGGGGGGGGGGGGGGGGCGAGGGAAATAAAAATCGCTCTCCTCCTTGCGCCAATTCTGCGGAGGTGGTGATAACCATGGAGGCGTGTGCGCGTATGCGGTGCAACCCCCGCTGGGATTTAACTTCGCGCACGTGGAATGCTTAAAAAAAACTAAAAATAAGAAACTGAGGACCTCTTTGGGGGGGGCGACCGCCCCCTTCGCCCCCCCCTTGGGACCGCCACTGCCACTCGTCAGGCTTGCTCCCAAACCCAGTTAATTGTCTTTCGAAGTCTTAAAACTCATCCGCCCGCTGAATAGTCATCGCTAGCACTTGACATCTGCATGCTGTCGTGGTTTCTCTCCTGTATTTGCAGTTTTTTTGTCTCTTATTCTGGTTGTATTTCTTGCCAATTGCCCTCCCTTTATTCCCTAACCCATTTTTTGATGTGACACGTGCCTCGACCCGATTTACCGAAGTTTCCAACGGCTACCTTTTTATTGTTCTTCGTTACTCAAAATCGTTCTAGTAGTAGTAGTAATAAACCTAGCCTGTGCTTGTGGGTTTATTTTTCAGTGCGTTAAATGACCCGTAGGTCATACACAATGCAAGAACTGCGAGAAAGAACGTGGGATAGAGTTCCTATTTTTTTCCACGTAATGTGCGACTGACCAGTTACGTTTCTAGATCCGGTATGCAGACTTGGAATCGTTCAAAGTCAGTGTTTTATGTTGATTGCAGGTCGGAGTAAACTGGTCAGGTATCGCAGAGCAAAAGACCTTATTGATTATTCTAAGAAAATAAATGGCAGAACAAACATTACTTATTGGCAGCACTGAATCCTGTTCGAATAAAGTGTATGGCAACCAGACAGAAACGTCGAAATCAACTACCGTATTTACCCGATTCTAACGCGCACTTTTTTTCCGAAAAAAATAGGCCGGAAAATCGCATGCGTGTTAGAATCGGATACAAAACCTAAACTGCGGAAACAGCGGAAATTTCGTCCCACCCATCGCCATCGCCATCTCAAGATGGTGCCAAAGCTTTTAGCAACGATTTTTCGGACGCAGCAAGCCTAGGCGCCTAGGCTTTTCCATCGGAGTTCGCACAAATCGTCAAATCGTTTCACTTGCGCGCTTGATAACAGCGATGGCAGCAGCGGCTCCCACGCGTTCAAAGCGAGCGGTCGGCTGAAGCGTGCACCTCTGGAGAAGCTCTCAGGATGGGCGTGCGAGGCGTGGGCCAGGATGCCATCGGCCGTGGTAGAACGTTCGTTCAGGAGTGTGGCATCGCGAACGCGCTTGAAGGCACTGAGGCCGAGATGTTGTGGTCAGCGGAGAGCGACGAGGAGTGAGATGAGTGAGATTACTTCGGGAAATAAATCGCCCATTTCTCTCGCATTCGTTTGTCTGGGTCACAAAGTCCCGTGCGCGTTACAATCGGAGGTACAAGTTTTTTCGTTTTTTTTTTGCCAGGAAAATCGGGTGCGCGTTAGAATCGGGGGCGCGTTACAATCGGGTAAATACGGTACGTGGTAGTATTAAATTGACTTCGGCTAATTTTATTTTGCCAAATATAAGAACTCACAAAATGAAAAAAAAAATCTTTAAAATTTACAATGTTGAAATATTTATAATTAACGAGGATAGCTAGAAAATAATCAGCCTGAATAGAAATTTCCACTGTGTAATTACTTCCTGTTCATGTCCAAGCTTCTGATGGCGGGCGTCATTTCCAAATTCACACTTCCCGATTCAAAATACGTAGTCGAAGCCACACGACGCAACAATCTGGGGATTGCTAACAAAGAATGTATTGGTCAAATTAAGACGTCATACTCAAAGGGAACTGAGGTTCGCCACATTATACTATCAGCTAAGAGATTTCGCACTTATTTTTACAGCGGCAGTTTAAAATGAGCGCCCCCAACTACGCCTCTATCCGATCCAAAAGCTCCCGGCAAAGGGTACTTCACAGCAAGGAGACGCACGATGAGAGAAAGCCAACTTCATGGAGCAGAAAGATACGGGATAAGGTTGAATGTAAAAGGGGAAAAAAAAAATCAGAAAAAAAAGTTCTGCAGCAACATTTCAACACAGAGGTAAAATGTTGAGCAAGTCCCCGCTATGAAACCGTATAGAAAACGTGAAACGCATGCAAAACGGACCAGTCATAATGGCACATGTGGCTTAAACCAACCGCGGCAGTTCCTGGTGGGTGCGGCCAGTAGAAACTGACCCGATGAACTTCAATATGAACTGATCCCCCTCACACACCAGTACATGGGGTGTGAGAGGGTTCAGTTGATGTACTCCTCGCAATGCCACTACTGCGAGTCTCCGGGCACCCTCTACCATTATATGTGAGGCTTGTTGGGAATGGGTAATCCCACCTCGGTCACCGCTGTTGCGACTGGGCCATCCGAGCGCATCACCGGTGTAGCGACGTTGCCTTTCTCCGTCCGCCATAGACGCGGCGCAGAGCAGAGCGATGGAGTTCTCCAGCCGACGAAAAGTCGAAGCAACGTTTATATACAGTATGTACAAGGGCAACAAAAGCGTTGCATGGCTCGCACAAAGGCGACAGCACGTCTCAACTCGGTGACTCCAAAAAGTTCCGCGCTCGCCGTGCTTCCGGGCGGGTTTTATACCCCCGGGAGTCCGTTGCAGCCACGAGAAGTTTTAATCGCTCCAATCAGGACTCTCGCTGGCCGAAGTTTGAATCCGACTAATGGAGACGAAGCGATTGAGTCAGCTGAGCCGCCATGACGGGGAAAGGAAGGCAATGCTGTCGGCGTCTTAGCAGCGCCATCTCCAGACATGTAGTGGCATGTCTGCCGCGGGTGGTTTGGTCGAGGAGCTAATCGGCTCCGCTGCCGGCGCGTCGCCCCGTTCAGCGAATTTGGGCGGGGCGCTCTAGCACAACAGGCTGATAAGAACCCCCCCCCACCCCTCCTCCCAGCCCTTCCCCTACCCTGAGCACTGGGAGAGAGTACTGTCCAGCTCGCACCCTGACGACAAGCTTTGGCTGGTGCAGAGGCCAAATGGACTCTTCCCCAGGGCTGACTGCTCCACAGAGACATTTATTCCTCCTCCCCCTCTCACACCCCATTCAGTGCTTTTTTCTTTGCTTAATTTTTTCCCACATGCGGCTGTAGATGAAGCCGCTCTGTTGTTCACTAAAGTGCGAGGTGACGACCGAAGGCCGGACGTTGTGTACGCGCTGAGCCGAAGTAACCCGGCCCCAAGACGGAATTTAAGGGATAAAGGGCCACTCACCCATGTCCAGCGAGGCTCGGAATCCATGGGCCGGCTGTGCTGGCGCGTCGAACGGAGGCATAGACGGCCCTGGCCGGGGGGCCGCAGCCAATCACGGCTACTCCTCGCACACCGCCCGCTCCGAAGACCGCCGCTGGAGCTCCGTTTTGCCGTAGTTACCCTGCGGGAATACGAGAAAAGGAGTGAGTGTTCACTACACGCAGCGGACGAAGGCAGACTGCTTTCTGACTTTGAAACGAGAAGAGGCAACGTTTCGCTCCCTCCCGACCTGGTATACCAAAGCTTAAACACGCACATGAATACATATGTGCAGTGTCTGGGGCCACTGAATGCTGCTGATGCATGTACATCACGATCTCTACCTCTACGATGTTTAATCATATACGTGTACATTATCCTTCATTAACCGCTACATAGTCACGTTAAACGCGTCACATAACAGATCTCTTACATCATCGTTTCACAGTGGGTATTACGTGCTGAACTGCCAACGGACAAGGCAACTCAGCCGCTTCCGAATGCGCCTCAAGCGATGTTATTTTTAAAAAAATGTATTTATGTGCAGCTAAACTGAGTGCTGTATCTGTACGCTCCTATCCTCAAATACTGACCACCAAAATGTTTTTTTTTTTCTTGTGTACTTAGACCAAGACGAGCCGCTACACTCCTGCTCATTTCGGAACGCTGTCTCCCTTTGGCCACCTGTTGCTTCCGGCGCTCCATATTTCCATCTAAGATGGCGTATATTGCCATTGGAAAATGGCTTAGTGCTTTGTGTCTTTGTGCAATGCATTTGTGCTTAGAAAAGAACCCCACTTTAAGGTTATCAGTGTGAGCTTGGTCCTGTAGACTGGCTTTCTCACATTGTCTGTTCCACAGTGAAGCCTATTCATGAAAAAAAAAAAAAAAAAAGAGAGAACGGCAGTGTGCGCGAACGCGGTGGAGCGAGATTACCGACGACTATCGGACCGCCGTGGTCAAGTGTAATCGTGATGCCCGGCGGGACCGCGAATATTACGAGGAGAAAAACGCTACACGTCGGCGCCAGCTGAACGCTTCCCCGACACGAGGTCGTGGTTAGAGCAGGAGTTTGTGGCCACCCAATAATTCGCAAACTGCTGCGGTCATCCACCTTCAGAAAAGTGGCAATGGCCCCGAGTTTTTGTGAGAGCTGTTCTGCTTTAAAGGCTGCACTGCCGCATTTTGTGGCTTCAGGCCAGCTCCTGTCATTCTCTCTCTCTCTCTCTCTCTCTCTCTCTCTCTCTCTCTCTCTCTTGCCTTCTGCATTTTCCTTCTCGACTGACAAGGCCGCTATAATCATAATCGTTCGCCGTGTCGGCCACAACGCCGTTAGCAGGAGCACCGGACTTTTTCCCGAATTAGGTTGTTGGCCGCGAAGAGTTACGAAGAAAACAGGGAAGTGTCCTTACAATCCTCGGTTTACAAAAAAAAAAAAAATGAGAGGCAATCTGTCGCAGATATCATAAGCGCGAGGCAGGGATCTATTTTCGGAGTTCTGCTGATACACTTTGAGAGTGACGATTTTTGTGTGCTATTAAGACACCTTCCTTTTGTTTTAGATGCTGCTTTTGAGATACATTTGTTTGTTTTTATGCCCATTCGCTTAAAGTACTAATACAAGGCCTAAACCTTGCCACTCTACCATGCCTGGCCATCCTTTTTTACACGGCGCCATTTATCGAGGCCCGCGCGCCTGCACGCCGTTTGGTGCCGTCAACAAATAATTCTGTCGTGCACAAGTACACTGCCGAACGAAGGCCCCTTCCATAGGACTCCAACTGCCCCTGAACGGCCTTATCCAAATCCATTCTTTGCCCCTGAAGTTTCTTGTCAGCACTTCGCAGTTGTAAAAAGAAAACCAGAAGAAGTCGGAGTGTAGACGCGAGACGCTGTGCCGGAGCTCTCTGTCCAAAACGAATCCTTGTCCGACCGCGGAGAGCGAAGCAGACAGTGTCGAGGGGCCCTTGTGTTTTCACGGAGCGCCCATCTTGGCACGAAGAGCCGCCGCGGCGGGTGCCACGGATAAAAATGTCGGAGCTCGACGCAAAGACTCTGCGGGATGGAAGCATGACCCCTTGTGGCCCTTGTAGATCGCCTAACGAGCGGTGCGGTGCCTCCAGTGTGCCGCCTGCGGCGCACGTGCCGTCGCACCGACGCCCGGTGATGCATGCGGTCGCTTAATTCGGCCCAGCGAGCGGCCGATAGCATCGTGCGGCCACAGCCGGCACCGAAGGAGTACAACTCGAGGCGCGCTCGCCCGCGCCCTATCTCGTGCAGCGATTGGGCATACCTTCCCGTATGATCATGACGTAATTTCCCCTCTGCCAATCAGAGGCCAGAGTTTCAGCGACTGCGCCTTTGACGGCGACGGGACAGGCGTGCTTTCCTGCGCTCGCGCGGTGCTGCTAAGATGCGTGCCAGCAGCTGCATTCCGCTCGGACGGGACCGGAGCCGTAGCAGGTGCAGCGCCGTTGCTTCTCGCCAGATAGAGCTGGGAACGAAAGGCTTGCCGCGTCTGTAGGAAACGCGATGCTAACACCCTGATGCATGGCGCGCCACTGCGCACCTATAAAGTGGGCACGTATGGCGGGAGCTACGTTCCTGAACTAATGACAGCCGGACAGCGTTCGGGTGTCCGCGCCGCCTGAGGAGACTATCAGGACGTTGCTCCCCGCGGCGTCGTTGTTACTTAACTATATGTTCATTAAGCGGAGCTTGTTTTTGCTGCACCTCAAGACGCAGACGTTACAGTTGTACTCGGCGAAGTCGTCACAGGAAAACGTCCGATGCCAAGAATTTGGGTACTGACGCATCAAAAACTGCAACCATAGTGTCTTGCGCTGCTCATGGACCAAACTTTGATGCATGCAGAACCATGAGCACATACACCACAATTTACTCAGCTGAAGCATATGGCATCTTACTCATTGCACAACACATTCTTGAACACAAAATCTCAAAGTCCATCTTATATACAGATTCCTTGAGCGTTGTGCGCGCATTGGCATCATACAAGCCATGCAAAAACAGAATTGTCCAAATGGTTTTCAACACTATCATGTCTATATATGCCCAAAAACTTGTTCTGGTGTTGTGCTGGGTTCCAGGCCATGCTGTGATTGCTGGCAATGAGGTTGCGGATCAGGAGGCCGCAGTTGCCGCACTCAGGAACACAGTAGATATAACAATACTACCACACAGTGACCTTAAGCCACGAATTCGACAACACCTTCGTAGGAAATGGCAAGCACAGTGGAATGAACAGACAGATAACAAACTGCACGTAATAAAGCCACACTTGGGACGATACACAACTGACTCGCACAACAGACACATTAAAGTTACCTTAGCTAGGTTGCGGATAGGCCACATACATGTAACACACTCACACCTGCTCACTAGCTCTCCAAGACCTGTGTGTAGCAGGTGTGGGGAGGGCCTATCCGTAGTCCACATCCTAATAACATGCAAGGCACTCGACACAACAAGACACAGACACTTCAAGGAACTATACAGACAACACTTTCTGCTACACCCTTCCTTGTTTTTGAGTGACAATGCCATGGTTTCTGTGCAACGTGTTTTAAAATATTTGTCTGATGTTAACTTCTTAAACCTCATTTCCTATCATGCGTAATCAAATCTGGCCCTGTACACCAGCCATCACCATTATCTTTAATTGATCTTACTATGTCCGGTTTACACGTTTTATACCTACCTTCTGTGGTAATCACTTCTCTTCATTAAACAACTTCTTCTCTGACGCTCTTTGCCCTCGTTGGCCTTGCGCCATTAAACACCAACCATCATCATCATCAAGAATTTGGGTACGTCACAGAATTATGTGAACATTCTTCGTGGAGCGAGGTCGCAAGGGTTCAGGTGCGTTGGTTACGGTGTTTCGAAGGTACTTTTGTTCAAAAGGGTATGTGCCCCGAAATGGTAATTTAAATAATGGAATACCGAGGCCCACGATCTTTGGATGCAGTGGCTTGTGTATGTGTACTTCGACCCTAAGGACAACCCTTTACTTTTTAAACACTAGCGACCCATGAGTGACTCTCGGCGTATTTAATACGAGGTGGTGTCGCTGCAGAGCAATTGCCGGCACTGTTATGTAAGGTTAATAAGTCCGCCTCATCACACAACACATATTGCTCCTGATGCTACTACTACTGCGACTACTACTTCGGACAACCAGTGAAGCTGACGCACATACAAATAGGACGATCCAACCGAAAAGTGAGAGGTGAGAACTTTCGAGGGAAGGCCGCTTTTGCTGACATGCACTCTGATGTTGTGCGGGGAAGCCCCATATACAGTCGGGGACTACGAGCGTCAGCAACATGATCGCATTGTTTGCTGTCGATGGTGAACAGTCGTAGCGTTCTGTGGAACGGAACAAAGAAATGGAGTGCACACGAAAAGCGCTGACATATGCTCCGCGGCCCATGCGGTCCTCGGTCCTGGAAGCGTTTTTCTCCATACGGGTCGTCTCAAGATGCGACGGTGTCCTAGAAGGTTTCACGCTTCAATCAGGGCAGTCTTCTTGGCGTACAGCATTTGAAGTATCGCGCACTACTGGGTACACATAACACGCTACCAGAAACAAAACTTAACATTGCGCAGCTCGTTATAAATTTTTGCGAAGAGGTTTTGAGAAACATCTGCGCTTTGCGTGGCGGCACGAGCTCGCGGCTTTCCGTGTCGCTTCTACTTAGTACCCGTTACTAGACGTTACGTTTCCAGACCTACCTTCTGACGAGAATGCTTCCCAACGCGAACAATGAGGCTCTACACCCTTTAGCTGGGAGAAATGGAAGTAAATAGCGAAAGCCGGTTGCTGCACGTTTGCATTTACCTCGCGGTTGGGCGCCGGCAGGCTCCGCTGAAATCATTGTTTTGCTTTCGACGCGTACTCCTCCCTGTCTTTCTCGCGGTTTATATGGGGTGGCGACAACATCCACTTTCTAAATACAGGGTGCGCCCACGTAAGTGACACCTTGTCAAGAACTGTAACTTGCTTTTTACCAATAATTTTGAAGAGCTGCTAGACGACTATCCGGATGGGCTCGAAGGCGCGGGGAACTACTATACCTGGCGTAGTATGCTGCGCACAACTCAAAGTGAAAGTTATTTGCACAGGCTACTTGTAAACGTATGCAGCCAAAAGAAAATGGAAACTCGGAACTGCAGAGCGAAGTGGGTGAATACAATTATTTAGAAATACGCACAAGCAAAAAAAAAAAAAATCACGACTGCCGAATAACAACTTACGACTAAAAAAGAAACGAAGGCATTATTGTTTTATTCTGGATTCACATTTGCGAGCCCAAAAATGTGTTATAAATCAGGCTTTTTGTTAAGCCTAGGCCTAGGGCTTTTTGGGCTGGCCAGTTAGTTGCCTGCAAGCAACTTTTTCCCAAATCGTCCTTCGCACCGTTTTTGTAAGCTTTACGAAAAAATAAAGCCATTCATTCATTCATAGAAGTAAATAAAAAAAACGGTAGGCGTTTTGGTTTTAGGCACTGAGGACAAAACGACGTAGAACCGGGAGTCGTGGGCTGGATCACCGTAAGAGGGCAGGGAAAGTGTAAAGGCACCCTTAAAAGCGTAGCCCACAGTGGCAAAGAAAGGATAGAAGAGTGGCTGTTAAGTTTGTAAACATGTCGAGAAGCAAAGGTACCCAAAGATGACCAAAAAAAGGAGCAAAAGGGGCGAAGTTTCTACAGCAACGCTGTTCTTGATCGAGGCTTTCACGGGACCAAATACGGTACCGCGGTCGAAGTGATGTGGAGAGGGTATAGCCTAGCGAGGGGAGAGCAAGCAACGAGCTCGCATGCAACAAGTTAGAAGAATGCTCGTACGAGACGCTTATATAGGCAGATGTTTTTTAACTACTAAATCTGGTGGCAATGTTTGGTGACAAGTTGAATGGTACTTACCTGCTGAAAGGTTGGATCATTGCACACCGTCTTTACAATTACAATAATTTGTAATTGTTTGTAATAATTACAAATTATAAATTATTACAATTATTACAAATAATTTGTAATAATTGTAATCATAAGCACTTGTCAACATTGTTGAGCGAGAAGAAAGCATTAGGCATATTTGAGGCAAGACATCGATACACAAGTGATATTTGCATTGTTCTTTTAATTAGCAAACGTGCCTGCTTGATTATTGCGGTAGCTAATAAAAAGTACGCTGGGAAAAAAACAAAAAGCGCTGGCGGCGCCCTCTCGTAGCGGTGTTCCAAGTTCAAAAGTAACAAAAGGTTCTTGCAGCAGACGCGAGCAGTGGAACACGGAAAAATGATTCGGCGCGAACGGGAATGGATCTGCCATCTTTGAGAAGCTCTATGAAGCTTAGTTTTGCGGTTAGGGAAAGCCAGACAGCTTCGCTGTTAATCTCAGCGTTCGCGATGTTAAGCCAGTGAAGCCGGGCCATTCTTTTTTTCAATCAATCCTGCCAAATTATTGTAATTGCAGAGATCGTGTTAAGTGATCCAACCTTTCAGCAGCTAAGTGCCATTCTAAAGTATGGACACAGGACGTGCTGATGCTCTCAAGAATAATCCTTTCTTTCGCATTGGAAGAATACTTTACACTACACGAAGCTTTTTGGGTTTCAGCCAGTGCTCGGTCTTACCGTCACCACGCCCTAGGCAAGTAATCAAGTGGGATGAAGCCGGTCGTTGTCTCACCAAAGCAGGACACCAGGCGTATCGCGGAATAGTCACGTGCGAGTGCCTAACGAGGCAGAGTATAATTGGTTAAAATTCCGAGCACAGACATTGAAGCCACGGCAGTAAGGTGTCTTATTTTGCAGTACAGCCCGCGGAAACAGCTCCGCGTCAATTGTTAAACCTCAGTGTGAAAAAGTGCCTTCCGATAATCAACTATGCTTCTCCAAATATAAGTGCAAATGATTTCAATCACCGTTAGAGCAATTTTGTGTTGATGAATCTTTAGTGAGGTTCGAAATGCCAATAACGCCACATAATCAGACCAGACAGTTTCCGACAGTGAGGCGCTAAAAGGTTATCTAGAACATTACACGCTCACAATCTTTTCTGCTGTAATCCTGATGCAATAGTGATGCAGAAGGAATGATCCGTGCAGTCAATAAGGGCAACATGTGCCACGGAAGACAAGGGCCTCGCCAGAAGGCCAGCTCCAGAAGGACCGTCTCCGGCATAGCCCTCTAGGGGCATGTAAACGGGCCTCTTCGCACAAATAATTCCTAGGTCACTAGCCTGCGCTATCTAATCAAAGAGCGGGAACCTTCCAAGAAATGAAATGAGGCAGCATCGGCAAGGAGACTGCCGCAAGAACTTCTTTTTGATCTAGCTGTATTTAAAATGTAGTCCAAGTGAGGGGTGTCCTTGTCCAAAACTGTATTTCTTTGCGACCAAGGATGACGAGAATCCACCAACCCTAACGCTTTCAGGACAATTATATATAGACATAAGCGACGGCCCCGCGGAGCCAAGGAATTCCGTGCACATGCTACACACCCTCCGAATTCTCGCCTTCACCCTGTACAGACCACGTGCCCAGAAAGGAGCAGCTATAACTGTTCCGGGTGAGCCCTTCATCCTGGAATTGGCATAAATAGGATGACCACGACGACGAGGACGACGATGATGTTAATGATAATTACGACGATGATGATTATGATGGTAATGATAATGTCGAACATATCAAAGCCCATGTGGCGGTTTACGAGCTGCAGTGCATTCAAATTGAATATGGCCCGACAAGGTGGTACAAAAGGCACTAGCACACCGGTGGGCGCTTTTCGGTTAATAAGACCTACACGCGTAAACTGCAAGAGGAAAACTTTCGCGGAGCAACACACATGCGTGAGCACACGAAAGCATACACGGCGAGTCGATCTCTTCGCCAAGAGCTTCCTGTCACAAATCCCCTCCGAGGATTAAACCGCTGTCGGAGCCTGTACGGCAGGGCAGCAAGACCAGAGCACATGATGCGTGCTCTACGAGGATGGCTTCTTTGCCGTACCCGGAGTTTCATTCAATCTCGATGAGTGATTGGTCCCCTCACACCCCTCTCTCCGCCGCCGCTTGATCTTGGCCACTGATAACAGCGCATCCGTTTATCGTTTGTGCCCAGTGCAGCGACGTAGTTTGGAAGCCTTGTAATTGCGGGAGGCGTTGGCGGCCAAGGAAGGAAACCGACTGTCAACGAGATTAGGCACGGCCAACTGGCTCTGACCTCGGCTACACCCATGGCGGCCTCTTGGCCCCCGTGCGCGGCCCAAATCGCCGCGCTTACCCGAACGAGGAAAACCCTGCACGGATCAAGGCGTATCCCGTGTTACAGATGCGAGCGCAGATACACGCCTCCGATGATAGGTCAAAGACACGGCGTTTGTAAGAGGGCAGTCAGGAGAACCGTCGTGGATTAAAGCTTCATCCCTTTGGAGCACTTTCTACTTTTTCCGGCTATAGCAGCGTAGTCGGATGACATAAGCAGTGTCACATTGTCAGGCGTAAAGCGCACGTGTACAGCCGCACATGCAGGAGCGAAAAGGTGGGGGCCGACTTCCTCGATTTAGAAGTTACAATGCGGCGTCCACGCCGATGTTATAGCTAAGGTAAAGTTTGGTGACACTATCTCAGACATGTGCATCTG
The DNA here is from genome assembly GCF_048455015.1 of Haemaphysalis longicornis. Taxonomy (NCBI): domain Eukaryota; kingdom Metazoa; phylum Arthropoda; class Arachnida; order Ixodida; family Ixodidae; genus Haemaphysalis; species Haemaphysalis longicornis. The sequence continues at coordinate 13,742,391 of NW_027526460.1, read as the reverse complement.
ATCCACAGAAATATACTGCGCGGACACAGTAAATTGAAGATCACTACTAAAACATGGGCATACGTCCTTTGGACAATAAAGCTTGCTCTCTCTCTCCCTCCCTTCCTCAGACTGAAAGCTAATATGTGGACATTTCTGAAGCGGCTGCCTCGCCTCTAATGTCATTATATTTCACGCGCACCCTAAAATCAATCCTAAGTTGCGTCAAGTAACGTACTGGGAAATTGGTGGCAACGATTATCCTTGCACTTAACATATCTGTAAATCCTCACCTATCGCCGCGGAAACGGGTTTCACGTCATGGTGTTTCTTTGGAGAGGTATGTGCGTTGTATATGAGCTAATGTGCCAGCTAACACATCTGGCTTTGCGGCTAGAGGAGTGTCTTTAGACCACACAGATTGTTGTTTCTTCCAGGACATGACCATTCTTCCAGGACATGACGCCTTCAGAAACAGCCCTGCAGGCATGGTCACGTGAGTTAAAATCACCCTGCACACCTCCGCCTGTCTGCACGCATATAGTGCCTGTCAGGAGGGGCCCGTGATGACGACGCCGCCACGGTTGCTTGGTGGTCTCGCCTGTCTGTTAGGGAGGAATCACCGTGTCAGCGAATTGTGTTTAAGCTTTGCTTTCAAAACGGCAACCGTTTTCAAAGCGGCAATACGTTATAGAATTCGTGGAGCGAACATGGTTAATAAAAAACTAAAGCAGTTCCACCCAACGTTGCAGCTGTCAAGTGCCGGGCAGTGATTTGCCAAAGAGTCTGTGGCACCCTCTCTCGATTAGTTTCAGTATCAGCCTGGCGTTGATACCGAAAGTAGTCAAGCGAGGGCGCCGCTCTTTTGGAAGCCTCTGTTTGAGTGCGTGACGCCCCGTGACTGCGGTGGCTGGATGCCGTGACTCCGCACGATATACGACGATAAGCAGGGCCCCTAAAGCGCTCCGCACTCACTATTCCGCTTCGAGGGGAGACCGGAAGGCAAGCTACATGTACGGTTTTGGACGCCATAGCCACTAATGTTCCGGCAGCGACACTCTTTGCAGCGGCGGAGTTTGTCAGCGGAATCTTGCATTTGCCCATCGGTCCATGAACCGTTAAGATGGGAGGAGATTCCCACGCGCATTGCTGGCCAGCTCGTGAATTCATTCGTTGGCGGTGTGTCCTGCGGGACCACGTGGACAGCGCACAGCGTGCGGTGGAGGCGGCATACGTACTGCTGTACAGCGCATTACTGCTGCACAGGCCCCGTTCGGTCTCTTAGTTCTCGGTAAAACTGTTGACGCGCTGGCTACCAGGCAAATGCCGTCCTCGATGGCATGGGGTTTTAACTTTTTGCTTGGGGGGGGGGGGGGGGGGGGGGCATGGTCACTTGAAGGGCCCTGCAAGGTTCCAACCACCGCCAGGTACGCCGTCTACAAATAGGGCCGCGGCGAGGCCTCCATGCAGAGGTATGGTTTTGCGGCCTCCATGAAGTATGGTTTGGCGGACGATGTCTTATGCCTGTGGGAGCTTTTGGGAGCAGTGAACGTGTCGAGGGCTTTCGATACATGATACGGTCTCGGCGGAAAAATGGTCAGCGGGCTCAGTCCAAATCGTTATGTTACATTTTCTTGCTCCACCGTTGTCTTCAAAAGCGGAGAGGAAGAAAAAGGGTTCCTGGCATACTGGTAGCCGTCGACCTGCGGAAGGCGTTCGATACCGTAGCGCACGAGGCAGTAATCTCCGCACTCGAAGACACGAAGCCAGGAGCCCGCATCCTCAACATCGTCAGGTCATTCCTGGAGGGACGCACCTTTGAGATTCGGAGTGACATTAGGAACCCTAGGATTTACAGCAGCAGCATTGGCGTTCCCCAGGGGGCCATACTGTCGCCCACGCTATTTAACCTGGTGATGCGAGGGCTAGCTACACGCCTGCGGCGAATTCATGGTGTGCGCCTCACCATGTACGCCGACGATGTGACGCTGTGGACGGAGCCTGGTGACCCTCTCAGAACAACAGAAGACGCAGCCAACGCTATACAAGACGCCATCAATACTTTAGCCGACTACTTGAAGACTACGGGAATCGAAGTGTCTCCGGAAAAAACAAAATATGTTCTCCTGGGCGGCTCCATGGTTGAAAACGAAAAGGTCAAGCTCTGCCTCGCCGGCCAGACACTCGAGAGAGCTCCAGACCGGCACATCAAGATTCTTGGCATCCCGATACATGAAAGCGGAGGTGCGGCAACGTGGCTACGGCAGCTAGAGCCTAAGTGGAAACAGCTTCTGCATCTTGTAAGACGCATAGCCCACAAATCCGGAGGAGCCAGCACACGCACAGCTCGTACCCTCACAATGGCAATACTAACGTCCAAAGCTTGCTACGGAGCTGTGTGTTTTGACCTGACAAAATCGCAATACGACAAGCTGGAAATACTACACCGGGAGTGTCTTCGGGTGATAACGGGCCTGCCCCGCCATGCCGGTATCGAGGAGCTGCACCGCTACTCTCGCATCTCGCCGCTCAGAGACATCATCGCAGAACGCAAGGCAGGACACGATCGCCGCCGTCTCTACACGCCAGCGGGCCAGTCGCTCCTAGAGCTGGACGGGGAACAGCTGGGTGAACAGATAGAAGTGCTCCGCGCGATCGCTCCCTGGGACGACGTCCAGGTTCGTGTCACGAAGCCAGTCACGCGCCGACGCACGAAAGGGGATCACACGGCCCAACGAACCGCCCTTGCTGAGAGGGCTGACTTCCAGGACAACGCCATCTTCACGGACGCCGCCTGGGACCCAGACACCTTCCGGGGAGCGGTCGCTGCCGTCCGAGGACAGCAGCGGGATGCGCAGGCGTTTCAATACTGCCAAGAGCAACCTGGGAGGTCACTTGAACTGCAGGCCATCCTTTATGCACTAGAGAAGTTGACTGAATGTGCAAGGACCAGCCCACTTTCTGTGCGAGGACAAACCTTCACGATTTTTACCGACTCTTTGGACGACCTCAAAAATCTGACGAAGACACCTAGAGCCGGCACTTTGGCGCACAACGTGAAAGTCGCTTGCGCAACCCTTCACGAGCTCTACGGCGTGATGGTGCGGGTGGACTGGGTCCCGGGGCATGCGGGCAGCATCGGAAACGGCGCCGCCCATGACGCGGCGAGCGAGCTGTTACGTTTCCGCTCGTCCCCCCTTGACACAGTCCCTCGGGCTCCGCTGCTCTTTGACCCGGACGAGGAACGCGAGCGGATGAAGGTGCAAGCCAAACGAGAACTGAGGGCGAAGGTGCCGCACAATCCCCACCCACTTCCCAAAGGGCTTCCGCGCGGTGCGGAAGTGCTAATATACAAGGCTAGAACAGGTGCTGCCCTTACGGAAGATGTTCTGGCCAAGTGGCGAGCACACGCTGCATCCAAAAGAGCTCGTGGCGGTGACCCACAAGTGGACATGACCGATCAGAACGAGGAGGGCGACCAGGCAGCCACTGCGACGTGCTGCACGTGCAGTACCGGTGCCTCTCCAACGTTAAGGCACCTACTGTGGGACTGCCCCGGCCTTTCACCGCTGAGGAACAGGCACAAGGGCGCCGGCGTTACATCATTGGAAGAATGGACAACCCCGCCCCCTCACTTGGACGCCGCGAGCACGATCCTTTCTTTGTGGGAGTTCGTGCGAGCGGCAGACCTGACCGGACGACTCTGACGGCCGCCCCACTCCCTTTCCCTTCTCCCCTCTTCCCCAACTAGGCTACCAAGCCCCCCGGATCGTTAATAAAGTTTCATTCATTCATGTTATCGGCGTAGGATGTGACGAGTACGCCGTTGAGCGCAGGCACTGCACGAATCAGCTTGGACAAAGCAAGGCTGACAATAGTTGTGGGAAGGATCGTCCTTTGCGGCAAGATGCAATTCGTGAAATAGATATTGACATGGTAGTCGGAACGAATCTACGATTTTCCACAGTCGTTTCACCAAATAAGCTTCTCTGAGCGCCTCAAACACCACTGCATACGGTGTCGAAAGTTTTCGCGAAGTCAATGGCCATCACAATGTGTTGTCGCAGGTTTCGGTTTCGGCTTGATCGCAGAAGCTTTTTGAGGAAGAAAATCTGGTCGTTGGTGCAGAACAAAGTTTGCACCCTGGCTGGCCCAGGCGGAAGTATAGTTGTTTTCTCCGTACGACTGGTGGCTTTGTAGCGTGACAGCCATGCGCTCAACCAATGTGACGAAAGTGGACAATGAGTATACAAAGGTTAACACTAAAATAGAGTGGTGTCAAAGCTTTGGGATACGTACCACAAAAATGTGCTTGGGCTTCAAGAACCATGCCGCTGATCCATATGTTTTTAAGCGCTAGAGACTGGCAGATTCCATCTCGTGACCGAGGGCACTTCGCTTTGTCTGGGGTACCACAAACGTGCTCTTGTTCGAGGTCAGCCGTTAGCTCAGCCGCAGCGAGTGGCGTCTCGGTCGGCTCGCTCGCGTCCACTGGCCCCAAGGTTTAGGTGGCAGGTGGCGGGTGGGAGGTCAGTTGCGGCGAGAAAATACTCGCTGCCTCACGAAGGTTGCACGAGATGCTCGTGAGGCCTCACGAGATGCTGCAGCCCCAGAAGCACCGTTCGCACCATACCATTTCGCCCGGTAGGGGCTCGGAGGCACTGAGTATAGTTTTCAAGCCCCGTTCTGGCAGAAACTTGCAGGGCTCCTCCAAAGGCTTTTGAGACAGGAGCTTCGCCTGTTCTCCAGTGGAGGCCGTCTGTTGGCGGATTGCTAAGTCCTCATAAGTGCCGCAGGACGCTGCTGAAGCGACGACTCGCGCAGTACGGAGGGCCTTGGGGTCGCCCTCAACAAGCAAAATGCATCAAGGGTACAGTGCCCACAGCTATATATCGCATCCACTCGAAGTCTGCGCAAAAACTTAAGGGCGCATATGCGGCGATGCCCTACGACATTTCCCTGGCCAAGACCAGGCCGCATCGCTAAGAGTTGAACAAAATTGTGAAGATCTCATAAGCTCGCTGGCCTGCAAAATCCGGGTCCTTACCCTTGCCTTTGGTCTCGCGCTGCACGACCACCAACGGCTTGGGGTGCGGAGCCCGAAGACGTTGACTTAAATATTCACTTGTTAATTTGGCACACAGACCATGGTAGTTCTACTGCAGCACCAATGGGTTTTCCGCCATTATGGGATAAACAACTTAACTCGTCTGATAATGGGAAACAGCGCAAAAACAAAACTTGGACAAGAAAGACAACGGGACGAAGCGCTTCCCGTTGTCTTCGTCCCGTTGTCTTTCTTGTCCAAGTTTTGTTTTTGCGCTGTTTCCCATAATGAACCTATACCAACAAGCCCAACTCGCAGCTCTTTTAACTCGTCTGATTGGGAAAAGTGCGGCAAGTCCTCGCGGTGATCTTTAGATGCCTTCGACTCTTCTTGTCGACGGTGGCGTTCGAGCAAAGATGGGACATCTGGGAAATTTAATTAACGCGGGCGTGGAATTCGCTGTGGTGGTTCGCGCGTGTTTTTTGCTGTTCTAATTGTCTATGCCTATTTGGTGCACGCCTGCTTGTATTCCTTTTACGGTTATGACATATGGGTGTTTTGGAGAGTGATTTTGAAAAAAAAAAAAAAGACCCAGAGGATATTCGGAAATGGAAACGGCTTCAACGCCTTCGGAGCCTGTTTATTTTTCATCCGGTTACGGACGGAGTTGAAGCCTGGAAACGGTTAACCAATTTCTCTGCCAGCCACATTATGCGACAGAGTAAAATACATTTGTACTACGTGAAGGACCTGCAGCTGTCTGGCCCCCGGAGCGATGGTGGACGTACGGAGGTGGTGAAGGATGCGAAAATTCTACAGCCCCGGTGACAGACAGGCATCAGCTGTTTATGACCAAATGCAGGCGCCCGAAAGTTACTAGTGCGCCGATGATGGCGGCTGCACAAGCACTGACATTTACTTGCGCATGCGCGGCAGGCAGTTGGCTTTTAGCTCGCGGACGGTGTCGTCCGCCTTGTGGCCACCCTTTCACAGATTGTAATATATACCATCCACTACAGACATTTCTTCGCTTCGTGCGGCCTGCCAGATTGGGAAAACATAAGAGTTACGGCAGTGCTTCTGTAGGTTCCCATCTCCCTGCAACGGTAGCAGACGAGCGTGCGGGCAAATAAATGTTTCACAATACACGACTCGGAAGTATAGTGACGAACGGCGTGTTAGAAGAAGAGGTCGCACCAAAGGCCGCAAGCGAGCTTGACGTGTCCTTGTTTCTTCGAGGCTGCGCGCGACGAGGCGGGAAAGAGTTCGTCCACTCAGCTTCGTCAATGACTTCACTCAGCTTCGTCACTGACTTGAGTGTCACTCAAAGTGGAATACAGCATCGAGGTGGGTCCAAGTAATGACGTCTAATCACAATATTTCAACTCCGCATCGACATCTAACTTGCAGATCCCATCAAAGTTTCGACAGCTCTTTCAACTTTCTCTTTCCAAAAATCCCACGGCTGCATCCTTTGTCCGACTGTTGTTATTGTTGAGACGGGCCAGCGCACATTGCTGAGATGACGCATTTCCTCAACAGCGCGAATAATTTTACGGCACTGCCCGTCGCGTTTCTGCGACCACCGGCGAGCACCAGCAGCAGCAGCGGCGGCGGCCTGTGCAGAGGAGCCTGCAGCCCGCGAGGCCGCCGGCGGAGCGGGCTCGGTGGCTGAAGGCCCGGGATTTACTACAGGGCGCACCGTTGTGTGTGGCGCACACGCGACTCGCCCCCCTCCGAAGAGGGAGACCGCTCGTAAAAAGTGCGGCAGCGCATCCGTTTCCCTGCGAGGAGCTGTTGTTGCTGCTCGCGGCCGCCGACCTCCTGTTTGCCTTGTGGTTGATTCCCCCTCCCTTCCTCTTTTCTCCTGCTGGAGGCAGCTCAGTCTGCTCGCGTTTGCGTTAAACCTTTGTCGGCTGTATGCGTTTGTCACCTACCGCACGCGAAGTCCTGGAGTGCCTGTTCGTTCCATACGGGAATTACGACCTACCGAAACAATAACAACAAAGCGACACAAGAAAACTTTGCGTCCAGCTTTCAGAACTTTGGGGGTCGAAAAAAAGTTGGGCTAGGCTGTGGCAGATCACGTGCAGGGCAACCCCGCAAGCCAGTGTGATGTGGTGTTAAAAATTTTCATCATCATCATTATAATCATCGTCATCATCATCAACAAAACAGTAGCAGCCAATTTGAGTCCACTGCAGGACGAAGGCATTTCCCATTGACCCTGTCCGTCTCCTGCGCTGCCCGAGACCGAAACATTCGTGAGCCCGTTTTCCCGCATTGCATCCGAGTAAGAAACCTGTGCATCGAAAGTTGAAAACTTGAGCAATAACGAGGCGCGGCATATGATTGGACGCAAGAAGGTCGTGCGCTAGCTGTGGCATTACGCAATGCAAAACATGACGTTTGCAGAGAGAGAGAGAGAGAGAGAGAGAAAGAGAGAAAGAGAGAGAGAGAGAGAGAGAGAGAGAGAGAGAGAGAGAGAGAGAGAGAGAGAGAGAGAGAGAGAGAGAGAGAGAGAGAGAGAGAGAGAGAGAGAGAGAGAGAGAGAGAGAGAGAGAGAGAGAGAGAGAGAGAGAGAGAGAGAGAGAGAGAGAAACACTTTAATAAAGAAGACCTCTAGCGGCGGAGGCGGCCGGCAGCATGCGCTGTGCGGCGACTTCGTAGCCCGGTCACCAGCTCAACGCTGCCTCCCAGAGCTCCGAGGAAGCTACTTGAGGGAGGGTATCATATAGACAGGCCCACATATGATGCTGCACCGTGGCTTTGTCTCCGCATAGTGGGTTTGCAGTGCCTCATATCACAGTGCAGGCCATATTTTTATGTCGCACCATATGCCCGACCTCCTTATTCTAATGCATTGTTGGTCTTTTAGGTGCGTTGAGGTAAAGCAGACTTACGGGAAAATCAAACTGTGCAGCTGTTGGCAGCGTGGCAGCGTGTGTGTGTGTGTGTGTGTGTGTGTGTGTGTGTGTGTGTGTGTGTGTGTGTGTGTGTGTGTGTGTGTGTGTGTGTGTGTGCGTGTGTGTGTGTGCGTGTGCGTGTGCGTGTGCGTGTGCGTGCGCGTGCGTGTGTGTGTGTGTATGTTTTCAAATGAGCCCATATATTGAAGAACTATCAGTTGAACTTTTTATTTGCCTGAGGAAGCCTTAGAGCTCGTGAAATGACAAAAATTAGCAGTGGCTTAGCTCGGCTATGCCAGGAAAAACGTTGCGTGAGCTAAGGTTTAGCTGGTTATTCTTAGGTTTCCTGGTTGTCTAAGATTAGCTGATTATCATGCTTACTGCTGCTAAAATGATTTCCGATCTAATCCAATCCAGTCGGGGTGGCTGCGGCGCGCCAGCTGTGCGCCGTGAGACGGCACTGCTTCTCGCGCATGCCCAGCACGGCTCTCCAGAAGCCATGCGAAACTGCTCAACCTCGGCCAGTGTAGCTCACGCTACAAAATTAACCTTCCAGTCGAGCAAGTCATCAAGCAAGCAAGCGCTTGCTTGATGATTTGAGTGGAGATGCTGCCATTTTTTATTACTTTCCGGCTTGCTGTACCTATTTCCCGTTAGCCACGTGCTATCTCTCAGTAGTTTTCTAGCTTACTTGCTTGTTGAGCGCTTGCTTGCTTGATGACTTGCTCGACTGGAAGGTTAATTTTGTAGCGTGAGCTACACTGGCCGAGGTTGAGCAGTTTCGGGTGTAGGAACAAATGGTCCCGGAACAAATGGTTCCGGAACAAATGGCCCCGGAACTTATGGTCCCGGAACTTATGGTCCCGGAACAAATGGTCCCTACTCAAAAGTAGGAACAAATGGTCCCGGAACTTATGGCCCCGGAACAAATGGTCCCAGGCACCTGTTCAGGCAAAATGATTCCATAAAACTCCACGTGGGTTCTGTTTAAATTTGTTTTATTTTGCTGGAGTGCAGTTTCTAATTTCTTAGGTTTGTTTATTTTTGTTTTCTTTTTTTTCAGATTTCGGTAAACCAGTTAGCTTAATTTGGGCGATTACAACGATTAAACGCGGTATTTCTGCCAACCACGCATTATTGTGAAAGTGCAGGGCATTCATTACACCATTGGCCCGTTTTCGGAATTTTTTTTTGTATTTTATCCGGCATTTTTATTTTAGTCGTCCCATTTTTTATACGTTCAAGACGAACATTCTTATTTATTACTTCCCTCTCTCTTTCGGTATTTGATTTTTGTAATATTTTCCTTTTTTCGGTTTTCCACGTTTTGATTGTTTGTGGGTCCAGCTGTGTTCCAGGAAGCCGCACGTGTCGGGAGACGCCGCTAGTAAGCGAGGGGGGTGACAGGAACAGTGTCGAGACATGCGGACGTCTGGTCTAGCAAACATCAGCTGAGGCGCTGGTCAAGCCAGGCTGTCGCGACGGTCAGCACTGTTAAGTTCGTGCTTTTTATTTAATTAATGAAAGCCGCCGGTGGCTCATGTATTGGCGTCGCCTACGCTTCTAGCTGTAAGCTCAGTTCCTTTCTTGCAGCCGCAAAGACGCGAAGTTGGGGGTCGCGCAGTGCATGCTTTGTGCTCCTTCCTCTTTTGTGTGGCCAAAAGACTGGGGTGCTGAGCCCTATTCCTCTGTTGGTATCCGGTCGTTCGGTGACGAGCTGACGGGAAGCGAAAGGGTGCCGTCACTAGTTTTTGACGATTTGCGAAGCCGGCGTCGGCGCTGTTCGTTGACGGTCATTCGCCTTAGGAATTCGCCTCGGGTTGAAGGAGCTCTTCTCGGTAGTCCGGTGGGCGGCGGCGTCCCAACTCCCAAGGGATTAGCCACGACTTCCCCACTGTGTCCGCGCGCGCGGCGACAAAGGCAGGGCGGGAAGGCGACGACACCGTAAGGTGTTAGCCACGCGAAGACAGCTCTAAACGTTCGGCTTTGGCTTTTGGGGAGATTTCGCCCGCCAGCAAAGTATTGCCTATTTTCGGAGAAAAACCAGTTTCTAAACTGCAAGCTGTAAAATTATCGAGGTGCAAAACCTTGACTAGTGTTGCTTCGCTTGATTCGAACTGCAGATATCGAAGCATTTCAGGTGGTGAGCACAGTAACTCAGCTTAGCCAACCCAATAAACCCTCATCGAGTAAAGTTCCCTTTTGAAATAGCGACAAAACGGCGAGCGCAATGAACCAGTACAGCGCTATGTTGACTGGCGGTCAACAGCACCGTCCCACTCACATTTTTGATACTTTACATAACCTAAATAATACCGTCACTGTAAATAGGCTCAACGCACTGGATGAAGTCAGACTCACTTCTCAAGCATTAACAAAATTTTGTATTCTTGCGAGTATTGCACGTCAGCCATGTTAATTTTAACAATTGTGTTGCTCCACTTCATAAGAAAACTGCATTCATGAAGAAAATTACGGTAGCCCGTTATTGTATTCACTTTAAACACTGGCCGAGGGCGGCCCAGTACACGCAGAGTTTTGATTGAAAGGTTCACCACTGGTTTGCCTGGCACTCGGAATAACAAAAAAGTACGAACAAATCAAGCACGGAAGATCGTACATGTGCGACAAAAAAAGGTTTGTATACAGCATTGAGCTCAAGCAAATTCAGCATCAGCAAATATACTGTGTACGAACAGACGCAAAATACAGTGTGCACAGATACAAGCATAAATATAAATACATTGACCCCCCTCCTTCCCTCATGCAGGCGCTATGGTGGGACCATTTCTTCCTACTTTGAAGTTGGGACCATTTGTTCCGGGACCATTAGTTCCGGGACCATAAGTTCCGGGGCCATTTGTTCCGGGACCATTTGTTCCGGGACCATTTATTCCGCGACCGCCACTCCGGGGATGATGGTGAGGATGCGGAGTACGGGATTTCGAAATGACATCCAAGTTGCGCCACGAGTGTCATCCGATTTGCGCCCCGACCGTCATTCGTTTTGAGCCGTGAGTTTCACCTTAATTATTCCCTAAATTAAACTGCAACTCATGGCTCAAATCGAATTTCGCCCGATTTTCGCTTGATGGTGGTGTGCGCGCGGATGGACGCGGACAGACATTGCGGAGGTCCTAAGGTACTCCGCACCGTTACAGGCGAGGGAGTAAGCCGTTTGACTCTCGGGTACGAACTCACGGTCGTAGCCCAATGGGTTAGACGACTGACACTAACTCTGTCTGGTCTACCAGACACAGGCTCGAATCGTGCCGGTGCCGGTGTGATTTTTTGCGATTGAAAATGCTATACGCACGGTCGCTGACGGACATTGTGCGGTCCTAATGTATACACTCCGCAGCTAACAGCTCGCCGTTACGCGAGCGCGTCTTCCACGTATTCATGACGCGTGCAGCAATACAAGGAACACAGAGGCCATTAGGCACGGGAGTATGTGATACAGTCAGTTTTCTGATGAAAATATTGACAGTGATTCACGCAGGTCTATCTGCACACACTGCATGGACCTTAGCTTTCATATGTACATAAAACTAGAAGCTGGCACGTGGCGCTCGCATATAGTTACCGCTCTCCAAATCGGGCCCGGGCCAGATTATGTCTTATATCTTTTTATACATATATGCCAAATTGTAGTACCTTATGACTTAATCCATACATGTCCTGTTGAGAGCAAAGAAGACCCGACACAGCGCGCTATCCTTCCGGACGTCTCGTTGCTGCTGCTTTTACTTCAGCTTTTACTTTTACTGCTGCTTTTACTTCAGCCAGCTCTGGCGACGCGCTACCCACATGATTTCTCTCTTTCTCTCTGACTCTCTCTCTATCTCTCTCTGACTCTTTCCCTCTCTCTCTCTACCAAATCAGTGTATACTGCGCACTTCCTTTCGGGGATTTAACAAGTCCCATAACGAGGAAAAGCGGCAACGTCGGCCTGACAGAAAGGTGACCATAAAAATGTCATACAGTGTGCGGCGCGAGCCCCGAGCAGGAGAGAACGAACGATATTATACAGCGGAGAAGATAGCGGAAACGTGATTTCATCACGTGCCGCGCTTGCGCAATGAGGATCCCCCAGTATTTTTTTTTTACCATACCAGACCCCCCCTCCCTCCTTCCCGCCCAACTCCACTAGCGCGGCCGCAGCGGTGGCTCCGCCAGCCGAGCTTCCCACTTTCGCCGCTGCCTCACCCAGCGGCTCAGCAGTATCCAGCGAGCCATGGCGCGGCGCACCAGTGCACTCTCTGGCGGCGCTGCAACAATTTATTTTTTCGGCAGCGAGGAAACCAGCGGTGCTCACACAGGCGGCAGATGCAATTAACTTTAAAGCGACTCTGCAATCCTTCTGATAAACGCTTTCACTCTTTCCTTCGCGTCTAGAAGCACTGCGAAAGCTAGAGTTATCGCCAGCACGGAGCGGCCCTGCGTGATTTGCTCGTCGCAGCAGATACGCCTTCCGTTTTGCGGCTTTCTTTTAAAGCGAAGCTTCAGTGTTCTCCCTGATGGCGTCTGTAACGCGAAAACCCCGAAGTGAAAGAAAAAAATGAAGGATGCTCACACTGACGCATAAAACTTGAAGGTAGCGAAGCTGTACGCAACCTTCACAACCACGACTGCACCGATTTTCTGCTTCTTCGCTGCCGCAACGACTTATACTCCGTTATTGTTGCTTAAAGTGTGAGCTTCCTTCATTTTTTGAAGTGATAATCATTGGACATCACCTTGGAGGGGCGCACGCTATGACTTGTTTCTCGTTCCGAGAAAGTGTGGCCATGATTACACGGAATGCTGGAGTTCTTTTTTTTTTCCCCCAATCTTGGCCAATCTCTCTACCCAGGTATGCCTGGCTTGACAAACGAGGTGGTCGCCGTGAGGCATGCACACACGAGCACTCGGCACTTTCTTGGTTTTTTTAACTGCGGGGCGGTCGCCGCAATCTCGGCCAATCTCCCTATTTGGGTATGCCTAGACTGAAAAACGTGCGCCGGGGACGCTGGGCGGTTGCCGCGAGCCACGCGCTCACGTGCGCTCGGCATTTTCTTGGTATTTTTATGTGCGGACACCACACACTAACGATTTGCTCAACCGCATCGCTCTTTTAAAAAAAATCGCTTCCCGTGGCTGGAGCGGAACCTGGGTCCCACGCGCTATGGAGCCGGCATCTATCCGGCTGCTCCATTTTCGACATGGTCAAAGCATTTTGGGAAACTTAGACGACAACTAAATAATTCGTCACGAGAAAGCTTCGCGTTCAACAATCGTCGTCGTTTGGCGGAGGGGTGCGTGTTTTTTTAAAGGGGCTATAGAATGCGTTCATTGCTGCAACTGAAGGAAGGGCGGTCAATAGCCGCCCCACCGCTGTAATGACATAATTATAGCGGTCGAAGAACGCCAAGACCGGGAAAGAGAGAAAGATCTGTTGACCAAGTTTTTAAGTTATTTTGTGGGCATGCAGCAGTAGTTTTTGGTCGAGGTACTTTGCGACCCCCTTATCTAAGTACTGGATGTGTTGGTTGAAAAATACGCTTTGCAAGCATTTAAGATTTCGAAAGTAGTTGGAAAAAGTGTTGCAAGGTTCCTTTAATGAATGTAGTCATTACCCCAATACATTTCACCTGCGGTACTACAGTGCTTTCGCATTTTTTTTAGTTGGAAAAAGTGTTGCAGGGTTCCTTTAATAAATCATAGTCATTACTCCAATACATTTCGCCTGCGGTACTACAATGCTTTCGCATTTTTTTTAGTTTCTCCTTAATCTTTTTTGTCACAAAGCCGAATCGCCTTTCAAGTCTATATATGCCTGCATTTATTTCTGTTCTGATCAATTGAAAAGAGCTGTTCATACATACGGTGGTGAAGCCTACTAATAATGGTTAAGTATATCCGCTTTCTGCAGACTTGTAAACAACATATAAATCATGTATCTAAAAACTCGGCGATAGTGTTACCATAAAGGTTGATTTCAAGCTTTCGTCTCATCTGTTCCCATGGTTGCTTGTTCCGATTATCGAGAAACGGAGTACTGTACAGGGTTCCATTTCTCCATTGTTATTTTTAGTCTTTTTCTTTTCCTTCAAAGAAAAGGGCCAAGACTCCGGATCGAGTGATAAGCAGTGCTGAATCGCTAATATGTTATTTTCTAACAGCCACTTTTGGAAGACAATGCATGAAAACCGTCGGCATATAACTACTCGTTGCAAGTGGTTCCATCCACATCGTATCCGTACCGATAGCCATATGCATGTACAATATATATATAATTAGCCGCTGCTCCCTTTGTTCTAACCCGTTTCTAATAACGAGACTTTCAGCGTGAGAAGTACGCTGGCCGTAAAATAAACAGCCGACAGAATTTTTTCACATCCTTTACAACTCGTATGTGGCCTAGGTCGCCCAACAAAGTTCTCGAGGTTTCAAACATACTTGTCCATGCAAAGAGGCACCATAATTGCACAATTACAACTTGTTCACAGTTACAGACACGCATGCGTCCGCGCGATCTCGCACGTGTATACCGACCACTTCATCCTCTATAAACACATACCTGTCCCCTGCCAATTTACAGTTTGCCGGGTAGGTTAAAGCTTTTAATTGGTTGTTAAAACGCGAAGCTTCTTCCATGAAACCCAGAGCTTTTCCTTGGCGCTCTTTGCCCTAGTCGACCTTGCGCCATAAAACACTCAATCATCATCATCATCCTTTATGCAACCAGGGTCAAATTCAAAGTCCGAAATTTAGACTGCTTCAACCGTGTCGAAATGGCGACATCAGTTTTATAACGCGAGGGACCCCAGGCTTGATTCAGAATACAGGGAGTGTTTTTTAAAGACGTTAGTCTTTCTTGGGCTACTGGAACGCCGAAATTTTGTTCTGTCTGTCTGTCTGCCAGTCAGTCACTCGATTCAGCCACCCAACCAAAGTTAATGCAGTTATTGAACGAAATGTTTATATAATACTTACAACCCTTCCAAAGCATCTAGATCTAATGACAGTGATCATACTTGTTAACATTGTTGAACAAAAACAAAACGTTACGCAGATTTGAGGCACGAAATCAATATATAAGTGATATTCGCAGTGTTCCTTTATTAAAAATTCACGAATGCTTGTCTTTCGCGATAGAAATGAGATGCGCCGCCGCCCACCGTGGCCCCCATCGTCACACTAGCCCTCCAGGCGGATGCAAAAATACATCTCCCATCATCGCCCGCCACACTCGGCGTGCTCGCGGCATTCCAAGAAGTTCGACCGTAACGGAATATTCCAGCAGATGGCACGTGGACCGCGCGTGGAGAACGGCCTTAGCGTGGAGCAGTGGGACGCTGTAAAATTGAATGGACTTACATGACAGACACACTGTCGCCTTGAAACGACATTTGCAACGAAGTCAGCAGATGCGCGGCCAATTTTTATTGAGGCGCTTCGCGTTTCATTATCATCGTCATCATCATCATCACCATACGCCCTTTGCGGAAAGTCATTGCGTAAAGTTGGCTTTCCTGTAGTGCAATTTGGTGTTACGATCTACGGCGCAAGTGTGGCATAGAAAGCTTCGCCTTAGAAGCCAAAATAAAAACAGTGAGGTTACGGATAACTAGCTGGACAGACCACGCAGTCAAATTATTTCCGGCCGCATAAGAGAAGGCAGTCGCGCAGCCGGCCCCTCGCCTGCCGTCGTATCCATGTGTGGTCCGTCCTTGGGCCCTCAAACACCTCCTTCCGCCTCCGAGCGGTGGTGACTCTGGCCAGATCGGAGCTCGATATTCCGCCAGGACCACCGCGCCCGCGACCGCCGGCATAAGAGGCGATTCGGAGCGGCGCAGTTTTAGATAAAGACGCGCTGCTCTCTTCCGCACGGCCCCGCGGGGCGAGATGGGCTCCCCCGATGCCGTATCGCGCGTGCGCCCGTGCGATTCCGCACTGGCGCCTCTGCTCGGCTTTTGTGTCTGCTGCTCGACGTTCGCCCACCTGATCTCTCCATACGCTCGCAGTGGACGTGGGCACCGCCCGCCACTACGCTTAATACGAGCACGCGGGTGAGGCTTGATGTGCAATCAATGCGTTTAATTTGCGCAGAAGATGGATGTTCGTAGAAGTATTGAGGGGAAAAAACCGTAAGTGAGGGTGAGTTATCAGTCGATTAACTTAACCTTAATCATACGATCGTTATACTTTATCATTCAGAAACGGGTCACTTAGCGTTCTTACGCGAAACCAAAATTCAGTACCCTTCAACTCTGCGAAGAAGGATCACCAGAAAAGCTGGGTGCAGTGCAACAAGTACACGAAACCAAACACCTTTGTTTGTAATTTGCGACTGAACATACTTCCCTGCCAATTAGCTGAGTGAAACTTGGAAGGACTAGGTTTGTATTACAACGGTGTAAACATTGGTTTCTCTTTTTCTCTCCCTCCCTCCGACTGTCAGTGTAACGTGCACAACAACCCAAATCGCTCTACCGCGCAGGACAGCAGCCAGGTCGTATCGGGCCGTGAGTCGGCCACGTTCAAATACCCCCCAGACAGAAGAACGGGTACACCAAGGATGAGCACGTGAAGCTTGCCTGTTGCGCTTGCGCGTCTCCCCCCCCCTAATGCACGCATAAAAGCGGCAGGGGGGAGATAGATGCCGTGCGTTGTGAGCAGTATACACGACTCGGGAAAGAGACGGCGGCGGTGGAAATGAGTATAAATTCGGGCTACAACCTTCTATAACCTTACGCACTCCGTAGCTATGCTTCACTGCGCAACAGGCAGTGTGGCAAAGCCAGCTAACAAAGACGCATACACCTACTTTTAAAGTAGGCTTCACATCTAATGGAAATTGCATTGCTGAAAAAATATTTTTTAGGTGGCATTATAAACATATCGATATTTGGAGGCCCTAAGACCGATCTTGAATTTTTCCTTACGTCGAACACAAGTGCCCGAGTTTTCGTTCCACACGGGCGTGATTCGATATATCCAGTTTCGCCGTAAAACAAAAACAATGGAGGAGCCTGAAGACGAAATCGATTAAAAATGCAAAACAAGAACACATTACGGATGCTGTGGACCTCCGACTGCTTTGTTCGTTTTTATTGTTCTTAGGGGACATTGCCAAATAGCTGGTCGTTGCGGTTATGCGCAGGAATCGAGTCCGTGTAAGGTTAGTGCGTATACGATGCGACAGAAAAATAGTCATGAGAATTCGTTATTTGATATCAGGCCAAGTTAGTAGCCTCTTCCGAACCCCCCCAACCCCCTGCGTACGCCACTGCTACCGGGCACTGCTGGGAAGGCAACCATTATGGCGTGTATAACTCCAGGGGCGGTATTCTCTTGTTTTGTCCGTTTTGTATCCGCTTGAAGTGTCCGTTTTGAGCAAGCCCTGTTTTGCCAAATGCGAACAACCGGATGTTACTCCATGCAAACACGGCGGAGCTATAGGCCGCTGCTTCTCGGAGCAGACGATTGGGAGCAGACGATGTTTCGTCGCGTTGTTGTTGGTTCGCTGGTGGAAAAAAGAAGCACATAAAAGATAGTTTAAAATAGGTTTAGTCGTTTAAAATGTCTTTACAAGAACAGTTGCGCAAAAGTCAACCCAAAGCCCGCCTACAACTGGAAGTACGTTACAATAAAACGGACGCAACACGGACGTTTTCAAAACGGACAAACACGAGAATACCGCCCCAGATCCGTATTTCACGTTTTTACAGACCCTTCTTCCCTTTCCTGATCCAGACCCGCCTGTTAAAACTAACTGTGCAAAACAGGCCCAGCTGTCTGACTCTGCGCTTAAACGAAACCGCGGGTCATATGCTTTATTGCAGTGTTGAAAAAAAGAACACGGATGATGGATCCGGTGTTCTTTTTTTTTTTTTTCCTCCACGCAGTGGGTGAGAAGGACGCCGTACGTGGCCTATGCATATACGCGCCGATTTCCGTGGCTTATAGCGTCCAGTTACCACGTATACACACGCGTTGATTCCGTGTTTCCGCCCAGGAAACATCTGCCGCAGTTATGTTGTTTCCCGGCGGATCGTGATTGAGAACGGCTGCTCGCGCGCCCTGCTCTCCGTGCCCGACAAAAGGAAACGGCCCCCTAATTGTGTTTCCTTGCACGCGTGTATACGTTATACAGACTCGTCTTCCCATAATTCTTTTTCCGTCCATTTTTTTTTCTTATTTGTTCGCGTGCTGGCGTTTGCATGGTAGTAATACCGAATACGACGCTAAGAGGTGTCGGCGCTTTGTATGAGTTCTGGTTTAGAAAACACTCCGCCCCAAATGAGCTCGGAGAGAGCTTTACATTTTTATTACCTCGATTACTTGAAGCAACATTTGAAGGTCAGCAAATGAACCGCAAGTGCGTCATGTGAATGGCGAAGCGAATGATCACGCAATGCGTCACGAACATCAGAGCCGTTTTATCTAATGAAAAACGTCCTTTCATTGTACATCTAGTTAAACCCGTCCCACTTTAGAGAACGACGTTATCGCATCGAATGACATTCAATGACGTTGAATTTTACGCAGTTCCTGCCCAAATCTCATTATACGTGTCATACGCCAGTGTTCTTATAATTTACGTGGTGTTCAACTGGCGATAGACTATGAGTGACACGTCAGCGTTAGAGTACCCCGGGAAACTTTTACATATAAGCCATCGCCCGCTAAAATATCGGTTGTCTCCAAGAGAGAGAGAGAGAACATTATTTCTAAAATAAGCCAGTCTGTAGGACTCTGATTATTCGTTTCTCCGAAGACTTCGGGTATTTCGTGAATACGTCAGTGTTATCCAGTTCGAGTACTCGGTGCCCTTAAAAGAAGAGCGATGCCCCCACGTGGATGATAAGGTACTCGGCGAGCAGCCGATATGTTGCAGTTTTCCTATAGCCTTTTATATATAGCCTATGCTGTGTGCTTGGGAGTTCCCAGGACGTGGGACAATTCCTGGAATATGTACCACATTTCAAGCACTTAGGCAATCTGAGCAAGCAGTTCGTGTGCAGCTTTGTTGCTGTTTCCTTATATGGGCACGCCTTTCTGCCTTCCTAAAAGAGATGCCTTGCTGTCTGGTGAGAAGTTTGGGGGGAGGGAGGGGGGGCGCTGTAAAGCAATTAAATCGCTCGATGAAAGGGAACGATAGAACATTCTGAGTTTAAACGGCTCAGAAGCTTTCACGTCACATGCACATACTCTTGGTTATACAGAGCAGTAGACCCGGGCTATTTGTGGGCCCTTCAAAACTGCGGCAATAATATCCATTTAAACTTTAATCCAAGCGTCGTTTGGCGCCCATAATCGCAGGAAGGCATCCTGGCCCCTTAACAGGGCGAATTATATCACATTTTAAAAAGGAAATTTAGGTGCCAGTACTCATCTAACGAGAACCCAGCGTTTATAAGGCATTGCTGTGTTGGGCCGAGGACCAAGGTGACAGGAGTCTCAGGCGAGCTATTTTGTTCTTGCATTGATAACACTGGTTACCAGGCATCCCTTGCATAGTCACGTGTACTGTGTGCGGTTAGAAATTGTTTTTATAGAAGGGTTCTTATGTAATTGAGTAGCTCCTTTTCTCAAAGTGAGTCAAATTCAGCTGAACGCAATTTGAGAAGCAAGAGGAAATTTGTGACCGGAACTAAATTCAACGCTCTCAAAGCTATTATATGATATGTTGTGCATGTCAGCTAGAGGAAGTTAGCTTTGACAGCGTTGAATTTACGTCAATATACCAATTTTTTGCATGTTTATGAAATTCTGTTCAGACGGATCTGGCTAATTTCGAAAAAAAGCTCCTCAACTGGAACTGTGTTGTTGCTTTATCGCTGAAAGGAGCTTTCACTGACTGTTAAGGAATGAATCCTGCAGGTGTGTTCGTTCCCTACGTGATTGTGTTGGCCCCCGCTTTCGTCTCCAGTGCATTTTAAAATGGGGCACTGTTGTATTTGGTAGCTCGCTATCACAACGTCTAGTCCCACCACTTATCTCTACTACTTTGCTTGCGAAAGCCACAGCCCCCGCCGCGGTGGCTCAGTGGCTAAGGCGTTGTGCTGCTGAGCACGAGGGAAGCTCAAAATATTTTGGAAGCTTTGTGGAGAGTTGGTTGCTGTCCACTGCGAGGCGGATATATCTACATTCACTAACCTGCCCGGTATCTTTCGGTTCTCGCTGAGAGCCGCTGTGTATACGGACTTAGCCGGCCGAGGACCATTTCTGAGTTACGTTCTGAACACATCTTTAGCCTATGTCGATGTCGTGTTGAAATGGCGCACGGACGTATATGTTATCCCCACAGAGGGTCAGTTTGATGTCGGGCATGGCTTCCAGCATTTCTGCGAGGTCTTCTATAGTGCGAGGTTGTAGAGCTGCGGTGACGATACCGCACCGTGTGGTATGGCTCTCTGCAGCGGAAATGTTCCGACTTCTATGACCAGTCGATTCTTATGGCCGGTGGTCTCCTGTGGGCTGAGGACCAAAGCAAACGACGATGACAACTAAACCATTTACACTGCATACGCAGATGGCACAGCTATTACATTGTGTTATGCATATACACGACAAAGGCGGAGGGGGGGTTGAGGGGCGGTTAAATTGATCAAGCACAGCTTCTTCTACTTCATTGGGAACGCATGCCTTTGCCTTGTTCTTAATCGAAGAAACTTGGGGATGACCCGCGCCCACGGGCGCGAACATCCTCAAGTTGGTATGCACCGATTGGCCCCCATGGAAGTTACGAAACGCACGCAAAAGAGTTGTGTTTGTTTCGCATTCAGTCGTCGCGTGAGAAACGCTTGCTTAGCGCGGGGTTTCAGTGCGAGCATTATCCCCCCTCCCCTCCCTCCCAACCGAAGCCCCCCCACCACCACCAAGGACATCCCCAATTCGGTATGCAGAGTCGGTATGCATAGCGAGTGTGAGGGTGACCAAAGCTGTAGAATTGGGAAGTGGGAGGGACGCATATTTTGTCGAATGTCATAAATATGTGGTTAGAATCACATGTACGTGATAAGAAAGAATGGTGATGGAATGAGCATGGAAAGGTCGTCTTTTCAGATGAAGTCCAACAGCCAGAGGGCGTAGATGGCGCCCTTGGGTTCCCGCAACGTGGAGCATGCATGGCTCCAGCTCCTAACAGCTAGGGGTCTGCCGCTTTATCCTCAGTGGACAGAAAACTGAATAAACCCTCTGGAAGCGCTGAATGCCGCGTCTGGTAGGAGCACCAATGACCCAGGACTGGTAGGAGCACCTCTAAGTTGAGGCCAATGGTGGGTCATGGCAGGGATTAAGGTAACTCCCAGCCGAATCGCAGCCCGGGCCCTCGTGCAAGACGTAGGCGGCGCGGAACAGCACACGGGTGAAGAAGTACGCGTGTGCGCTGCGGCGGTGTTCCTTTCTTGTCAACGGGCCTGGGCATATTTCTGCTCCAGGATGACCATAACGGAACAGAGGCTACTAGCAGGGCTTCTAAGCCTGCCATAGATGTGATGGCACAAGACTACGCGGTATCCACTTAGTTTCGATTGAATAAGAAACTTTTGCCGCAAGGCTGTGAATGTTCTGACACAATACCAGTGAGCAAGCGGTGTAGGCGAACTGCTCGATGGGCATCGCTACAAATAGCGATGAGTGTGAGGCGATGGCGGACACTGAACAGAGTGACTCCTGATGCGGCAAGGTCCGAACAGAACGATGAAAGAGGTTCCGGGACCTTAAACCATGACGCCTTGTTGAGGGTTGCACGGCTGGGAGAGTATACAGGGTGATGGCAACCACGGCATCTTGAAGGCTGGCACCGGCATGTACAGTAGTGGAGCCGGGAGTGAGGTGCCATGGCTGCTCATTTCTACAATGGGCGGCTGAAGTGCGGACCGAGAATTGGTGAACGGCGAGCGACGAACATCGACTAGCTAGTTGTCACTCAAACGTGTCCGAGCTGCCAATAGGGCAGAACTCGCTGCGGTAATGGTGATATAACCATATGGAATACGGAGCAGGCTTCGCGATGATAATGCACAAGTTTGTCTAACATGTTGAATTGAGCATGTCACTGCGGTGAGGCACTGTATGGTCACCGTAGACAATATATGGGAAGACGAGTGATACCATCACATCCTCCTTACTGATGACATCCACTCCGACGCTGAATATGTGCTTGATGGACAAGGCGTGGTTGCAAGACTGCAGTGCCAAGCAATGTGGGCTGCCAAACGGCGTACCAGAGTCAGTGGCTGGAGGGCTTGGCGCTTGACAGAGAGGCAGTAACCGCCCAGGATGGCGTATATATCACCAACTCCAAAATCTTAATCGACGGGCACTTCTGGAGTGGTTACACGGTAAGTTTAAGGCATTTGAGAGAAGCAGATCTATCTCTAGAAAAAAGAAACGACGTCTGCTGAAACCTCGCCCATACCATCATTCCCACCTCGCTCCAACCTTTTAGGTTAAAACTACTGCAGCTGTACGCGAGGAAAGCGGCATCGCATTTGCTTTGTTTAGACGCGACGAAGACAGGCAGTTGGAGAAGTAAAACGATCAGTTCGGTAAGGTGACGAACCTCAGGGTTACTACCGTATGTATTCATGTATACTGCACACCGCAACCGCCCCCCCCCCCCCCCTTTAAATGTAGCGAACCCTGAATATCAGACCTTTGCACTTATGTCATGAATATTGCTCGACTTTCGCAGGCCTCGTTACACCATAATCAATACTCATTTAAGTAAACGACTTCGCAGTTTGCAATCGGGCACCGACCTTGCGCAGACACAAAAGAGGAGGAGATTTCGAAAGGGTAACGCACTGGAGGCACTTCTCGGAACGGCTGACTGCGAAGCAGCTCGAGCTCCATTCAGCAAAGCTGTTCAAATGGTGGCGCCAAGTTTATCGGCGGTGCGCCGCGCGTGTTGGGAGAGCAGGACTCACCAGACAGCAGCGGTCGGGGTGCCTCTCGAAGCAGTGTCGACGAGGGAGACGGCAGGGTATCGCACGGTCGCCGGGTATTCCCCTTGCTTCGGCGCCGCGGTAGCCGGCACATTCAACGAGTGGTCGCGGGCTCCGAGCTTGGGCACATTGTCCTTCGGCGCGCACTGCAGAAGCCCGTCTGCGTCGGCCCCCACCACAGGTGGAGGGGGGGGGGGGGGGGTGCAGCCTGGGTCGCAACAGTGGGGCCGTTCGGGTGTGCCGTAGCGGCCGCGTGAAGCGCCGGAGTGGTTGCTTCTGTATCGGGGGCAGGCTGGAGGCCGGGCGGCGGTGCGCCGGGTAGCGAGGGGGCACCGCCGCGTCGCTGCCGACGCGTTCACAAAAGGCTGGTCTGTTGGGAGGCCGCCACCGCTGCTGGGGAGGGGAGCTTCTGCGGCGGCTGCCGTGCCCCCCCCCCCCCCCCTCCCGCCCCCCTCGCTGCCTGCGCGTACGGGGAAAGGAAGGAGGGCGCGCAAGGTAGCCAGCGCCGCCGGCGGGCCAGTGGCGGCGCGGGGAAGTAATTCGAACGGGCCCTCCTCCTGGCCGGGCGCCCGATTGGTAGCCCCGGCTTCCGGTTGGCAGCCAATGGCTGCCCGCGTTCGCCCGCGGAGGCCGCGGGGGCGCGCCCAATGGCTGCGCACAACGCCGATCACGCCGCCGCCGCCTGTTTGCGTTTTGTTGCCGCTCAAGAGAAACTCCGGCGTCACGAAGAAAAGAGGAAAAAAGTCAGGGAGAAGGGGTATGAAGGTGGGAGCGGGCGCCGAGAGGAAGGGGTGGACGCGAAGCGAGTACAGGGAGGTCTTCTGAAGGGTCGTGGGTCGGCGCTCCTGGCTGGGCCTGCACGGGGCTTCTGTCATTGCACTCGCTGGCTGTGCAGAGTAACGGGAATGAACGAGCAGCCGCTTTCGTGACCACTGGCTGCGTGGGCGCTTGGGAATCAACTGCGTGTCCTTGGAGCGAAAGCAGACGCTGCCTCGGAGGCTTGCACGTCTGTCTCGCAAAGAAAACCCCGTGATTGGCGCCCTAGCGACAGGCTAGAAGCGTGTGGCGGCGACCTGTTAATCGAGTGACCCTGGGTTCTACCCCGGCCCCACTTTGTTTTAATTCTTAGTTTGACTGGCACTTAATATCGGCCAGTCACTTTATCAATTTAAAGTTGAGAGTGGAGAAGCCCGCGTCCTGTCCAAAGTTTTTGCTTTTAAAGAATATTTGCGCCAGAAATGAGTTGTGTTTCCCATACACCATTCTGATCGCCCCACTTGATAAAGTTGGCTTCGACGACATTCAATCGTGTGCGGTGGCTTTGAACCTGCTACGCATGCTGTAAGTCTGAAAATTGTCTCATTTCCAGCACCGTACGGCCTCAGATCAGGGCCAGGGCCAAGCTCCTCAGAAAGACGCCTAATTACTTATTATTTCTTAGCTTACGAAGAATTGACACCCCAACTGACACCCTTGATGAAAAGTTGTGTTTTAGTGCTGTTGGTCTCACCCCTAATAAATAAATCTCCGCGTTCACCCTGTTCAGGGGCCGATAACATACGAGCGCTTCGTTAAAAACAGAAACGAAAAAAAAAAACAGTTTACTCTGTCAAACATAAATCAGACATGAATGTTTGTCTGGGCATAGTCATGTACATAAAGGTAACCATAACCACCGTGTTTTCACTAAAAATTATATGAGCCGACACGTATAGATTTGGTTTTGTGACACACTTTTCGCTGGTTGTACCACCTGTTTCTGTGGGATTGTGTACATCTGTACCGAGAAAACGGTGGGCTTCAAATTTGAAACTCGCGGTTATTTAAAACTTCCTACAGTCTAAAGCTGTGGCCCGGCGCCGGCGGCATTTTGGCGGTGTCGTCAAGGGCATTCTCGCTGTGGCACAAGTGTCAAATGTGTTCGTATTACTGCGAAGCAGTAGCCCCCAACCGCACTCCCCCTCAGGCAAATTTTCGTGGAGATATCAGTAGAAAACTATCGTCATTAAGAAGGCGGCACTTGCCTACCCAGGGGACTTGCCATACCGGCAAAGATAACGGTTGCGTAAGCTACTCTGAGTGTAAAAGTACCCAACAGCATAGAAATCACGTGGTGACGTCACCACGCCTGCATATATAAAAAGGGAGACCAATCACTACCAAGCTTCTTATTTCCATTCGAAGCTACCTTAGGTAGACCACGGAAAGTAAAGACGCCAGAAGAACAACCAGAAGAAGAACTTATATATCCCCAAAGCAAATTTTCATGGCCATGTCAGCAGAAAACTACCATTAAGAAAGCGTCCGCACACTCACTGGAAGCAGGCAAGGGGATGGCCATACCGATAAAGATTACGGTTGCGTAAGCTACTCCGAGAGCATAAGTACCCAACAGCATAGGGAGACCGGTATTGGCGGTGAGCGCGAACACAGGCGGCGCTGCGAAGCGCGCATCTGTGACGTCAGCTTAGGGATTCCCGCATTTGTCGCCTGCTTCATTCAGTATCGCTCTCCCTGCTGTTTCTTTGCGCTCGGTCAACGTCTGATGCTTGTCCGCACCAGAATTGGCGTGTGGGTAACTTTTTATCATAATAATAGGCTTAAAATCGCATACACTAGCTCATGGTGTCAATTAAAGTATAGTTTTGGATACCGCTACGAGAGAAACATTGCCGGCGCCACCCCATTCCTTGCGAAGCCGGTCCTGTGCGGAGCGCGAAGAGTCGGAGCTAGGCGTCAGCTTCTCATGTAAGCATTCGAACAAAAGGAACAGTCAGCTGCTAATAACCGACAACAGCGAAAATGGAAGACCAAAACAAATTCTTTCAGGGCTGTCGACTTTGGCAGAAGGCATCACGATTCCCTGTAATCAAAAGTAAGGTAAAACAGTTTTTGCAACCTTGCCGAACGCTCGAGCGCGTTTTGTCACATCACTTTACGTTGTCAACGGATGAAAGTTTGCCGACATGCACTATAGACTGCAAAAACTGTAGGTTGAGTTCCAAATAACCCAGTGTGTATATACGCGCGTGCTGATTCTATACCAGGCATCTAACCAGTATCGAGGTTTATTGAGCAAAACGAGTCACGTCTTCGTTAAATTTATAGTAACACATATATGTTTGTTAAGACCTGGAGGGATATTTCGGAACATTTTGCACAGCCATATCTTCCCGATATTCGGATATGCGTTATAGGAAAACTGCACTCAAGAGGAGGAGGAGGAAGAGTAAGGGGAGGAGGGGAAAACTTTGTTTAACAATTAAATTGATCTGGTTGGTGGGCCGGGTCCTCACTCCAGGACAAGAGAGTAAAAGTAATTTTCTTCAAATCATAGAACGCCATCCCGAGTAGAATAGGATTTGTTAAGGGTTGAAAAGCAATAAAGAGCTACTTGGAATTCTTCTTCGGTTTCGAGTATTGTAATATATGCAGTTATACTATTTATTACGTTAGTTAGCGAGTATATCATGCCTTCAACACCGTAATCATGTCATCATTGTTCGAGTTGAGAGTCAGTTCGTTATGATAACGATATAATTACGACAGAAATTCTGTGGACCACGTTGTGGACCACGTTGTTTAGGGCGCGATTGCGGTGTAAGCACCCCTTCTATTGCCCTCACAGACAAAGAGTGTAGATTCTTGGCGAAGTATAAGTTCCAACCTGTTAATCTTTGTTTAGTTTCCAAACTGCTCTTGCGATTTTAAGAAGGGATTGTGTGCTGTGTTGATTGTACATCTTGCCCCGTAAGTAGATTAGCGTGTAAAGAAATGTCAAGTCAGTATGATGCGACGCTCACGCCCTCTCAAATGCTCACGTGTTAATTTAGTGTTTCCTTCTTTTTTCCTTTTTGTTGTTTTTTGCCCGTGTGTGTATAAAAACCACTGGCATAAGCAATAACACTCAGTTGTTAGTCAGCGCTGTGTTTGTGCCCTCTTCTCTTTGTCTCGTGTTGTTAGCGCTTTACTCTGAAGACGATTGAGTTTGAAAGAAAAAAAAAACACCCTGAAGGGCACTGCTGCGAAGGTGCACAAACTGGACAACAGTTGGAGTTCTTCCAAAGGGGACACCGGAGAAGGGATCGTCGTTCCCGTATCAGACAACCTTATAAAGACCACTGTGCAGTGAAAAATCACACAATTCCTTCAAGTATAGGGTGGTGTCACTCCGAACTTTTAGTAAGTGCTCTTGCGCGTCATTTGGGAGGGCATGGGAGGCGAGGAGTTGCTCTCTACCTCAAACAAAGTGAGGGTATATCCATATTAAATGAAAAGGTTAGGGTCAGTGTGTGATTGACAAAATGGACATTTTGAGGGAGAGTCACTATGTGGATGAGTCCATTTACGGATGATATCCGGAGTATAGGCAGAGTTCGCGTAGACCTTATTAGCAAAGATTCCTCCTTGCCTATTCGGGCAATTGAGAGTAGAAATGAATGCTGGTGGCGATGCGTCAAACAGCCGCTTCCTCATCACCTTGTATTGTCGGTATTGCTGGGGCCAAATAGGAAAGGATGCGTCCGGTTGTAGTGATGTAAAAATAACGAACTCGTACGAGAGCTCCTTGCTATATAAGCCACCGCCACTGGAACGAGACCATGACCAAATTTCGACGTAATCGCCGCTTAGTTTCATCTACGTCGGTCATTTTATATTTAAATATAAAATGTCCGACGTAGATGAAACTAAGTGGCGATTACGTCGACATTTATTCCCCAACGCCATTCCACAGGTCAACACGTTCTGTGTATCGAAACCACGCCAAATGAATGTGCGAAACGACAGGGCCGATTATAATTGTTTACATTTAGCTTCATGGTCAATATCCCTCCTCGTTGAAGACAACGACGCTTGTAGCGACTTCTTCTGTTCCAAGACGATTGCGAACATTATATTGGCTAACAGCTTCTTAGATTCGTCGACGAATCTGACAACGATTCTGACCATTGCCGACAATTATGATTGACTTCATTTATATCCTCGGCCAATCTTCCGCGCCTATGAAGGCAACGAAGACGGTTGTTTTGGCTGCTTGACTGTCCACTCGTCGACAAAGACGACTGCGAGACAATTATGTGTTTAACATTTTTCTTTTGGGTCGAGGAAGGCGACGATGGCAAGATAACAATCCTTCGCGACAAACATAATAGATGACATTTACCTGTTTTGTCAATCACCTGTGTCAACGAAGGCGACGAGAGAATTGTGATGGTTCCGATTGCACGGACTACCTTTAATTTAGGTTCACAATGCGTTTAGCCCTTTCAAATGATCATTATGCAGTGCCGTGTAGTTAGCTTATTTCCAACCACTCATGATCAGCCGCTCTCCTGACAGGGCATGTGCCATTCACCGGAGATCATCATCACCATAATCATCATCATCATCATCGTCGTCGTCGTCAGTCGATGGAGCTGTATACAGCTCGATCTCCCGACAACGATGCATAAACACTTGCGATTGCAGAACGGCGGCTTGGTGGTTTGCGATGTATACCACCGAAGTATAGGGGCAACCTGCGGACGGCGCACAGGCCTCATTGAGCCCACAAGGCGTTTGAGATCATGAATTTTAGTGGGGCCAGATGGCTGGGCCCCGTAACGGCTCGGCCCTCGGGAGTTGATTAATGGTGCGATACAAGCCGCGCACCGACGACAGCCATTTGGATAGAACGAGGTCAAGCGTAAAGGCTGCTGCTCCCTTCAAAGCTGCTCATTTCGCTTCCTCGTGATGTTTAAGTGACCCGGGGGGCTTGCGCTGTGGTTCCAACTGACGCCTATTGACGCCGCCGGCGGCAGGGGGAAATTGCGGTGGTCGGCGCTAAGCATAAAAGCTCCCCGCCTCTCGCGGGTTTGATTCCCGGTTGTTCTCGGGCGACGGTATTCAGTCGGAGTTACGCGCTTACAACACGCCTGTGCCTTTGATGGGCATAGCTGGTTGAACGCTACTTCAATCGAAAGCACGCGACTGTGGCTTTCCTCACACAGCCCAATGTGACCCAGAACGCGGGTTCTGTAGCTACGTTGCACAACCGGATTTCTTTAAGTTATAAATGGAGGAGAGCCTTACGAGCCAAAGACTTGGCTGGCCATCTAGCCGTACGTTTATTGACTGCGAATTATCGTTATTCCTCCTACTTCACATTGATTCCTCTCTATTTTCTTTGTGTTTTTTATACTTCACCCTGATCTATATTGATTCACTTTGGTTGGTATTGATTCACGGTTATCCACATTAATCCATTTTATTCATTCACTTCAGGTTAATTCGATTCCCCTTAATTCCCATTGATTTCTCTTAATTTGCTGGGTCTTTCTTTCAAATCTACACTATATTCATTTTGATTCCCTGTGATTTCTGTTAATACTCGTCGAGGTACCTTTGTTCACTTAGTCAACAAATTTAATTTACACTGATTCTGGTTAATTCATATTGGTCCCTCTCAGTTCGCTTTGTCTTCGTTACTAATTTACTTGCATACATCATAATTCACTTTTATTTTCTGTTGATTCAGTTTGATTCACCCTTGGTTTATTGAGTAACCCGCTTTTATTCAGCTTAATTCAAATTAATTCAGTCTCGTTCGGCTTAATTTCTGTTCATTTGTATTGTTATTTTTTCATAATTTACTTTGATTTACCTAAATCCCCTTTCGTTCTTGGTAATAACTCTTATCTAACTAACTCCGCTTGCTTATTCACGTAAGTACTTTGATACCTCACAATAAACATTCATTGATTTTGCTTGTATTCTTTCTTAAGCCGTTTGGTTTCATCAATACACTTTTATTTCTTCTGTGCTCTGTTTTCGCAATTTACCTTTGTTCCTGTTATTACACTTTCATACCTCTAAATTCGCTTTAATTACTCTTATTTCGCTTTGTCATCTTTTTTTATTCGTAATTTCACTCATTTTTTACCATTCCAGCTTTGGTTAGCTGGATGCGTCAATGGCTATTAGTACGATGGTTGTTGAATGCCGGTTTTCTCTCAAGGACTTAAAAAAAGGTCGACTGAATGACAGGACATATAACGCTTTCAAGTTATCTCACAAGTATGAAATCATATTCATTAATGTTGTCATGTAATAAATTTTCTATGGTAACAATACT
>NW_027526460.1:13399020-13712303 GCF_048455015.1 Haemaphysalis longicornis | reverse complement strand
CACAACGCCTTATTCACTAAGCCACCGCGGCGGGTACTGCGAGAGACGCTCTTTGTGTACTAAACACGCACAATCACAATGAGGTGTTGCAGGTCTTCACGCACAACACATGGGCAGAGTGGCGAAGTGCATTTGTTGATCATACAACGGAAGTATTGCATGCAAGCGACATTCAACCGCATACGTAGTAGTACTGCTTCATCGTGCTTGGATAATCCAGGCGACATCTTAACACTACAATATGAGTCGACGTCGGGTTTATAGCGCGAGGAATCCTGGTTTGACTTCAGGGGAAGTGTTTCTTTTTCCTTTGAGGCACTTGAGGCGCCTTTGAGGAAACCCACAATCATCATGTGCCCTGCCATTGTGTAAAGTTGGCTTTTCTGCAGTGCGTTCTTACGCACGATTGCCGTCATCCTTAATGCATGCCTAATTACAGGAGAAATCGCTTCCAAGAAATGGAATCCATTTATTATTATGCATAATAAAAACAATAACATTAACATCCACTAACTTGTAATTTATTTCAACTGTTAACTTTGTTGTGAGTGAGTGAGTGAGTGAGTGAGTAAGTGAATAAGCGTTATTTAGACGATCTTCAGGTTTCAGGTGCTGATGATTGGAAAGGGGGAGGGGCTCTTCAGTTCGGGAAGCCCTGATCCGCGCTGGCTTGATTTTTTTTTTTTTTTTTTTCAGGCAGTCATTGGCACCCCAGAATCTCTTTCCCGAACGCGGGTCAAGAGCCACTAATTTGACGTTCGTCTCGACGAGAAGATTGTTGCCAATGTCGGTAATCGTAATGATTTGCAACGTTTGTAATGCTGTTAAGACGCAAGCGCCTGTGAGCTGCGTGCGACTACGCCATCGATAGAATAGCGAATTTTATCTGACCGTTTTCCCCGCTCCGCTCCGCGCTGATAGCAAGCGGCCGGAGCACCATTGCGCATGCGTGGCGCGCAAAGCCGCGAACAGCATTGGCTCCGGTTACGTTGAGCGCGCCGCCGATACCGGAGCGGACCGTCGAAAACGGTCAGCTAAAATTCTCTAATGACGTGTTGCACGATGTTGCGTTTTCTACCTGACTGTCGGGCAGTGCGCACTATAGGGCGTAACTTGCCGCCTAAATACGCCTCGTCACGTCTGTCCAGACAACCACCGCCTGCGATGCGGTACAGGCTGGGTTCTTTCTTGCCATCCCACAGTCTAGACAGCCAGTTGCCTTCGCTCGCGGGTGATGCTTCAGTTGCTGCGCCTCTGGGACGGACGCTCAGGGTTCTCCCCTTCCAGAGCTTGAATTTCGGGCCGTTTTACGCTGTTGCGCGCGTGTAAATGTCGCGTAAATTGTTGGCCATGCCTTCCTCGCTGGGTGTGCGAGTTGTGCGGATGTGTGTAGCAGTGACAGAGATGTGGTGCAGGCTGCGTGTGGAATAAACGGCTACTGGTATCCGTCGGTGGCGCTGTGCAGTTTCCGCCTGTATTCGCTGCCCGCTGAACTGACGTGAAAGGAACTCTCCTGCTGGCCTGAGACTTCAAAAGGTGACAACTGGTTAGGCTTGCCATTTCCAAACACGGTGACGGTAGGCAAGTTGGCCACAACAAAACTTTACCACATGGGGGCTGCAGTTCGCGTGAGTTCTTTCGTTGTGTGCGGTCACAGTGGTGATGGAGGACACCGCACATGAGGAGCAACTTCGAGGATGTTTTTTTTGTCTTGTGCGTTGACTAATGATGATGGTGACCTAAGGAGTTTCCTTCGTGTGTGCCGCCGGCAGTGTGCCGCCTGCTGGCTCGAAGGGTGGATCAGCATGGAACCAAGATTGCCGGTAAGCTCGCTATTTTGACCGTCATTTTCCCCTGAATGGAATCAGTGCGTAATCCGCTCACAGGAAATTAATAAGAGCCGTAATTGCTGGATTTTTTAAAAGCAAGATTTTTCTGCAAGACTTTTTGCAAGATGCTGCAAATAGCAAAATTTCGGCAAATGCAAATTTTCTTGCAAGATTCTGCACATAGCAAGATTTTTTCTTGCGGCACGTTTTGCAACTTGCTGCGCATCTTGCTCCGTGACTGCGTTTGTGAATTACTTTATCCTTGGTCAGCAAATAGCAGTGTTCGCACTTCGTACGTTATTGCAACTGCGTTAACGCCCACTGCGGTTTTTGCGATTCACGAACATGGTTAATACGGTCGAAAATTGCCCTCAGAAACTCTCGCCGAAACTTCTACATTTTCAGGTTTTTATGGAACATACTCACCTCGTAAACTGCTAGCGATAACGCCGGTGACGCCGGGGAAAGGCGATGTCGGGCTTTGAGTGCAACGTCGTTGCGCCCGGTGAAATGCTTTGGGAAGGGGGGGGGGGGGGGGGGAGGCGCAGACGTCCACACGCCCATTCGTTGTGTGCATTCGTTCGGAGGTTGCTCCTTTTATAGCGCGAGAGAGTTCTTGAGAAACAATGTATTTTAGTGAGTGCGTGGGAGTGGCATCCAGTTTCGCCGAGGTATTCGTACGTTAAAGAAATAACCGTTAAATAATGATAGAAATCAAGAAAATGACCATAAAAATGATGAACATTTTATCAAGACTTCGAAAAATACAGCGTTCTAAACCAGTCATCATAATCGTCTTTGTCGCCGGTCCAAAGGACGCGGCTATAGCCCCGGGCCTTGAAACTTCTTAATCCGTCACTGCTCGAGCGTACGGGATTTTTTGTTTGTTCTTGCTCTCAACGAGATAGGCGGACACCACGGCTGTAAAGCTTGTTCATGTTGCGAATTGACCAGCGAATGCACAGATGCGAAGCCGCTTGTGCGGCAAAACGATCTATTTGCGTAGCTTCTGCACAAACGAAAACGTATCGCAAATTCGCAGGTCAGTTCGCAATATGTAGAACGGGCTTAAGTCAATCCCTATATAAGAAGACGAAATTCCGTCAGCACATCTTTCACAACGAGGGTAGTCTACATGAAGGATTTGGAGATTGCCGCCGTGGTTGCTTGCTTTGAAAACCTTGCACCAGACAAAAAATATTGAACAACGATCTCGCGATTGCATTCGAAAGTAAAACGCAACTTAGGCGATAACTAGGCGATAAAATGAGAAGGCTGCCTCTTCTTCAGAAGTACTCGAAGACTAGACGACTGTGTTCTACGCCGCGCGCTTCTGCGTCGGCTGCGGGAGCGAGCGCTCAAGGCCGCTTGACCAGCTGATCACGTGAACTAAACTCCTCACCCTAACGCTTCCTCCACAAACGCTGTTAAGGGCGTGAGATGGATAGAAAGATATATCGTCTGTATCGGCTGACATTGCTGGCTTTTCTGTTAAGGTGGATTTAAAATTATCCTCGTATATTTCTATAAAGTATTCATATAAGCCTGAATACTGACAGCCTGTTTTTGTCCGTTCTTCTAAAGACGCCATATAAAGATTTTAGTGGTTCATAAGGTTTTTAAAACAGGTGTTGTTTTAAATATGTCCCTTTAAATGCAACTTTTTTTTTTTTTTTGTAGTGGAAAGCTTCTTTTGCGCCGAGTCAAAGGTTGACGGTTGTGAACTGTGTAATCGTACGAACACAGAAAGATTCTGTCTTGTCTTCGTGGTCCCATCAGAATATCCGGCTACGCAGCTGAACATTACCTGTTTTTGCAAGGGGTGGGCAAAAACAGGTAATGATCGACTAACCTTCCGATTAATCGATTAATGCTTTGGTCGTGATTAATTTTTTTAAATCGGTTAATCAGCTGAAGTCATGTGAGCGAAATGAACCAAGAGTGCAATGTTAAAATTCTGCCCAAGCATGTCGAGGATCGTACTCGTGTTCAACTAACACGTCTTGAGTCACAACAGGGACGATGCAAGGGTCGGATCCGAGGTTATAGGGATGAAAACCACTAGGTGATAGCCAAGACAGACGCGAAAATGACTATTTTTATAAAAATATACATGGTACAAAAAATTGTAAGCGGACACTCACACCGCTTTAGCATTGCATGCACCAACTCCGGAGTAAGTGAACCACTATCAATCGGGGTTCCCTGCAATTACGCCGAGTGCATCTGATCCTTGTTCAATAAACAGTGCAAATTACAAGCGTGATAAGCGTTCCGGCCACGTCAGCGTCATGACGATGCGCCTGGAACGACGTCTGGGACCAGGACTAGAAGCATAGTGATATTATTTTTACTCTGACAATATGATTATTACGTAAGCATTTTTTTTTGCATTTTCCTTCACAAACGAACGCAACCGAGAGATCGATCAATTGATCGATTACAACCAGTCGATTAATCGGGTTGAAATTTTAGGGGCGAAGCTCCTCTTGCTCGGGCCCTGTCCCGACCGTACACGGCAGATTGATGATGATCGTGGCAGGATCCCCCTAGGGATTGGCCTACCAAAGATTGGCCGAAGAGGTCAAAACGTTCAACGCGTTCGTTGCTACCCAACAAGGAGGAGGGGAGGAAGAAGAGGTTGTCGTTCGTCGCCTGCGAGCTCAAGACTCTTGCTCGGGCCATGTCCCGTCCCTCGTTGCTGCCATACACGGCGGAATGATGATGATTGTGGCAGGATCCCCCTAGGGATTGGCCAACCAAAGATTGGCCGAAGAGGTCAAAACGTTCAACGCGTTCGTTGCTACCCAACAAGGAGGAGGGGAGGAAGAAGAGGTCGTTCGTCGCCTGCGAGCTCAAGACACGTACCGGGGGTATGCGACACAAGATGCTCTGCAGAAGGCGACGGCCAAGGTGGCTAAAATGTCACACACCGAATTCGCCAACTTACCCATGGCGATTGTCATCGTCCCAAACACATAATCACCACAAACATCGACGTCGTCGACGGGCTTGTCAACGGAGCGGTGGAAAGCTTGACGTGTCGAGTCTTTATATGATGTGCGGGCGAATGTTTCATGGTTTTACCGATAAGCATTTTAGCTTCGCCCCTCTCATCATCATTCACTTCGTGGAGATGGCGGGATTTTTTTAAATCTATGCCCAGCCCTATTTTTTTCATGACGTAATGCAATTGTTTAATGAAGCTTGTTGTCGAATTACAGCCGCTAATTAAAGCAACCTAAGTTCCGAAACAATATTGCTTTTACTTTGCTGCGACGCTATGCGTGGGTAGGCGTTTTGAACTTTAGCCACTTTTTTACACTTCACTTCCGCTTCCTGCATTGTAAAGATGGTTACGATGGAGGACTGGTTAAAGTTTATTTATAAGGCGAACTTGTGCCTCAGAGACTATGTGTTACTCGCAATCTCAGAGCAGGACAGTCGTCTTCTTCCTTTTTACCCGTAGCGCATCTGGCTTTCTTCTCCCTTGTTTACCTGCGGTTATTTGCCGATGCCTGACGTCAAAGCACCAAGCCAAGGCGGCAAGTTCGAACCGTGGTGCTAGGGTTGTTGCAATATATACAGGAACCAGAAACGTAGCGCATACGGCTCATGCACACCTCGTGAAAAGTTAAAGTTCGAAGAAGAGGACTCCGCAGACACTGTACTATGATAATTATGACGGCAAGGATGATGATTACGGACACTCTCAAATGTAAGCAAGCACGCAAAAAGGCACGCATCGACAAATTATCTCCTGTAGGTATACATAATACTCTGTGGTAAAAATTTACGAATCACCCGCCGTAGTGGCTCAGTGGCTAACGGGTTGTGCTGCTGAGCCCAAGGACTCGGGTTCGAGTCCCGACCACGGCAGCCGCTTTTCAGGTGGCGGCGAAAAGCAAGAAAACCCGTGTGTACGAGATTTCGGCGCTCGTTAAAGATCCCGAGGTGGACAAAATTAATCCGGAGCCCTCCACGTGCGCCTCAGAGCCCAGGTGTATATTTTCGGCACGTTAAGCAATGATTCAAAAATTTACGGTCCATTTATGCGAGCACTTAGCACGTGCAGCAACCAAGCTGATGGAGGCGACCTTTTGTCCATTGCCAAACACGTGATCACCTCTTACACTGTTCTCTGCCCCGTTATCAGAGTTATAGCACAGCGGAGGACCTGTTAACTCACGGCTCTGAGCATGCGCAGAAGTGTCAGCCCTATTTTGCACATGCGCAAGTACACCGACTATATACTGGGTGCTGTATAGACACAAACCAGTTGTTTATCTGTTATGTAACTGTCTATTATCATCGGTCAACTCGTGTATGGCCCTGCCAGCACCATCTATATATTGGAGTCTTCTTCGCTTTCATCGCCCGGCTTTACTGCACATATTATCAGTCAGAACATATTCACTTCCTTCTTTCAAACCTCAACCCTATCTCGGGCTCGGAGCACTGATTGAAATTCCTGTCACACTTTTGGAAGAATCTCTCCTTCCCCATCACTGTTCAACGCGTTGTCAGTCTCTGTCGCACCCGTCGTTCTGTTTGTAGCCGCTGTTGTCCCCAAACCTCTGATCACATTCGAGCGCCCAATCTCTGTCGAACACCTCGTCAACGTCGCGGCAGCTATGCCGGGAACAGTTACTTTTCCATGAGCGGCGCTCTTGTGCACCCGGTCGTGTCAGGGATACTAAATGGGCAGTACTGGCTCCTGGCACAGAGTGAGTTCATGGCCAACGCGTAGCAGATGACCAGCTCCGTCGAGCACCGAGCGCTGCTGTCCCCAAACCTGAACTCCTGCCTCCCCTCCCGCTCCTCTCCTTCCCCCTTCCTCCCTTCCTTCAGGGGTGACTGTGCTTGCTGAAGAATACCAAAATGGGAAATGCAAGATGGTTACCTTTCTAACTGCCTGAAATTGCTCGAGTAAAGGCTGAGAATGATCTAAGTCTGCTCGAGGGACCTTGCCGCGTGCTTTAAGAAGACATGCGCCGGCAACCTAACGGCTAGTTTTGTAGGACCGTATACTGAGCCAGGACGTGTCGTGTGCTGACAGCACTGTCTAAATGACGTCCGTTGAGTTCCGGCTTACTCGAGTGGACGATCATGCTCACGACATTGGCAGCGTGGGCTTAGTGTCAGGTCCGTCCTTGAACGCCCTGGAATGGCTTTCTGCAACATTGCTTCCCTTCTCCGCTGCTGTTCTTTGGTCGACACGTCTGCCTATATCATCGCTTTTCGACTTACCTCTGTCGTGCGTCCCTCGAGGAAGTAACCATGTGCGTTATACATGGCGTACCATCACTGTCACCCGAACCGGTTGCTCGTATATCTGGTCCTTGTCCACAACGAATATCTGAATCCACATCATGCCTCCAAGCAGTGCTCATGTTTGAGCGGCTGCACGACGCCCGTTTTGGCAAGTTACCTGCAGAACGAAGGACTGCGACCTTAGCGGTAAGTTTGACCACGCTTGTTAATACCTGTTGTGACCTTCAGTCCTAAGGAAACCAGCTGCGTGTGTGCGTGTTCGGGCAGTAACAAGAATTTTAAGTGTCCGGTTTGACGTGAATGCCCCACGCCTACTCAACTGCAAGGAGGAATGGGAAGCGCCAGCGTCAGAAGTCGGCAGTTATGTGCTCCTAATTAAATGGTTCGGCTTAGAGTATACGTTAACGGAGAAGTCTCACTTGATAATGGGAGAAATAAAGAATTCGGCCGAAATCACAGCGCAGATCGTCAGTGAAATGAGATGACTCATAACTGGGGCGTCAGCGACATTTTAAGGTTATTAAGGGTTTATTAGTTCGTTTGTTCTAATGCGAAGCACTATTGGCCTCACTGATGTCGGTGTCGTTAAAACTCACTGCATGAAAGCCAACTTTACACAGTGGCAGGACACACGATGATGTTGATGAAACAAGAAAAAAAAAAAAACGCTTGCAGTGGTCGGAGTGGAACCTGGGTCCCTCGGGTTATGAAACTGACGTCTATTCGACTGCGCCATCATCGTATTAGCGTTGCTCAGCATTTCCTTTTGAGTTGGTTGAGCGGGAGTTGACTGACTTCGGACTTTGGCTGTGTTGAAGAGGACTTTGGCAGTTTATATTTTGGACGACGACAAAAGGTCGGGGGGGCTCAACTTTCTCGCGAGGGACTCGTTTGCTGTCGTCTGAGTTTGGACTCGCCGGCAGTTTGCACTTGCATTTTGATCGTTGAGGCTTGGACTTTGGTTGCAGCGTCTTTGACTTCGGCCCATCGCCGTTTTATTTTCACGCGAAAGAAAGCTTCGCGCTTCAACAGTCGTTATCGTGAGGCAGAGTTTTTCTTTTTCTTTTTGCATTTTCTTCCCGCTGTCTATTTTTATTTCTTCTTTCTTGTTTTCCCTTGCTTCTAAACATGATTTTTTTTGCTCTAATTCTTGTTAGTCCTGCTGTATTCCCAGTGTATTCCACTGTATGTTTTATTTATTTCTCTCATTGGTTTATTTTTTGCTAATTGCGCCGGCTCATGCTCAACGCTTACAAACCAGACCCACCGACCAACTAACCGATGACACAAAAAAAAAAAAAAGAAAAGAAGAGGAACGTTAGCTCATGAATCCTGGGCATTACACAGGTCGCCGGCCAGGTTCAGACTGGTGGCGTGCGTGAACTGCGTTTCCCCCTCCTCGCGGCCCGTACGAGTTCGGTGGCAGCAGCGCTGCTTCTTGGCGGCGGCGGAGCAGCGGTGCTCGTCCGCCCCCGCACGCACGGGAGTGCCGCCGCCAGCGAGGACTACGTCGCTTCTTCTCCTCTCGTTGCCTTGGACCACGGAGTTCGCTTCCTCAGGGGCAGATTGAATGGGGAGAGAGGGGCACTGTGGCCGAGGTCGTGACGCAAAGGGCTCGCCGCAGCCGCCGCCGCCGAGCGGGCAGCGCAGCAGGAGCGGCAACGCTGGACGGCGGCCGGCCGCGCTCCGTGCATCCGCTGATCCGCGATACGCTTGTTAGGAGAAGGCCTGCATGCCGCGGGGGTCCTTCGACAATGGACGGCCGTAATGGTTACATCTGCGGCTGCTGCCTCCTCGCTGGGCTCCCGCCCACGCCTCCGCGACCTCTGACCCCGCGGGGTCGCGAGAGGTGGCGAGATCTCGTGCACGCGGCCGCGCTGTAGGGGGCACCGGCGACGGTCGACGATGCCGCGCTCTGCCACGCGGGATGAGCGCCGATACGTCACGCGTCGCGTATGAAAAAACGTGCGGCTGCTCGTCGTGGGAAAAGGAAATGAGCGCGTTTTGTCCATTCGTGCGGTGGCCGCTCGCCGGCCACTGAGCAGAGCGCTCAGAGAAGAAGGGTGAGCAGGAAATGGACAACCGAGAGCACGCGCTCTTTTTCCTTCTCCCTCTTGTCTTTCTATCGCGCCCAGTCTGCGGCGTGTGCAGCTATATACGCGCCTGTGTACGTGTGAAGCCATTTCTCACCGCCACCACCTTCTCTCCTAATTACGTTTTCTCTCTCGTGCACGGCGTGAGGAAGGACCTCCCGACAGCGGTCTCGATTGTTTGCCCAAGTTGCGCGCAGCCATTGTGTCCGAGTGGCACCCAGCGCGGTATACATACAAGCGCGCACCGTGTACCTCCTTTCAGGGAAACAACGCGCGCAGGTCCCGCCGAGGTCGCTAAGGCCGCCCCTGCTCGCTGCCAAATGCCCTCTTCCCTTCTTTAGCCGACGCCTTCGGGTCACCGAAGAAGAACAAACACCGGCCTCCTTTATGCGCTATCCTCGCTTTTGTATGCCTCCATTTCTTGTGGAAAATGTGGTGTCTAGCGCATAGCGGGAGAAGCGCTTACATGGGAGCGCTTATGGTACCTTTTCGCGGTTGTCCCGTCTGCGTGGGCGGAGATCGGTGTTGCAGGTTCGTGTACGTGTGATCTTGCAAAGTGTCGCGACCTTGTAATTTTGCGGCGAGATACATACTCGCCTCGGCTTCACCACCGTGCTGCTTCGTGAGAGCGGAGAACTTTTTTACAGTTCCTCTCTTATTTGTTTTTCTTCTCTCCACCGTTGCACGTCTCGAATCGTGTCCCGCCAGCGGGCGTAGAATAGGAGAAAAAACAATGTAAGAGAACGGGGAGGGATAGTTTAAGCGCAAGTTTTCCATAGTGCACGGCCAACGAGTAATTGAGCGTTGTGGAACACAGGCCCACGCTGAGGCATTGTTCAGTGTTTTGGAACGCCCTTTAAAATTGTGTACTTTTGGGGGGAATTCCGGCTTTACTCCTTGTAGAAAGAACGGTGGGAATGGCGGTGAAAGCGGTCGTTCGAGAGATGAGAGACGAGATAAGGGCAGTGTGTGGTGAGTAAAGGAGCCGCGCGGTTATGCAACGACTTCGCAGCAGTTTGATCTCGTTTTGACAAGGAACTCCCGTGGACGTGCACGTTCCGACGAAGCGAAGTATGCTCGTCGGCCCGCCTTTGTATGCCCTGCTCCCTTCCCCATGAATTGCTTAAAATGTTGGCGGCTGAAGTGTATAACCTCAAGGATATATCCCCCACATAATCCCGCGAATATTTCCTTAAGGTTTTGAAATGCTTAAACGTTTTTTTTTTTTTCTGTGAACTTGCCGAAGAAACTCGTCTGCCCGTCTGTATAACGCCCCATGTGTCACACTTAAGCCGCCTACGAAAATGCACTAATAAAAATTGGCGAAGCTTGCACCAAGTCGCACAAGGCTTGAACCACAGTGAAGCTGGAGGATGTCTTTCCATATAAGCACTGAAGGACACACCAGCACGCATTGTATTAGGCTTGTAATTGTTTATTTGCATGTCCCGTCGTCGCTTTTAAGTGTGGTAATAATAGCCATCGTCGTGTCCATCTATATCGTCGTCTTCCTCGTGCATAACTGGCGGGCCCGGATCGTTTTGTCCAGAGGCTTTCAAATTTCTCCCAGAGTGGAACCGGCTTCGCGAACTGGGCGTCTGTAGCGCGAGATGTCTTGTGCCCCCCTTGAGACGTGGACGCCGGTGAAATGTTTTTTTTTTTTTTGGTCTGTCTGTCTGTCTGTCTATGACTCGATTCAGCCACCCGGCCAAAGTAATTCAAAGCCTGCGCAATAGTCTTATATAGTCACAGCTAAATGCGCCCGTTTAAGTCCGGTGTAATGTTCATACTTGCCAATATTGTTGAAAAACAAGACATTACGCATATATAAGACAACAAATTGATACAGAAGTGATATTTGCAGCGTTCCTTTATAAAAAATCGTACATGTTTGATATTGGCGATATTAAATACTTCATCAACTGAAGAAGAAAATATCACTCCGCCGTCGCCTGCTGTCGCCCGCGCCATATAGCTTCTGGCGGCATTTGAAGAAATCAAGCGGCAAGAGTTACGCAAGGTTCCACTAGATAGGTTCCACGTTCTGCTTGCAACGCACCTGGAGTAGGGAAACGCGGTTCTATAAACGTTGAAGTAGAGCGCCTCGATTAACGCGCGTCTTCGCCGTACGGCAGCGTTCGCATCGATACACCCGGTTTGGAGCAGTGGAACGCGGGAAATTTAAAGTGAATTAAGCAAACCTTTGGCGTCTTTACCTTGGGAGGAGCGCTACGCAAGAGGAACAACATGAGAGGTGAGCAGGAAAGCGAAGGGAGGCATTTACTTCGCAAAAGCCGATAAAGACTATCGTCTTTTGACGGCATTTGCAACGAAAGGAGCAGATATTTCTTTTTCTTTTTGCGAGCGCCACGCGCAAGCCTGGACGATGCCGGGCGCTCCTTGTCAAGGGCGTGCTCACGTGCGTGGTAAGTGGCGGGAGTAACTATCAACAGCTTCGCTGTTAGGAAGTGGCTAGGGCCTTAGACTCCTTACATTAGACTTCTTATATGAAACTTCGTATTCCCCCTAGAAATGTCTTTCTCGCAATGCACATCTGTTTGATAGCGTATTCCCCCTAGAAATGTCTTTCTCGCAATGCACATCTGTTTGATAGTGGAGTAGACTTTACAGTTTGGTGTATAGTTTTCTACGGAGAGTTGGTATACATGGGGTCTTACGCAGGTATTGAATACAAGATTCTTCGGTCATCAGACTTTAGTATCAGACGTCGTATAGGGCCACTGGGAAGTGTCTTACCAGGAGTACACTTGTGTATAGTAGTGAAGCCAAAGTTATAGGGGAACGGTGTATAGAGCTTTCTAGTGTTATGGGGTTTTCGGCAGGCCCTTATTACCCTAGGCACTAGGGCATTCGTATCGTCCCATTTATAAGTCCTTTTATATTGACCCGGAAATATCTTCCCAGCAAAGCATTTGTGTACAATAGTGAGGGCGACCGTGCTGGAACTTTGTATTTGGCGTTGCGCGAGGTATCACTAGGATAGGGTCTTCTACCTTGGTATCAAACTAACCTATATGGCGTCTGAAAAGAGGTGTTACCATGAATGCAGATGTTTGTAGTAATGAAGCCGACTTTAAAAAGGCCGAGTGCATAGCACAGCGGCTTAAGCCTTTGTTTGATAATAGGGGCACGTAAGAGTTTTTACAAATTTGTTTTGGTAAACGATTGATGAGGCTGACATCACAGCGAACAAGTACAAGCTTGCTTATCGTGATGTCAGCGCGCATGCTGAATTTAATGACAAAGTAAAAATATTATTATCGATACTTGCAAGCTGTGCCTTCCAATCTGAAGACAGCACCACACAGCTGACGCTGACACTGACTTTTTATAACAGAGCTTTATTGCCCTCACTGATGCCTTTGGCGCCAATACGCCACGCAGGAAAGCCAACTTTCTCTGACGATAATGATAAATGATCGTGAATGAAGTGAAAAAAAAGAAAAAAAGCTTCCCGTGTCCGCAATCAAAACTGGGTCCCTCGCTTTATGTAGCCGGCGCCTATCCGACTGCTCATGCATTTCGGCATGGTGGAAGCGAACGCCAAGCAGCAGCTAGTACCAATCCGCGGAGTGCACACCCCAGTGTTGCTGTGGGTATTCCAGGAAAGTAATGCGCACCTCCACAGTATCACGTACGCGCAGTGTGGGATGGGCCAACCAAACAATCCATCACGAGAAAGCTTCGCGTTCGACCGTCGCCGTCGTAAGACGGAGAGGGGCATGATTAAGGGTCAATGCCATAGGATTCCCTCAATGACAAACTCAAGCGGCGCAGGAATTAAGATGTCAGCGATTTCGGCATCTGCGAGTGGTATACATAAGGCTGGAATCAGGGGTTTCCCCAGGCATCGAATCAGGGGGGGGGGTGTCTCAATAGCTCTGGGGGGGGGGGGGGGGGTTCATAAACTAGAAAAGCTGTTTTTTTACCCCACTAGTTAAATAATAGACGTCTGTTAACCAAACGCTCATCCCCGTGACGTGCGTTTTTTCATTTTCT
Organism: Haemaphysalis longicornis; assembly: GCF_048455015.1. Taxonomy (NCBI): domain Eukaryota; kingdom Metazoa; phylum Arthropoda; class Arachnida; order Ixodida; family Ixodidae; genus Haemaphysalis; species Haemaphysalis longicornis. Next base: position 13,699,087 of record NW_027526460.1, on the reverse strand, counting down.
ATATATATATATACACCTGAGAGGCGGTGCTTTCTATTCAATCTAAGAAAAAAACAAATTTAGAGAAATTCATTTTTTACCATGAAAGGTCCGTATTCAGTTATTTTTTTAATTTCTCGCCATTTTTCAACGTATAAGAACATTTTCGAACTTTCTACCAGGGCCAGTGACGAAATTTGAGTTCTTGAAACAATGTTTAGGTAGTACAGGAATTATGCAGCACTTACAAATCAGGCACCGATTGTACGCTCCCGATTTATTAAAACGCCAGGATTAGCTTCCGTAGCGCTTCGCCTCGCCAAATTGCCCATTTTAAATGTACATGCTGAAAGAGCTTCTGCAAAGATTACGGTTGTAAACAAAGAACGGCATCGAATCAATGAAGAAAGTAAATTATATGTGTGTTTACTGCACTTAGTTCAAGTCAAAGGCGGCCTCAGTAGAAGTAATTTTGGGTGAGTGCTTGTCGATATATGCTTTGCTCGTACCTCCTCACGGGCTTGTTCTTGCTCTGTACCAGTGGCCTCTGACAAATCGATATGTTATTTATTTGCAGTTCTTATAATTAAACTTGCACACGTCTTACTTGACGCAGATCGATACTGAAAAAGGTCCATACAAGGACTGACAAGAGTGAAAGTTGGGGATTCAAGGGGGGGTGTCCAGAAAAACTAGGGGGGGTCTACACACCCCATCGGGGGGGGGGGGGGGTGTAGGGAAATCACTGGCTGGAAGAGTCCTTAATTAAGGGCGACGAAGTCCCTCTTTTAATTCACCGCGGTAAAACGGCTCTTCAGAATAACGAAATATACTTTATACAGGCGGTGCTCTGCGAGACACAAAACTCAAAGCTCACTTGCTACTGCGCCGTGATAAAAATATCTATATAGTTTACAAACAGGAAAACAATATGTTTTATTTCTCATGTCAAAACTGAGTAGTTATCGAAAATATCATTACTACCGACGGTCATTGTAAATCTAATGTAATGACTTTTAAATACCAGTAATTTAGTGATATTGAATTACTTTTTAGAGGTAATTGCGCCTTCAATGGTAGCCGCATATCTCCGCCATTGCAGAAATCCATGCACATCAGCTGCTATTGGGTCAAGCTTTGTGCATTAGACAAGGAAATGATTCGCTGTCCGCCCGGACGCGGTCGCCGCCTTCCTGATGACCAGGGACAAACTAAAGGAAACGCCTGTGTATGCCCAACTTCGGGAACCCATTAGAGACGGCCAATTGCCAAATTTTGTCCATTGCGTCAAACCCTCAATTTGCCTTTTCTTCCATTGGGTTAACCGGTTTATTGAAGCAGATGACAGTGTGCCACAGTGCCATAAACTGAGTTAAAGGGACCCTGAAACCCTTTGGAAAAGCGCTTTCACTCTTTCATTCGTGCCTGGAACCACTGCGAAAGCTGTAGTTATCGCCAGCACGGAGCGGCACTGCGTTATTTGCACGCCGCAGCAGATACATTTTCCATTTCTGCTTTGTTTTTGTGGTTTTTTTTTAAAGTTGCTATCGATAAGCGTTCATTGCTGCAACTGAAGGAAAACCGGCCAACAGCCGCTACATGGCCTTGGTGAGGTACTTCGAGCCGTCGAAGAACGTCAAGACCTGGAAAGAGAGAAAAATATTTTGAGCAAGTTTACAAGTTATCTGATGGGCATAGAGCAGTAATTTTTGGCTGAAGTACTTTGCGATCCCCTAATCCAAGTACTAGATGTGTTGGGTGACTACGTTCTGCAAAAATTAGGATTTCAAAAAAGTTGAAGAAAGTGTTGTGGGGTCCCTTTGAAGTTGTAGTGTGTGTTTCATCTCTTCGGCTTTGTCCCTGTGTAATGTCCGCTAGTATACGCTGAATTCCCTAGTTAGCAACTTTCCGCTTTATGGTACCTCAGCTCTAACTTTTTTTTTTGAAATAACTTATTAAACGCTCAAATACCCCATGCCATCTCCCCCACCCTATACCCCTCGTCCTTTCCCCCTATCACATGACATGTTGTTGCCACCACACCCGTCCGGGGTGGCACCCCCCCACCCTACCCTCGTGCAGTGAGAGGGCCTACTGACCATGCCCCCACGCTGACCAGGACTTTCCGGTCATTTGCTCCGGCGCTTCAGCCTAGACCCAAGTGTACAGATAGACTGTCACTTGGGGAAATTAGTGCTGGTTTTGGACGCCGGACTTGGAAAAAAATTTGGTTGATTCCTCTTTCATAGGAATCGGTAAAACACGAAAGTGAAATTTGCAGCGAAATCTGCAGCTGAGCATGATTGCTGGACGGCGGTTGTCTTGTGGGTGTGCCTGTGGAAAGGCGTCGTGCTGGCGGCTCGCTTTTGCAAAGGTGTACTGGCGTCGTTTCCGTGACGGACACGTCAGTGGATCTTGGGGTATCGCGGCATAGAACACTTTCGTGTTAAAATATAAAACCCAAAAACGAGCAACCCTAAGTATAACGTACTCTTTACTTCTGAAGGTTGCTTCCCCGCACGAAGACCCTGTGTGCAGGGGTGCACTCTTTACAGGCCGCTTGCTCCGTAGTACCAGCGTCGTTTCCGTGACGGACATGACTTCCCCGAAATCTTTGTGTACCCCGAATTAAACACTTTCGTGTTAAAAACGGGGAGACAGGCCAGAGCGAGACCCGAAACTACCTTGAGCGATGCGATCAATTCCATCGAGTGGCGGCCAAACCACCAACGTTTGCTCTGTGAAACGTTTATTTCATGTGTCTCTCTTGAAATATAGCATTGCCCGTCGCTGCATAAAGTATACATTCGGCACGCATCACGTCCCTCCTTGGTGTTCTACGCGAACCCAGGGCGCAGCGGCGTGGCTGGGTGACCCGCTGCCCGCATCGTCGAGAGCCCGTCCCGCCGCCGCCGCAGCATCCCACCCGATGAGTCACCAGGCGTACACCGGCGAACTCGCTTCCTGTCTTCTGCCGCGATCGACGCAACGCCTGCTCCGCCACCGGCGCTCTTTTTTCTTTCTCTCCTGCGCTTCCTCTAGCGGGGCGTTTATAGTGATGTATGCGCGTGTACGTATACCTTCGCTTCATCGTGCACGCGTCGCCTTTGGCGCCAGCCGCGTTCAGCTTCACAGCCGCCCCGACAGGAAACGGCGCACAGCGCCGGTCGCCTCTTTATTGCATGGGTGTGTTTTATTTCTGGTTAAAAGCCAGCTCGCTCGGAGCTCACACTACGGAAAGGGCATTTTTTTTTACTGTTAAGGTTCGCCTATTGTGGATGTGTTTGTGTTTTAAATAAAGACGTCTTAACTTTCCAAGCGTAAGGAGAAAACTGGGGTAAGGGTTTGTTAGTAATATCGAAGAAATAAAAATCAAACCACTTTACAAGCAGTCAAAATCGCACGTACACCTACAGATTGCACCGCTGCGCAGATCCCGTTACACAGGCGGCAAAGAGACGCAAGGCGCTGTGGTACCTAATAGGATAGTATCGCAAAGCACCTTGCTAAAATTTGCGACACCTCAAGGCAACCAGACTCGTCCTACGTATATATATGCTGCGCAGCATCTTAAAAAAAGAGTCATTGAGCTCGGTCGGTTTTTGGGGGGTCATACTTACTGGTCCTAGGCATTCGTTATGACTTCAGCACGAATTCGCGCTGTTTACAACGTTTTCGCAAAGAAGCCGACAAAGGAGCGCTAAGGCGGGAAGTTTGATATTCGAACCGAGGATGGCGTATGAAGTGAAGGAGCGGCTGGAGGATGTGAAGGAAGGAGAGGGGAGAGGGAGGGGAGAGTGAACTAGGGTAGACGAGGGGAGGCTGGGTCAAGTGAATTTAGTTCGCCAACACATATAATTATGTCCAACAGGACATATGGTTGTTTTGCCGTATACCTTCCGTGTCAGGTTTCGCTGGTATTTAACCAGGCTTAATAGCTTACCCCTGTTATTTTTACTAGCAATAACTGTATAGCTTCACTGCTCATGAACAGTTGCATGAGTCCTTCCCCATCTAACTCACAGACGTTATGCCTTGGTTCATTCAGAACGTTGAGCAGGCTCATAAGTTAGCCATTTACCGTGCAACCAAAGCTTAGAAATAGGGCTTGCTGGGCTATATTGTGTTCTAAATAATTTGTATGTGCGAAGCACACCTTGACAGAACCGATTTCAGCTGCAAAGCTGCAAAAAATATTCTTCCTCAACAGTATGTGTGGGAAAGCAGTACACTGCAAGCAACTTTCCGATCTACTATGGGCCGGTATGACGTTTGCCACAGGTCAACATTGCTTAGCGAGAACGAAACCCGGGGAACATTTAGAGCAAAACACAGAAACATGAACAATATTATCAGTGTTCTTTTAACCAGAATACACGTTGTTTTGGTTCGCGGCATTGAAATTGAAAGAACCTATCAAAGCTAACAAAACAAAATTCACCCATGTGTTTGGTTGCTTCGGTGCAGTTGTCATAGAAAGTCGGTGATGTTCTGCCTCCCCTGCCGCGTTACACTCCCTCCACTCTCTCCCTTTCACCTTTTACGCTCTTACCTCCCCTCCCGCTTCTTCCGTGATGAATGCAATGGATGTGTTCAATTCAATTTAATTTTCCAGCATACTCACTCCTCGCGCGCCATCTGTTCGATGAGCTCCTCGAGTCGACATCTTTTATTCAGTGTTTCCTTTAACACCACTTTGAGTTATTGCTTTTCATCCGCTATCGTAAAAAAACAACCCAACGTGTCTTCTTTCTCAAAACACGCTAGTACTTCCCCACTATTTTCGATTAAATATGCTGAGGTTTTCTTTGCGGCGAGTATAACGTGACACGAATGAGCTATGGCAGCAGTTTTAGTATTTAGTAAGAGTCTTGCCTACATATACTTGGTGCGCAAGCATTCGTTTACCTTTTTTTTTTGTCCGGACAGTTGAATCGAGTGACAGACAAACAGACCAAGTTTTCGCGCTTAGACAATCCCAAGAAACATCGTCGTCTTTGAAACTCCAAGGACACCTAATCAGCTGTCATGAGTTGTAAATGTGGATGAATTATTGTCCAGTTGAATGCTGCTGTTCGAACGCTGCTAGTTTAACGCCACCGGATAGACGTGAAGAACGGCGGCTGACGCACTATTCTAGCGGCAGCCTGCTCAGTGCTTAACGATGCCGCCTCCTCCCCTGCGTTAGCTTTCTTTCCCTTTACTTCCGTCTGGTCTTGGACTGCTGCCACACGGGTTCATCGCTTGAAACGACCCGAACTACGATTCAAGCGCAACTTTGTCGCATTTGCGGGACGTTTCTACGGAAACGACAAGTCGCGCGCGCACATGACACTCATTCCCCCGTGCTCGCGTTCCCGGAGAGTGCAGGGTCGCAACGCTTCGTTAGCGTCGACGCGCATTCCTCCCCGTCTGCAGAGGAGAGAGCCAGCAGCTCGCATGCAAAGAGACGCCGTGAAAACACGCTGCTGACGCGGTATCGCGTGACAGTGTTCGTTGCCTCACGCGGTCTGCGTGGCTGTCTGTATGCATACACATCCCCCTTGGAGTGGGACAACCCCGACGTGGCGGAAGAGCGCTTGGAGCTCGGATGCTGGAAGCAACGCGAGCAGGCCACGTGCATGGTGGACGTCTTTTTGTGACCTCCGATTATAGCGTGCAGCCCGTGAAGTTAAGAAACGAAAGTAGACGGCCCTCTGCGGGAATTAGACGTGCGCTCGAGGGCATGCGGCAGAGATTTTGGGCGACATGGTTTGCATGGAGTCTGCGCGAGCGCAAGGTCACTATAAAGACCTTGGTGATAAGTCGTTGGCTGAGCAGGTTTATCTCGAGCGTCTGGAAACTATACTCCACACATTGTATGCGTTTACAAGTTTACACTGCATTTTTATGTGGGTTACAACAGCACAAGGCAAAGGCTGATTCCGTTGTCTGTGACGTGAGTATATTTGCTACCAAAACGGTGCACTCTTTTATTGGGCAAGACTGCTTTTGAGGATACATTATTAAGATAGGGCCCGAAAAAAAAAGGTAACGAAGTAAAAATGGCGAGGAACAGGGGAACACAAGGAGTTTGGCAAGTGGCTTCTCGCTGCCTGGCTTTCATCTCCCGACCTTTGTCTCGCCCGTGGTTTCCCGTTTTACTGATGATGATAGTGATGATGATTGCTATTAGTTTCCCCTTTGTAGCGGGGTGATAACATGTCATCTGACCGAAAAGGACTAATGTACCCATGTTTTACACTCTTGGTTTAATACTAGCTCTGCTTAGGGCAGGCACAAAAAGCTAATTAGGCACAAAATACGTTTTTTTTCCTGTTACAGGTGGTCTTAAGCAATATTGCCTTCTCTGCTTTTCGTCCACCAGCATTCCAATCTTCTTTTCGTCCCCTCGACAGCCTTGAAGTTAACTTCCTCTGTGATACCCTTAAATCCTAGGGCTTCTGGAAGCCGAATATTCCCTTCAGGTAAATTTGGATGGATATCCTCACATTCTAACACTATGTGCCGCATAGTTTCTGTTTATTTTCCGCAGACCACGCATACCCCATCATTTTGTGAATACTTTCCCACAAAACTTTCGCAGGCAACCTGCTCTAGCCTCAAAAAGCAAAGCAGTGCCCTGGGAATTTTCGTAGAAATTTTCCTTTCTGGTGTTCAATTTCTCAGCCCTGTACATCTCTAACGACGTTTTAGCTTCCATTTTTTCCCTCCATTTATTTGTTTCAATCTGCCTTGCCTCTTTTTTGGTTACCTTGGCTGTTTTGGACTGCAGGCTTTAGAATCTCCCTCTCCCCTTTTGTGAGAGAGGGGCATGGCAATGTTTCACTCTTCTGTACTTCGTTTCCACGCGCAGCTGTGAACACACTGCGCCAGCGGTGTATTTTGCTTGTTGCCATAATTTAAGAGGCGGCAATACAAGAAGCTCTTGCGGGGATCACTAAGCGCAGCTCAAAGACAGCGTAACGTCTGCGGCGTCGGAGAAGAAACTTTGGTTCTAACAAAACACTTTGGATTTAAAAAAAAAAACGTGATGCGCGCCAGTCACATCTTTATCGGAGCTTTAGCCCTATAAGGGGGCGGACATTCCCCAATTTGACTGATGTCTTCTTACTTCTTAATCTCTTGTTAACGCAGGATAAAACAAAGCATATACACATACAAAAGCACAATTAGACTCCTTTGAATAAGCAAACCGCGGCCTACCATACAGTAAATATGCGCGAGTCAGCGAAGCATACTTGCCTCACTCCGAGCGCCGCCACAGCCGAACGGCTTTCTTCAGCCGATGACGTCGGCGTGAGTCATGTTCGTTTGTATGACGGCATGGATTCGGCGAGAAGTCTGCCCCAGCCAAGAAGACGGGCCAAAGGAGAAAACGAATTCACGGAGAACGGCTGCCTGTGACCTTCACGACCTTTTTCTTTTTTCCCCCTCCACCCTCCTTATCCCGGCGAGGTGAACCCCGATCAACTTCGATAAACGAAGGGTGTTAACAACAAGCCAGAAGGCGGTGAAGAGTATACCGGAAGACACACTTTCCAGCTTCCTGCGTTTCCAATTTCCGCACTCTTGTTTATTCCAAGTCCCCACGCGTACTTGATCCGTTCAGGGGCGAAGGAGGACGGTGGGGGGACGTGCCTGTATCCTGGGCTCTTTTTTTGCTGCTTCCATCAAGAATGGCGTTTTAACAGCTGACGCTTCCCCTCTCGCCGCGGTCCCGGTTAGCGCGCCGGTGACACACCTTGCGCGGGCCGTTTCCGCACCCCGAGGATGCGTAAATAAGCGCCGCGGAGGCACGAGGCGCATCCGGGGCGCTCGCTGCGCGCGCGTGGGCTCTCGGCGGCGGTTGACACGAGGAAAACGGATCGCCGGTCAATGTCGTTCACCCGCCGCCGCCGTCGGAAGAGCGGCTGAGGGCACTGCAGCCGAGAACACGCATTTGTTTCCCAAATATCGTTCGGCTCTCGCTTCCGGGGTATACACCGCGCTCGAGTACGGCCGCACAGCGGGTAGATAACCCCCGCTTCCGGAGATGGGCGGCGAAGGGCGCAACTCCGACTCGGAACTAACTGTGTACCCAGGGCACACGGCCAAGTGGGCTGTGCCCCCTCGGAGGTTCCGCACGCCGTGCACTCGTATACAGAGTTCGCACAAACGTCTGCGCAGCTCACCGCCCTCGCCCCACACCCCGAGGTCTAATTATGAATCATGGATGTGCGGCTAGCATCTATCCCGTTGCTTCCGTTCGGTAATTTGCAGTAAAAGCTCGTTAATTCGAACTCGATTATTTCGAACCGACGCCCTGGTCCCGGCACAGCCCTGTATATTTCAATGGAGGAAAACTTCCGATCCAGAATGGTTAATTCGAACTGGGATACTTTGCTTTCCATCCATGCTCGCAAAAGAAGTTGGCCCAGAGTGGTTACAATGTGTTGAAAATCCAAGCCGAACCAAATTTACTAGCGATGCATGCAAATGAGCGCCGAGGCTGGGTGCTGCAGCACGTTATTTCTCGGCAGATGAGTATTCTGACACTGCGCTGGAGCTCTTCGGCATGTTCCAAGCGATGCTCGTGAAGTCGGGACAGAAGAAACGCAAGCAAATGCATATTACCGACTACTCTCATTTTGATTGCCTCGACCCTGCCTAGTAAATAAACTTGTTTTCGCGCGTAGACAGCGTGATTATTTCGACATTACGGCTCACTGCTCACATGAATGCAATGTAGCTGCCTGTTTTCAGGCGTATAACTGACTGATCCGTTAAGTTTGTGTGCAGTTCGACCTCCACGAACATTTTTTTAAAAATCCCCTGCCACAAACGTATAGTAGCCTCTACTTCGCGATAACAAGTCCAGAGGTGGCTTCTTTGTCTGCCCGCGCAGTGTGGTGCGATGTCCATTCATTCTAGCGCCCTCCCGCTGATTCGAACTCCGCTTAATTCCAACAGTTTTATGGTCCCCTTCGAGTTCGAATTAACGACCTTTTACTGTAGATGGAAACTTCATTCCTTAACGCTACGGCTAAATTTGGTATTTTTTATCAATGTGGAACAATAAGAGTCGCATCAGTTTTCGTGCCGTGCTGATTTGCAAGCGACACCTCCAAAGGAAAAAGCTACTAGCAACGACACTGGAACCTTTAGCAGCGGACTTTTCCGGTTCCTCTCCTTGAATACACTATTTTCGACTTCATACTCGCCATTGTGAATTCTATATTGTTTACCAACACATAAAATCATGGAGCCGACTGCTCGCAAATGACTTAATGGATATCAGGGGCATACGCCTCCCGTTACGGACGAATTCACAATTTATGTGGGGCTGCACCCTCGTTGGGTCGACTTTAATCCCTCCAGAGAGCTAGGACCACTTGAGAAACTTGCAATGGACAAACCCTCCATCCGCGACACCGCCAACTCTGTCGCCGCCTCCTCCGGCAATCACGCGCACAATCGTGACGTCCCGTTATGCACGGCGAGTCGGGAATCGGAAGAGAGGGTTTAGTTTTATCCTGTGTGCTAGTAATACCTTAGGTGTTGCTGAAAGGTGCACGTAGTCGCAGCTGTCGCAATATTGTTGCCCCCAAGTTAATTCCCAGTTCAAGGGTATACTTGCAAGCAACAATATAGCTAACCAAAGATCGGCAAACAATAAGCTTATTAATCGCAAAGTAATGTGCAATTCTGGCCCTGTTGGTTCATGAATGCTTAATAAACAAACCAGTGAAATTACGCAACCCGAAGACGAGAAACAAATGATACAAGAACAGTCACTGGACTTAATACCAGTAAGCCTAGTGACTGTCCTCGTGGTATTTGTTTCTCCTCTATCTCACTGGTTTGTTCAATAATCGCCGCTCAAAAATTGCACAAGATATAACCACACAGTGGATACGAGCTCTCTCAGCGCAGCTGTTAAACAACCAGCAGATGTCTCCAGCTGTTTGTGTGGGAATGACTAAACATTAGGTCTCCTCTTCAAAAATATTCCGAGGGCGATCTAGCGGTGTGTATACGATGGACCAGCATCTGCTGTTCGCTATGGAAACAATCATATGTTATTAAGGTGGTGAAAACTGGGAATATTCGATACAAATTGCATTTAATTGATTGATTGGTGCTTTTATGAATGCTTTTACTCAGTGCGCAGTTACTAGCACGCTTCCGACATGTGAAAAGGTCAAGCGAGCACCGACACTCACGGTGTTACCACGGTTATCAAGAGAACGACTGCAGGTCTGCGCTCCTCGATCAGCCAGCGAGTGTACCTGCTGAGAGGCAATGCCGCGGCAACGGTACCGGTCTGTCACTGTTCGGTTTTCTGGCGGGGACACCACGATCTTCACTAAGCCTGGGTTTAACACCTCACCCTCTGAGTAAGAGCATAATATGGGCAGCTGTCATCCATATTGGTGTGAGTGTGTGGATGCCGCGTCATTTTCCCGTCGCCCATCCCAAAGCAGATGAAGAGGAGTGAGAGGAAATCTGGGTGAACTATCAGCGTGAGCCGATCTACTATGCGGTTCCCCCGCCTGCAACCGTCATTATGGCGATTCATGCCTGCCCCGCCCTACACCGAGTGACGTCAGGTAAATACAGCGCCGCAACAGCAGGCGGATACACGACTAACGAGGGTGCCAGCATAAGTTACTCATTTGAACTCCCTGCATGGGTAACAATGCGCTTTCATCTCCTCGCGTTCCCATGACAGAGAAATGCGACGTACCACGCGACCACCCACCCTGTCACTCGGGCGGAGATGGAGACTGGCGGATTGAGGGAGTATATGCGCCGGTGACACACACGGTCTTCAACCGGCCACACGCAGACGTTGCTGCAATGCCAGGCTTCCACAGTCTCAATAGGTGTACCATCTCGGCCTGGCACACAGCACTGCGCGTGGGAATGTTTCTCGTTTTTCTCCAGGGAATCACGCGGGCGCGGATCGTTTTGCCCGGGAGCCGCGCGAAGTTCCCCCTCCGCGATGTGGCCACCATTCCAGCCGCATCCGCGTCGGGCACGCATCAAACGCGGATGCATAATCTCCGTATGCCCGGCGTTCGCAGCGGCCAAGCCCAGCCCCGTGTTCGGCCAATCCTCGGCGGGTCCATCCGGGAGACCGCTCCGCTGCGGCGCTCTCGTCTCCGCGCGGATGCGAGCCAGCCGGGGGAACCTTTGACCCCGCGGTTCTCTCCGCTGGCTAGCGGAACTCAGGTCCGGTCCAAGCACGGGCGCGGCTCTCCGAGAGCGTACGAGGCGACGGCCCACTCCTTTGTGCGGGCTCTTCTCTCCTCTCTTTGGTTTGCCCTGAAGCGCGGGCTTCAAACGTTCTAGAAGCGGAACTTTCCTTATTTTTAATTCTTGCCTTGCGTAAGCGAGTTTCGCAGTGCTCCAATGTAACACACAGTGCTCCAATGTAACACACTGGATCGCCAACAATGACCAAACAAACTCTTTGGCTCTCCGTGTGAAGTTGACGGATAACAGGTCAAACAAACTTTACTTTAGATCAATCTCATTCTTTATGGCAAAACACCGCAGATACTTACCCACCTACCAAGGCGAGCATCCCAGGGTAGAATTCGCTTAGCACGGACGCAGATGTGCTGAAGTAAAACATCTTTACATCTTCTTTATAGGATCTTTTTTTCAAGCTAAAGCACGCTCAGTTTCTCCAGAGATTCCGTGCTGCGAAAAATAAGTTGACATACTCCATACACTGTTCGTAAATCTATGTGGCTGATAAGTATGCCCTAACAGTCAAATCTCTAAAATTATCCCGAATTTTATTTTGGTTTTCTTGTATGATTCATAAAGTCGATGGTCGGCACTGGACCCGCGGGGACGTGCACGCACTGCGTTGAGTGAGTGAGCATCGACGCAGGAGACGATGTCCCATTCAGCTCCAGCGGCAGTGGACAAGCGAGGGTGGATGGAGAGAGAGAGGGATGAGGATGCCCAGCATCCGTGATCCGGCTGGGCGCCGTCGGCCCTTGGGTGAGCCAGTTCCGCCTGCGATTGCCGCACGCGGGGCCGCACCCTCGGAATGTCCATTTGGACGGGGCCTGCGGCTTGGCTTCGCGCCCGGCTTGGCTTAGCGCGGGGAGGAGGGGGCCACTGCCTCCCATCGTGATTACCGCCCGCCGAGGGGAGTGGAGAGAACGGACACCGCGTTGCCCAACGTCCTCCCCCCCGGCCTGCCGCAGATGCCGCCGCTCCCTCCGCGGTGGCCGCGCCGGGCGTGCTGCGAACTTCGGCCGCGGGTGCGATACCGACCGGTCGGCACGCGGTGACCCTTGCCGATGACCCGGATAACCTCTGCGCTCTTCTCTCCTCCTGCCTCCTCCGTCGATGATGCGAACGCAGCGCCTCCTCCTCTTCCGTCGGCTGCTGACGTTCCTGCCTCCCTCCGGCCGAGGCGATGATTAGAGCGTGGGGGAGGGGGATCCGGCAGGAGAAAACAAACAGCGTTCCTGTCGTGTGCGTGCTCGCATGCACATGCGTGCGTGTGTGCGTGCTGCACACGTAAGCGAGCCGCGTGTTTCGACGGCACGCGCGTACACGAACGCCGCCGCCGCCGAGGCAGGTTCGATGTTCAGCACATGCGTGCGGCGACAGGTGCGTCGGCCGCTCTGAAAGAGAGCCGCTCTTCTCCCGCTTCTTCTTCTTTTTTTTTTCTCTCATTGGCGGGCCCGCCCGGCCTCTCATTCAAAACAACGGGACGGCGAGTTCGGAAATTGGCCGGCAGGTGCGAGACATCTGCGGCAATGAAGGGCTGCATAGGATTCACAGTTGCCGCGGGCGCAAAGGTCATCAGGCTTCTTCGGCAGGGGCTCCGTGGATTCAGGATATCACAGCAGGCGAACGTGGTTTTATATTCCTTTTACAAGGCGAAATCTGGCGGTAGCTTGGAATCCCTGTAGAAATTAAGCGTCAATGTGCGTGGGAGGGCAAAATTTCAAGCACCGTTTCATTTAACGAGAAAGAGGGTTGAAACGCGGAGCTTTGTCCCTACCTCAGTCAAAGTCAAAGTTCCAAAGCCACACTGCTCCGACCGTGTCGGAATGACGCAATCGCGTAGACGTCGGCTTCATACCGCGAGGGACCAATGTGTTCGATTCCGGCCACGGGAAGTGTTTTTTATTTGAGGCGCTTGATGTGTCCTCGCTTATCATCATCATCGTTTTGTGAAACACACTGCGTAAAGTTCGCTTTGCTGCAGTGCGTTATGTAGCGACATCGAACGCCATCACTGAGGCACAGAAGGCTTCGCTTTCTGCCTCACGCTTTCGGCCAGGTCACAAACAAAGTTCGACAAAGGTCGGACTTACTCGCAGTGTTTGGTATAACTGAATCAATTTGCGGTGAGTTCGAGAGAAATAGGGCTAAGCATAGTTCAGGCACTTCAAACGAATGTTCAGAAACTGTTCAGATAATCCAGCTCCTCGCTACTTAATCCTGCCGCCTCCTCGCCCCCCCCCCCCCCCCCTTCAACCTCGTATGACTTGATGCACTTGTTGTTGAGGAAAAAGAGACAACGTGGCTCTTTTTTTTTTTTTTTTGCAACCTCTTTGCAATGTTTGATGGTGTCACCTGCATCGGCGGACTGAAATAGAAACGAAGCAATAAATTATTTCAGCCGGAAAGAAAGAAAGCTTGAGTTTGACAAGTTTGTCTTCGTTGGGGTCCAAGCGTAATTTTTCTTTCTTTAGCAGCATCTTATTTTACTGTGTCCGAGTTTTCTTATTGGGTAGTGCATGATGCATTCATGACATTGGATGGTATACAATAACTAATCGAGCAGCCTTTCTTGACCATAGGCCGCACTTATGCGACTGTTGAGCTGGAAAATTGGCAAGAGCCTTCTGCTTGCATCACCCAGGTCATGAGTGGAAGAAGTGCTTATGGTCTGGAGCAGCAGCGAAAGTTCCCATTTCTGGGAAATGAGTGGAGATTTTACTGAAGTACATGGAGCCGCGCCCCTCAGGATTTTAATTGCTTATAAAACTGTATGCGGACTCAACGAGGATTCCCGCCTGGCTGCCTGAAGTGCTTGATGTGTCCCACTTTATTCGCATGCGAATGTGCTATTATGAAAAGGCTCTGGAGTCTTCATATTTTAACATGGGACTGTGAATACTGCCGTTAAAGAATGTCTTTCTAGCCATGCCTTTGTGCATAATAATGAAGCATACTTTAAGATGGCATGGCGTATATCGTTTGATTGGGAAACGTGGGGCCTTGCCAAAGAATTTGAAAAAAACGGCCTTTACGCTCCTATAATTTGATATCACACTTCTAGTATTGCCCTTAAAAATGTCTTCCCGCAATTGGTTTGAGCGGCAGTGAAGACAACTTCAAATGGGATCTGTACGTAGCGGGGTGTCGAACCGGGTTTTTTTCGGATTCGGTTCGGGTTTGGGTTCAAGACTTTCGGGTTCGGTATCGAGTTTGGTTCCTGAGCACCATTCCGTTCCGGTTCGAACCAGTTCTAACCGGTTCAACGGATTAGGAGAAAAAAAGCAGGAATGTTTTATTGTTTTACTTGTGTAGTGCTGCGTTCTCGTTTCTTCGTTTCTTTATCAGTTATTTATAAAAACAGTCATAATGTACTTTTTTTCGTAAATATTGACTGGACCAACTTGACTGTTCAATCCACTGCAAAATGTTTTGCATGGGATGCCAACGATTACAACTAACTGATGCGAAATAAAAGGTTCGCGCGGACAATTAAGCCTGCTTACGTGTGTAACTATGAAAGCGTACTCTTTATGGCCGCGAGTTTATATTAATTAATTTATTTTAATTAAGCTTGGTAATAAAACAAAAAAATTACACCAACATACAAGCGCTGAAAGTTCGCCGGCGGCTGAGGTGGTAACAGCTGTCTGGATTTGCATTGATTTTGTAGCCTAAATAGTAAAGTCCGCCGAAAGTGAAGGTCGTCACTCTTTCACCAGTTTGTCTCTACAGTTCAGGTCGAGGTTTCCATCATGTTTTTAGAATTGTTGAATTATTACTGGGAAATTTCTAATAAAAGTTGACGTGGGCGTCGTCCGCGGGCGTGATCCTCCGTTCCGATGAGCAGTTCCCCCCTTAGCAGAAAAGCAGAATACCCCCCCCCCCCCCCCCCAGGAGGAGTGGAAGATCACACCCCCACTGCTCACTGCGGCCTCAAACTTAGCCTCATCCTAATTAACCTACGGAACTAAACTGCTGTGCGCACCAAATGACGTCATTCCTTGCTGAGACCAAACAGCCATGTAATAATTCAAGCAGAGAAATATAATTACGAACTCCCACAACCCCATATTAACAGCTGAGATGTTGTTACTAGCCGTGTGTTCAGCGTTGCAAGAAAAAAATACCAATGCCGAGTGCTTGTGAGCGCGTGCCTCGCGGCGACCGCCAAGCGTCCCCGCCCCCCCCCCCCCCTTCCCCCGCCCCCCCAAAAAAACTGTGGTTGATTCCTCTGCCGTAAGAATCGGTAAAACACGAAAGTGAAATGCGCAGCGAAATCTGCAGCTGAGCATGATTTGCGGGTCGGCGGCTGTCTTGTAGGTGTGCTTGGGGAGCGACGTCCTGCTGGCGGGTCACTTCGGCAAAGGTGTACTGGCGTTATTTCCGTGACTGATATGACGTCAGGGAAATCTTGGTGTATCCCGGCATAAAAAAATTTTGTGTTCAAATATAAAACCCGAAAACGAACAACCCTAAGTAAAGCGTACTCTTCAGTACTAAAGGTTGCTTCCCCGCACGAAGACCCTGTGTGCAGGGGGGCACACTTTACAGGCCGCTTGCTTCGTTGTACTGGCGTCACTTCCGTGAAGGATATGACGTCACCGAAATCTTTGTGTATCCCGGAATAAAACACTTTCGTGTTAAACAAACCGGCAAAATCCTTGAGGAGCGAGAAAATGGTGAGCGCTCGTGAGCGCGTGCCTCGCGGTGAGCGCCGAGTCCCCGACTCGCGCAGTGACTTTAGCAAAAAGATAAAAAGCAAACAACGCCAGCGCCCATGCTTGGGAGAGGTCACCCTGGCCGCCGCATTCTCAAGAAGCCATTATGGATAATTGCAGACTTGGCTACGAGTGGGCCAATCCTTCCGGAGGCGACTTGCAGATCCCGCCACCGCTGTCTCGAGTCGATCACGAAGAGCTGGTGGAAGTCTACAATGCTGAGGATGATTTTGCATCCACCACTTGCCGCGAAGAAGGCTACTACTTCGATGCATATGACGGTGATTACTAGCACCGACAACTATGCACCGACAAACCGAACTATGTCCTAATTAAGCACCGACAAACCTAACTATGTGTCCCGCAATGCTCACCTACAAAAGCTGCGCCATTCAAGTCTTGCGCGTGAGTGCAAGCTTTTCGGAATTTTTTATTTAGCTTGGCGTCTACAATTAAGTTTCTCACTCGTAATATCCCAACCAGACAAACCTCTGTCAAATGTTCACCTTCAATGATTCGAGCATTGAGCACCTAGGCTGCTCCGTGGTATGAAATTCTCTGCTAATATCTTCCGGCGCCTATAGCTTTCTTCTGTATACGGGCGGATGATTTCTTTAACGTATCCAGATTTTCATACGTGATATGAAACGGGTCCCGTTTTGGGTGTAAGGGACTTTATAAGGGGAGGGGGGGGGGTAGAGAGTAGAGATGATACATTTCGTTGGTTTTATGGTTTCCCTGTATACAGAAGACTATAGCTTTGCCTAGGCTGCTTCTAGTGAATCAATCTGTTTTACATGCAAATTAATTTTCAGGCGTTTTGGGGAACAAGCTATTTACGCGGCCTCTCAAGCGCCAAAGGGGCCGCCATTGTGACAATCAACGCTTTATGTTACCGTAGCTGAATGCAGACCGCAGGTCCTCGCTGCAATGCAAATTGTAAATATTTGCACTTGTGTTTGATGGCCCGCCACACCGGGACGGTGACGATGCTGCATTCGTGGTAGCGGCACTCTGCCTGGCATTGTCGTGTAGTTACATGACTATAGTTCGGAAACATTATTTTGTGAAAAATAGAAAGCTTTACTTAGCAATTTACGAATATGACGAACATACAAATGCACACACGCCTTGTGCCCACCACACCCCCAACACTCTAAAACAAAGCCAGCCGCAATGGTCATTCATGTAGAAGTCTTGGCTCAGCCTTTCATGGCGTTCGGTGTGGGTGCAAAGTGCACACATCGCGAACGCTCAGCTACAGTAGCCAGTAATCGTGCCTTCTGTTGTGTGTTCATTTCTTAACGGCGTCCACACTCGCTTCCTATTCAACGACGAGCGCCGATAACCTCGCGCAGTTGTCTGTCGAGCTCGACAAGAACCACCCGGAGCACTTTTAACTTGCGTGCTTGACTTGCGTGTGCATTCCGCGCAAAAATGGCCTTCCGTGCGAGGTCTCGTTTCCAAAATGCGACCTCGGTGCAGCCATGTATACACGCTGCCGGACGCGACCTTATGGCGTGTTCGAGAGGCATAAACCTCAGGCACGCAGAATCGTTAAAGCCGAGCAATGCGCGTCCGCGGCTATACATATGGGCGCTAGACGTGCCGAAAAACCCGTGTGCCCTAATTGAGAGCGCGCACTACAACACGTCGGCTCAGCAGCAGCCCTCGAGTCGTAAACCAGTGGACGGCGGCGTCACCCACTCGGGCGATGACGAGGTTTATCCCGCATACAGATCTCCGGAGACTGCCTTTTACACGCGCGGTGGACCTGCGCCGTGATCAATACCCCGCGATATAGGCTAGGCTGTTCGCGGCTTATCTAAGGCATCGAAGCGTGACGCTCTGGGCGAGAAAGGCAGCAGGAAAGGGCGCACAGGGAAGGATGGCATCCATATGGCTCGATACGCGCACATTCCTGCGTGCGCCGCTGCGTTCGGCTCGTTTCTTGTTCCCTTCGGTGGGGCATGCCGAGCCGTACACCGCGTGTACTACGCGCCTCTCGTTGAGTCTCTGGAGAGTGCGCGTGCACGAGCAGGGGAGAAAAATGCGCCGGGAGTGCGATGGTGCCTGACTTCGATCGCGGTATCTCACGTTGCGTCGTGACAGTGCCCCCCCTCCCCCCGTTCCTTATCCAATCAGCGGTTGCCCCGCTCTCCCCTAATGCTGCGCCATGTGTCCGCGCTGCCCCTCGGCCCATGTTACGCGAGCATGTGTGGAATGTGAACCTGTTGCCTCGTTTCGGCGGCGCCTTCGGCCACGGCTCATTTCGGCGCTGATCTGTCTGTGACCCCGCGCCGTGGCCCGACACCCCCCTCTTGGGCCGCTTGTTTGCAGCGTACCGTGGCGTGTGCCCCGCAGCAGCCGTCTTTCTCCCTCCTTAACCGCGGAACTTTTGTTTTCTTCCACAGCTTCCGTCCTCATCATGCATTCTGCGGCGGTCATTTGACTCGTGGTATGCGTAGATAAAGGTCCACTGCTGGCCTTTCTGTTTATATTTTTTATGGCGCGTTAAAGAATCTGCCGAGAGCGCAGTGTCGTGAAAGTGCGCCCGGAATTCCTGATACGTGGGGCTACAGACGTGATGAAGTTGCTTTTAAACGGAGAAGCTCAGAGATGCGATCCCCCTTCGTGCCTTGGATGGTGTAGGCCCTGGGATGCGTTGTGATAAGGAGAATCATAAGCTTAATGGCAGCTTCCCGAGGGCAGTGAAGTTCTGGGGAAAGAAAGTCGGTATAGGTTAATACCAATAAGTTGGCCTTCGCTAATGTTCTGAATTTGGCAAATTATCCCAACAACTGCGCTTTTTAGGCAATTTGAGAACTTAATTGCACGAACAAAATGGCCGAGTCAATCCAACTTTATGACGCTTTTCAAAAAACATAAGAAGGACATGGGCGGAAGAGAGGAATATATAACCTGTCCCACGATGCTATTTCCCGTTACCTCAACGCAAAACACGCGACAAAAAAGCGCTGACGACACGAAGCGCCACACCCGCCGTGGTGGCTCAGTGGCTAAGGCGTTGCACTGCTGAGCACGAGGACGCGGGTTCGATTTCCGGCCGCGGCGGCCGCTTTTCTGATGGAGGCGAAAAGCAAAATCGCCCGTGTGTTCGAGATTTCTGCGCACGTTAAAGATCCCCAGGTGGTAAAAATCAATCTGGAGTCCTCCGCTGCGGCGCGCCTCATCGCCTGCTTGGCGTCGGCGCGTTAAACCCCACAATCAATCCATCAACCCGAGACGCTACAAGAGGGGCTGGCTAAACTATCGATGCTACAAGAGGATGCTACAACTATCGCTGTCTGCGGCAATTCTAAAAGTGCGGTACGCCTTTGTTTATGAACCGCACACAAGGAAGGGTAACCGACGTTTTAGGCAGAAAATGCGTTTGTCGATTACTGGAAATGGGTTTGCGTTTGTCGAGCTTATCGTTTCTCGAGATTTGCGTTTCTCGAGCTTATCTCGCAGTTTGCGAGGTTTTCACAAGCCTGTCGGCTTCGTGACATGGTATTGAAATTGGATGTCAGTTCGCTTCAAATACGAATGGATGAGCTAACGAAAGGCGTTGACCGTTCCGCCTGCATGGATCAATGCCAGAGGCAATGATAGCGAAGGCGGAATCAAGTTCCTGCAATTTAATAGAAATGACCAGTCACCCGTCATCACCGTGGCCAAATGAGAAGGAGTCGTTAATTCAGTATAGTTCTTGGATTGAAGCATAATTAAACGTGATTAAGCTAAAGTTCTATCCACGGGTAGGAAGAGTTGGGAAAGTTATTTTATGAAACTTGCCTTTCAGCCTGTCCTGCAGCCTCCTTTTGGAAACAAGAACTGGCAGCCGCCGAAAGTGGGGCACTGCATTCTTCGCTATAAAGCTGCCATCAGTAAAAATAAAAATAAAAAATAAAAAATAAAAAGAAAACGTGGAAACTGGAGAGCGGAAACTGAGCACGGGTTCAGACTGTCTCTTATCGGGCACAAGTGCTATTCATTAGTATGAGATACGCGCGCCAGATCACGCTACTGCCCCTATTAGTAAGCATGCCTTATTCTATCCCACAAGACCGAGCGATACTTGAACGTGAAAATCGCCTAATGGTAACGCTTTGTACAATAATTGAAAAAAAAAATCAGGTTCTTTAATAAATTGCTTTAAGAGCAGATGAATTCTAGAAGAAAAACAGGGGGGAATAAATGTTCAAATAAATAAATGGCGTGGTAAGTTCAGAGCATAACGAAGCCGTATGTAGCTCGTGCTCGAGGAATATAACTGCGTACTTGATATCACTCAGGAGGAGAAGACGTCAGAGATGGTGTTTCTGTAAACAAGATGTTATCTTTCAGGTGTATTGATTTCTTTGAGCGATCCCTATAGTGCTACTTGGAACATAGTTTTTTTTTTTTTTGTAGTTTCATGTCATCTACCATCGTTGATATTTCGAGCCAATGTGCGCGGAAACACATTCGGTGCCGCTCGGGGGAATTTCCAGCCAATCTTGCCAGGCGAACAACTCCTGACCCAGCAATACCACACGCGAACCAACCAATCAAAAACAAAACTGCGGAAACTCGCGAGTGAGAACTGTTGATGAGAAATGTGTAAGCTGCGCTGTTACATGCCAAGCCCCTTTACAGTGGGCTTGACAACTATACACAAATGCACTGATAGAAATAGATCTTTCCAAAGACAATATAAGCCATCTGATAATAAAGCAGGGCGTCCCCATGACATCTTGTAAATATACCTCCATAAAATCCCATGGGTCCTTAAAAAAACATTGCATATTGAGCCCCTTTAAAGCAGGCTCCACTAATATACAGAAGTGCATTGCTAGGAAGACTTTTTTTTTTTTTCAACGGCAGCGGAACGGACGGTTTTGTATGAAAATGTGACGACCCGAGGGCCTTTTTTCAATATCATTTTTCTTTGTGGCAAAGGTGAAACATGTCAAGCGTAACACACCAAGAGACGGGATTCCCCGTTGAGTCCACAGATCAAATTATTTAATAACGAAACGCTGCTATGGTGCTCTGTACTGAGAGATGGTCGCAAACGGGAGCGCGAGCACAGAACGCGTCGAACGCTTGCTTTCGTGGGACAAGTGAAAGATGAGTGTGGCAATGAGTGGTGCTGCTCGCACGGCGATAAGGAGCATGGTCTGATCTATAGGTACAGATGGTGGCGTGCACCCCACCCTCCACGATACTTTCCAAGGTAACCCTGTGAATGCCCGTCATTCCCTCTCTCGACCATTCCTGTAGAACTCACCCATACCCCATTTCCCTTCCTCCTGAAAGGTCAATGTTGAGGCGCCTTTTTTTAGATGCGAAGCATCTCATGGTCGGGGCTATGCCCCTCCCTTGTCGTTGTCGTTGCGCCGTCCACACCCCCACTGCGCATGCTCGGCTTGCTGAACGCCCGGTGGTGTCTTACCCTTCTACGGCTCCTGGAGCGACAGTATTGCCGGTGTCTTCCTGGGCCGGCACGAGACGATCACGCGCCTTCGACGTTTCATCGTCGTCGGCAGCGGTGTGCGTCGGCGAGTCTCGGCGGGCCGTGATTACAAGCAGCCCACAACCATCCGGGGAACGTGCATCGACCTCATCTTCAGCAACTTTAGGGTTCATCCACTACAACAGCCCTTGACTTTACATTTCACAGACGATAAGGCGGTCATAATCAAAGCGGAACGCCAACCACAGCTCGACGTCACCTACGTTGAACATGATGATGATAATGCTTAAATAAAGACAAACTCACACCACGTACAACGTCTCTCTTTTCTCTCTCTCTCTCTCTCTCTCTCTCTCTCTCTCTCTCTCTCTCTCTCTCTCTAATGTCTCTCCACTCGAACACCCCCCACCATCTTCCCGTAGGGGAACCCTGAGTAGTATGCGAAACATCCATGGGGTCAACGCAATTTCCCATTTCGCAGTTCCGGTAAGTGAAAAGTGTGCACTAGTTACCATGGAAACCAAAGGGTAAATATAACCGTAGCTACGTACCTCAACCTCACGGATACGACGAACTGAAAACTAATGGGCACTTGAATCGACCCCATGCCTGCTTCGCATACTACTCAGGGTTCCCCTACGGAAAGATGGTGCAATTTTTTATTACAAAGCGGTATTGCGCATCTTACGAGATCTCACTCTCGCAAAAAATGAGAATGCACTCCCACTAAACCTTGCTTCGAATCTCAGGTTCGCAAGCGCTCTAGGCCCGCAAACTCTGCGGGGCAGCTCTCTGAGCGTGAACTGCGTCGTTTCCGTCGAGGATATTCCTGGGAACACAAATCTTATGTTGCCGAGTGCAAGAAATTTACCAGTCAGGAGCTAGAATTGCAGCAACAGTACTCCCAACAATTACTACGCGGAAAGCTTATTAGAATCAGAAGTTAGAAAAGGAAACAAAACTAGTCCATTGTCGTAATAATCATGACAGTCATGAACTAGACGCTGTCTTTTGATTAGGCAGCACCAGACGAATAGCCCAACCGGATATACGGGCACGCTGCCTCTTTACTTTCCTGAAGCTTGTTTTCAATATCTTTCTGTTGTGATCGTGAAAACATTCAGTGGTGCTTAACAAACACTATCATTGTTTTCGTTTAAAACCACGAATTCCTTTTTCAGCCGGCTTTGAACGTCTACAAGCACCGTTTATCCTAGCGTACAATACAAATTCTCCTCAGAACACCCTCCCACACACGCGAAGTAGTAACACGGGTTACCGCAATCAGACAAGAGAGATTGGATGTGTGAAACCATGCATGACTACGATCTGTACCCCGCTGACACACGGACCACGCGAGCTATAGACACTCCTCTGCAGGTCAGTAAGTGGCAGGGCCGCACCCATTCACTAATGGCCGGACACACGATGGCCTGATAGCGAAAGTGTCCGCGCTTCCTGCCCCTTGGCCGAAGCCACTGAGCGACATCTCCCTGGAGAGCGCGTGTTCGTACCCTCGTCGGCTGCATCAAAGGACCGGCAGCGGACCGCGTGGGTGCCGGCCTTTTTGTCCCGCTGATCGCAGTGCCCACTGCCCTGTCCGATCGCCGCCGCGGCAGCAAGCGACACGAGTCGTCTGCCGCCCGGCACACCCCACCGACACACATGTCTGAGATTATCCCGGCCCCCATTCGCCTATCTCATCAAGCTACGCACAACCTCACGCGCATGTTGTCGAGGCGTTCGGATCGGGGTCCACTTCTCGGACCCCATTTGCCTCCTTAGGGGAAGAGAATGAGGATCTATTCCTGAGGCTTTGTCCTCCTGTGCGAGGCGTTGCGGCCCCGCGCGGCTTCCGCGCGATAGCCTGTTGTCTCGCTTGTTGACTCGGCTTTGAAGTCGCCGCCGCTGCCGGCGGAAACTGCCTAATGCGGTTTGTCAACACGCGAACGCGAATGTGCCAGTTATGGCTGGACGACGTTGTCGCGTCGCCTCCCCAACGGAGCTTCGGCTGCGATTCTGTCGGACGTGCCCTTCTTATCGGCAGGTGCGGACGTGGCTCGATTCGGAACCCGGTGGCGGCCGAGGGGTTGGACCGTGACGCTCGCGTGCCGCTCTCGAGGAGACTTCGCTTCACTGTTTGTCGAGGATTTTGAACGCAGTGACTTCAAAAGAAGCGATCGTCGGTGGCCGATGAAGATGCGGGGACGAAAGGTTGTTGTAGTTGCGTGTCCGAAGAACGGCTACTCGTGAAGAGGGCGCGAGGAGCGCAGCTTTACCGCCGCGCAAATGCACCTGCGCTTGGATAAACAAGAGTGCGCTTGCGACATGTGGAATGAGTTGAGAATGAGCTTCAAGTACTCGTCGGACACTGCCGGGAACTTGCTCCTTGAAACGAACAGAGCTTCGTGGAGTGGTCAGTGAAGTTTCCGTCCCAATAGGTGTAGCGTATAGGAAACACGAGACGCGAGCACAACGGACAACCATTGTACTTAAGAGGCACTCAATCCAAACTATATTTTGGATTTAATGCAATGAAACAGTTATACCTACCGTGAAGCTCGTCTCACGGCGAATGCTGCTTTAGTTTGAACTAGGAAATGAAGAAAGAAGAAGCAGGTACATCTCTACCTTGTGTGCTTCCGTACCCCCTTTTAGTTGTGTGCGTGCACGCGGAGTATGCAGTCACAAATCGTGGTTTTAGCAGTGGTTCTTCCTAGAGCAGCAGTTGTTATTTATTTATTTACTTATTTATTTATTTGTTTGTTTGTTTAATTAAAATGCCCCTAAAGGGCCTCACGCAGGATGGTATTACCTAGGGGGCGGTCAACACAACAAAAAGGATATCCACTGTGATAAAAAAAAAACATGGAAAGAACAGCGAATTTGCGGATACAAATATGACAAGGTAATATTGGCTCCAAATAACCCGTAAAATTATTTATTTATTTTTATTTATTTACCATACTTTCAGGGCCAAGAGGCACTACAGAAAGGAGTGTGTGTGTGTGGGGGGGGGGGGGGGGGTACAGAACTATGACAAACAACAATGGTGGTACATAGGTGGGAGTACGGCACACCATGAAAGAAGCAACAACAAACAAATCGCGGTACGAAAACAAAAAGAACAATGTGTCAGAAGTTGTATACAATAAAAAAATGGCTCCAACTCACGCAGTGAAGGTGGTTGGACTGCGAAGCTGTAAACGACACCAACAATGATTACCCATGCGACGTCACGAATTTTCACACGTGCCTCTACTAAGACTGAAACCAGAGACTCTGCCAGCCGTTACCCGGGATTCGCCGAGGAGAAGTTCCGAACGCAGAAGCGTCTGCAGAAAGAAAACGGAGGAGCGTCTTTCAAAGGGTGATGAGAAGGGCGGCACGCGCGGCTATGGCGTAATCTCTCTCACTGCCTTTCCCTCGCTCTTGTCTCGTCTGTTGCCGCCAAAAAGTGCCCCCCCCCCCCCCCCCTCTCCAGACGCTGAATACAAACCGCCGTCTGTCTCCCCGTCTCCACGCGTAGGCGTAGCTTAGTCGGCAAAACGTCGGACTCTCGCTCCGCATCTTCATTCGGGCTCACGTTCGATCCCTGGCGATACCGGTAGTTTGTTTGGGTAGCCTGGGTGTAGCCAGTAGTAGCCTGGGATGTTTCTTTGCGTAGCCAGCAGTAGCTTGGAGTTTTCTGCTGAAGCGGGCACGAAAATTCAAATCAAATCAAATCATCTTTGTTTTCCCAAAGAATATTTGGAAGGAGGCCCGAACAATAAGTGGAGGCTGGTCCACTTGACAAGGGTTCGGGCCTTCCTTTACACGCGAGAGTAAAAAATCAACAAGCAAACATGCAGCAGAATAAAGTGCACAGAGCAAGATAGCATGCAGACACAACAGCGGAATCAATTACACAGAGCAAAATGATAACTTATTCACGACAACACTGCCATACAAATGAGAAGAAAACATATTCATCAACATATTGTCACGTAGCCAAGGACGAAGCAGTTGTTTGGAAAAGAAACAAGTTTATTGGAGCGAACTTGTGCTCCCCTAACAACTGAAAAGAATACAGAGGCGGCGAAGCAGTGGTCAACAAAGTGACGTACGTGCGTCGGCGAGCGTCGCAGAATCGAATGCCCCGGCGTCCGCACTGCAGGCTTTTTATCTTTCGGCGCGCGTGGTTCTCGAAACGTCGATTCGCATCGAGAACATAGTAGATCCAAGAAGATTATTCTGGGCTGTTCACGTAAGATCGGAATGCTCTCCCTATCACAACAGATAACACATGCGGCACAGAAAGAAAGAATGGAACACGCGCTTCCCTTGGCGCAGAGATAACGCAGACCGGCGCAGCCGGGCGGTAAAAGCAAAACACAAATAAACAAACCCAATGTATGGTTCGCGGCAATATGAATAAATTCAAAATTTCTTTCAAGATATTATTCAGCATGTACAAACAATGTGCGCAGTTTTGATTTACTAGTTTTTTCTATTGTTATGGTCTGTTTGTGCAGGTAATTTATGAGCGGAGGGAGAGAACAGCGAAACATTTGTTCCCCATAGGAAGTTTTCGAAAAGGGTATTAGGCCAGGTTCTGTGTTACGGGTTCTGTATATGGGCATCCGGTTTGTCAGATCTGCAAGGGACGATAATATATTTTCAGAGTTATTAATGATTTGATTGTGTCTCATTGCTAGATGATATGAGTAAAGATTGCGAGTAGAAACTAAAATAAAACGATGGAAAAGCGGTTTAGGGTGTGCGTGGTAATCTTCATTGGCTATATGTCGAAGGGCTTTCTTTTGGAGTGCGAGTAGGCGATTTAAGTTCGTTATCGTGGTGTTCCCCCAAACAAGGACACAGTAATTAATATGAGAGAGGAAAATGGCACTGTAAATTTTTAGTTTGATCTGATGCGGTAAAAAGAAACGAAACTTTGCTAAAATGCCAAGAGACCTTGCAATACGGGAAAAAACATGATTGATATGTAGATCCTATGATATGTTTTTATAAAACGGACACCAAGAGCTTTAATGGAGTCAACTACTTCTACATTGTTGTTACCGAGGAGAAGACTTCCTTCTAACACAGCGCATGATTGTTTGGGTGAAAATAGAATTGCCTTCGTTTTGTTAACATTTATCTCCAATGAATTTAACTTGCTCCAAGAGTTCAATTTGTCAAGACCATCGTTTATTTCGAGGTGAAGTGTCGTTATGCTAGAATTTCGGAACAGTATTGCCGTGTCATCCGCATATATAACAAATGTTGGTTTCGCGCTAATCTTAATTATTTCATTGATGTAGAAGTTAAACAGGAGGGGTCAAGGACGCTACCTTAGGGAATACCAGCATTCACACTTTTAAACGAAGAAAGGGAATCACCTATCACTACGGCTTGTTTACGAAAGTTTAGGTAGGCGCTAAGAAGCTGAAGGGGTATACGCCGTATTCCATACAGCTCTAGTTCTTTATCAAAGTTATGTGATTCAGGCGATCGAATGTCTTTGAAAAATCCACGTATACACCAGCTATAAATTCTTAATATTATTTCTTTCTGGTTTAATAAGGCAAGTTCTGCTGATCTGCCTTTACGGAAGCCGTACTGAGCACTAGTTATTAGATTGAATTTAGAGGCGAAGTTTTCGATTCTACCATGTATAATTTTTTCTAAGGCTTTTGAGAACGCAGGAAGAATGGAAATGGGGGAAATGGGGCGATCCCCACCTTTGTGAAGGACAATTACCTTAGAGAGCTGCATCCTTTTAGGAAAGTTGCCAGTAGTAATTGCTAGGTTATAAATATGGGCTAGTGGTTCTGTAATTATATCGAGCGTGTACTTAACGGGTTTTAATTGTATGTCGTCCACGTCACTGACGTTACTATTCTTAAGTAGGTTAAACGTCGTTATAACTTCATTTTCACTCGTAGGGTTCAAGTAAATACTATTTTATTACTCTGGATTAGATTAAGAGCCTCGGGATGATGCGAAGTGTTCTTAAGGTTAACAAAAAAATCATTGAAAGCTTCTGCTAATTCACTGCTCTTCAGGAGAATATTATTTACAGTCATATCAACTACATTGTGAGCCGCAGGAGCAGAATTCAATAATTCGTTTATCTTTTTCCATTCTACATCTGCCTTTGCATTGCATTCCATGTGAAAAAAATTAAACAAGTATTCCCTTTTCTCATTACGAAGAAACGTATTAGTCTTGTTTCTGTGTTGTTTAATTAATTCCCTGTCGAGAGGACTCCTTGTGGACAAGAACTTTTTAAAGAGTTTGTCTTTCTTTTTTATCAGCTTAAGGCCAAAGTTCGAAATCCAAGGTTTCCGTGATCGACTGTTTTTTTTTTTATAGTGATTAAAGGAAAAGACTCATGGTAGGCTTCTTTAAACAGGCATAAGAATTTGTCGTACGCTTGATCAGGTGTATCCGCGTGATATATACTGTCCCAATTATTGTTTTAGCTTAGAGCGGAATGTTTCAAGTGTTATTTGATTGATGTTTTGAATCTTTCGATTATCAGAGAGTTGTACGTCAATCCTCTGGTGAGGGGATCTAGTAAGTGGGAATATAGGCAGGTGATTGCTAATATGGGAGGCGATAACACCACCTGTACCATCATGTGGGGCTAAATTGGTAATGAATAGATCGAGTAATTTGATCGGGTCCAATGTAATGCGTGTTTCTGTTTTAATTACGCAGTGCAAACTATTGGAATCTAAAAGCATCTGGAAAGTGTTTCGCGGAGTGGATGTTTCCAACATGTTAATGTTAAAATCTCCGCCGAAGGTAAGTGTCTGTTTTGATTTACATACATAAACAGATCTTCAATGTAAGCAAAAAAGTTTAGTAAATTCCCATCTGGCGGGCGGTACATAACAGCGAACATATGATTATTGGACCGGGCTACAAGACTCTCAACATCGTTCGATATTAACGAAAAGTTTTCCATCAAATCGCACTTAATATCTTTCACGTACATAAGCAATCCTCCACCCTTCCTGTTTTCTCTACGTTTTGAAAAGCTACAGTAATTCTCATGTTTCCGAATGTCACATTCTGAGGTAAGCCAAGTCTCAGTTAGGAAAATTAAGTCAAAATTAAAATTGAAACTCATTAACATAATACCTAACTGATCTTCTTTGTTTCGTAACGACCGTATATTCAAGTGAAAGCATGTGAATCCTTTAATATTTTCCGAGGGGAAAATTCTGTTTTGCTGCATCGGATGAAATAATCAGAACAAATAGTGCAGCAACCGGAACAAAGAGTTCCTTGGCTGGTTAGAGGTATGGTGCTTTGCAGTAAAAAAGCGTGATTTATTAAAGGAAGCTTGTACTCAATACTGACAGTTGGTCTGCCCTCTCATCTTTTGGAAAACTAATG
This sequence comes from Haemaphysalis longicornis, assembly GCF_048455015.1. Lineage (NCBI taxonomy): Eukaryota > Metazoa > Arthropoda > Arachnida > Ixodida > Ixodidae > Haemaphysalis > Haemaphysalis longicornis. The sequence goes on along the minus strand of NW_027526460.1, from coordinate 13,670,293 downwards.
AAGCAACAGATTAGAGCAACGATTTCCGACTTGAGACCTTCCTACGCGGCTACGTAAGTGTTTTAATAACAGTGCCGGAGTTTGCCCTGGGACTCGAATCGACAGCCCTATCGATGTCCGTGACGCTTGAGTGGTCTCGTCTTTTCTAGCTACAACTCCATGCTTGCTGTTTTGATCATTTTAATATCTGAGTAGAGTGCTATTGTTTTTATCTTCTGTTAACAAGCTTCAGTTTAATTTCAAAATGGTTCCTTTCGTCCACGTTAGTTCGAACGAATAACTGGTTACAATAATTAAACACGATTATTTCGTTTCATTTATTTCATCTATTGCATTCTTAAAGGCACGAGGGCAATACATAAGGGGTGGGGGGGCAACAAATGCTCTGTGAGGGTGTGCAATTCAATGAGAACAAATTAGGATAAACATTACAGTTCTAAATACGCATATGGTAGTTTGGTCAAGAATGACAACAACGAACCGAACAAACAAACAAAGAAAAATGCTTCGACTGGGAATTAGAGTTTGAAGAGTGCAAACAACTTGGAAAAAAAAATTATACATACAGTGCGCTGGTAGAATATATCTACAGCCACGGGTTATTGGAAGGAATCGAAGTGGGATTCCAGTTTTATGCGGAATGATGTGCGGTCAGGTGTGGCAACAATGGTGTCGGAGAGGTGATTCCAAAGTGTAATTGCATGGGGGGAAAAGGAGTCGTCCATTGCGGATGTACGGCCGTTGATCGTGCAATGGGGTTAGAATGGTTAATGCGGGAAGAAGTTCGGTTAGGGGCCTTTAAAAGTTTGTGTCTTGATTGCGGGAGGAAAAAGAAACTGTGCAGGAGGCATAGGCGTGAGATGAGGCGGCGTGACGCGAGAGATGGCAGTTCGAATGATTGTTTTAGGGCGGTGACGCTTATTTCTCTGGACAGCTGTGAGGTTATGAAGCGAGCTGCGCGGTTTTGGACTGATTCTAGTTCATTAGCGAGATATGCCTGGGATGGATTCTAAATGGACGATGCGTATTCGAGCATTGGGCGTACGTATGTTAAGTATGCTAGTTTTTTAACGTCAGGAGATGCAGATTTTAGATTACGGCGCAGAAAACCAAGCGTGCGCAGATTAACGGCATTGATGAGTCTTGCCACCATAGCGCAACTGTGTTGAGGTCTTGCTGCAGTTTAGTACTGTTTTCAATGTTTTGAATGGGGGAGTATTTGACACAGTCGTCTGCAAATAGTCGAAGTTTTGTTTGTATGTTTGTTGGCAGGTCGTTTATGAATATTAAAAATAGAAGAGGTGATAATCCCGCACCCTGAGGAATGCCTGATGATACTTTAGTTAAATGGGAGTTTTGATTATTAGCAGAGGTGAATTGTTGACGGTTAGGGAGGAAGTGTTCAACCCAGGAGACAATGTTCGGTGCAATGCCAAGTGAACGAATTTTGCTAAGTAATAGATTATGTGGTACGCGATCAAAAGCCTTGGAAAAATCTAGGAATATGGCATCGGTCTGAAGGTCATCATCCATACTTTGTAGTAGGTCGTGGGTGAACTCGGGTAATTTGGTCTCGCATGAGAAGTGCTTTCGGAAACTGTGCTGGTGATTATAGAATAAATTTACTGATTCAAGGTGAGTCGCGATGTGAGACGGTCCTTAATCCTTAATGGACTAATCAGCACACTTTAATCGGTCCCTCGGATATAATGACAATCAATTTGTTTCCTGCCCCCAGCCTCAGTGGTTCTCTCACTATCTCATATTTTCTGCATTCGCTTCTACTGTGACTTTTCTTTATTGATCCACTTGGCGTGTGCGCGCCGTGGGAGCATCCGGGATGCTTTTAGAGGGTTTTTGCGAATAAACGCTGATGCTGGCAGGAGAAGCGTGGGCGTGAGCTTTCTCATGGCAACAGGTGCCTGATGCTTGTTCACAGCTTTCCAAAATGCATGCGCAATGGTTCTCTTCATCCGCCGAACGTAGGATGAACATTGAGTGGTCTACGTGTGGCTTAGACGCGACAAACCCGAATTTTAAATTCACCGTCTTTTTTCCCCACTCGTCTCTGGACGTCCTGCTTAGTCGGGCGGGCCTTCCCCGCTCGGAGATGCGCGACTCCATCATAGGCCGAAGGACCCCCCGCTGCTCTCGTGCAGCCCAGGTCGAGGGATGCGCGACCGGCGCGACCCCCGCACTCGCAGGTGGCTGACGCCCTGGTCCGACGACGCCCTGCGCTGACCGCCGAACCCGCTGCGCGTGCCCCCGATTCGGCCAGCGACCACGAGGCTTGTCACACTCCTTTGTCCCAGTGCAGCCTGCGGCAGCACACCACTAACACGCCCAATTTGAACCTGGAAGCACTTTTGGAGCACATTTTCCTCCATGCGTAACGTAACTACATAGCTATGGGGTCGGCAAATCCAGACGGGAAATGTTGAATCAACGGCATTTGCTTACCAAGCTTACGCACACTCACGTCAGCGTGTTGAAAATTAAATGCAAATGACTGCCGCAGATTTCGTCATGAATGCAATTTCTCATTCATCTTCCGCATTTATGCCCTTCGCTTCAGCTGCTCGCCTTTCCTCCTGTTTTCCCCACACACAGCTCAGCGTAACGCCTATCCAGTGGCGGCTCCTATATAGTGGCGGCCCATAATGTAGTCTAGAAAATTGCGACGAACAACTAAAGTAACGACATTAGTGCAAAACCAGCTGTGGAGACTCTTGCAGTTTCCGCCGTTGAAGGCAAACCCTCCGGCGGTTTCCACGGCATGTTGCAGCAGCTGCAAGGAACGCGGTGCGCGTCGCCAAGTCGCTGTCTATTAAGCTGCACGCCCCCCGGTATGCGCTCGCCCTCCGATGATGCATGAGGAAGACCCGCGTAACCTGCACCTCGTCTATTGTTTCCGCCGCCTCGTCAACCCCCCAACTTCGTTTTTATTTATTGTCCTTCCATTATTCTTCTAACCTGGTTTCGTAGAACCCGACAAATTCTAGAGCCCGATTCATGGAACTTGTGATTATTGAGCACATTTCGAAAAACCAGTTTCCAGAGCACGCCAAGAGAGTCAATTGGAGCATTAAGTGAGGTTCACAGCATAGCGAGGCTGGCGCGTGGTATTGTTGTGAAGCATGATAAATATGACGTCATACGCGGGGCCAGTTAGCAGAAAAGTAAAAGCTGAAAAATGAACGAATCAAGAGAGGCGTATATATACAATTAAAAATGCTGTGCCGGCTTTGGCATGTAACGCGGGTTTTACAGTGAGCCACAGGGATGTGAGGGAGCTAACACCGGTTACTACACTCCGGAAGCCAGGGTCGACCTTATGAGCCAGCAGGTATTTATGCCACACGGCTTCAAAGCAGAATGTCGCTTTAATGCTCACCCTGCGACGATATCGTCCTCCGCGAATTGCTGGGATGATATGCATGTTCACTTTCCCTGTGACCCGCCGCCGTGGCTCAGTGGCTAAGGCGTTGTGCTGCTGAACACGAGAACGCGGGTTCGTTTGCCGGCCGCGGTGGTCGCTCGCAGGCGAAAAGCAAAAACGTCCGTGTGTGCGAGATTTCGGCGCACGTTAAAGATCACCAGGTGGTCAAAATTAATCCGGAGCCCTCCACTACGGCGTGCCTCATCGCCCGCGTTGCGTCGGTGCGTTAAACCCTGCAGCTGCAATAAATCAATCAAGTGAAAGCCATAGCGTTAAGTGTAGTAAACGCGCTCGGCCTCTGGTTTCGATATACGCATGTGTGAATCGTCGCTTCTGGTTTCCCTTAGGTCCATATCTTGATCGTTAAACCCCACAATCAATCAATCAATCAATCAATCAATCAATCAATCAATCAATCAATCAATCAATCAATCAATCAATCAATCGATCGATCGATCGATCGATTCTCCTGGGAGGGCATAGGGGAGGAGCGTTGTGTGCATTTCTTGGTGTGATTCCTTAGGCACGTCCACTTCCAGGCGCCCTTCGTTTCAAACTCTCGCTTCCCTCTCCTCGTTCGGCGGCCTCCGGCTTAATCACACTGATTTCACTGACCGGCCATGCTTGGGAGTAAAAAAATATTGGTGCGTTAATTCCATGTTCGCATTAAAGTGGTGTGAGCAAGCGGAAAGCCTACATAAGTCTACCAAGAATCTACAGAAGTGAACAATCTACAGAAGTAAATCTACAGATGTCAATCTACAGAAGTCAACAGAGCAACAGAAGGAACACCCATCTGCGCCTTTCGCGGCCGCTGCACCAACTGCCGTAATTACGTCACACCGTCTTGCGAAGTATTTCTAGGCTATCGCAGCCTTCAAGGTGTTGATTTTAACCAATAACACGGTTATAATCGACACATAAACACATAAGTGATTACATAAACTTCTATATTGCGCGGGATACACAAGCTAGCAACCAGGGTAATTTAGCCCTGAAAAATTTCCGTTGCGTCGTCATAGCCTACGTGAGCAAATCGGCGCAAAGGATTCTGGGAAGGAAGCGGCACTTTTGAACGTTCGTTTCCCGTTATTAAAGGTCGCCCGAACGAAACTCAGAACGTGGCGAGCTCGCTTTGTAAAATGCAAGTTTGGTGCATTAACGATTGCTTTGTTCCGTTGGCAATGATACCAACTCTATGGAAAACTTCAGAAAATAATGCAGATTCAAAGGAAAACATACGAAGCAGTGGCGAGTCCCTGCAGCCACTTTGCACCGATTTCTCAATGACGTCACAGAATTTCGTGTCTGCGATTGGCGGCCGCAGGACTGGGCGATTGAAGTGGGGCCTCGAGTTCCGTTCGATCATGTCACTTGTATGCTAACGTGCAGCTCCTCGATTTACCACTACTGGACGGTCAGTAGACAATTCGAGGACTACACTCGGACCGCAAGCCCCATAGGAATACAAGGGAATAAAACCAAGCGCCGGATCGCGTCTCGGGCAGTCCGCTGGCGATTCGGGACTGATAATCGAGGAGGCCCACTGATGAGTACGTTTTTAAGGGCTGGGCCGTATTACGTCACTGTAGCGCGAAATTTGAAAGTTTTCCAATGCATTTTTTCCGGTTAAGAAAAATGTCTTTCGTGGCTGGAATGGGGTGTGAGTTATCAAGAGCTAGTTCTTTCGAACTGAGCAGTTTTATTTTATCTTCATGGCCCCCTTAATCAGGTAAAGTAATTAGACAATGTTTACAATTCTCTGCAGTGGCTCCTAAATTCTTGTCGCTGGGGAGGGGGGTCAGCTCCTCTCCAGCGACAAGAAAAATGAGATAGAAACATGTCAAGGTGAAGCTTGGGCGCGTTGCACAATTAAGGCACGGAGGAAGGAATGGAAGAAGCCGCAATGACAGCCTCGTGTACGCTGAGTTGTTGCCTCATTCTCCTCGTGTCCTTGCCGGCAGCGCTGTACCCTTCAACCCCATCAATTATGACACCTTCTCCCTTAAAAGGTGTCGCCTTGGCACTGCGTGATTCCTCTGGCGCTAGTACAGCTGGCAGGCTCTCCATGGAACGCGCGCTGTCGAAATTGTGGAGGGACAACTCGTGAAGAATGCCTGCGCAGGCACCCTCAACAGCAATCTCTGCGGCTCTTAAGCCACAGACACTGCTGTCGAGAGGTTAACGCGTCTACGGTGTGATGACGGCTGACGGAACTTGATATGGACGTACAGCTGACAGCCATTTTTCGGATGGACCGCAGCCGTTTGGCTACTGTGACTGCCACAGCTCTTCGAAGCCTGCGTATTCTCGATGCGGCTCTAAGAGAAACCAGGTACAATCGTGCCTGGGTGAGCGAGCTCACGGGCGTTTCAGTGGGCGTCACCCGTGCGTCTGTGCTGCACGTTATGTGGCTCTAGGGCATATTGCTTACGGGAACGAATAATTGCTGTTATTATCCGTACACGCCAATCCGTTTTCTGTCCAGTTGAGGGCGGTTCGAACCCCTGATCCGCGAGATCTCCGACTGCTCGCCGCATGGACAGGAGCCAGATCTCCTGCCCGGTCGGTCGGCCTACGTGTTAAACTAAGTAGCTGGGCCATCTGGGCAGTTCTTCAAGTCTCGCAGACAGGCGTAGCTGCAGCGCGCGCGCGCACGTGCGACTCCGTAGTTGCGACTCAAGTCTTGACGCAGAAATTACCGCTAATGACCACCCGTCCGCAGAGCCTACAACTGCTTCGCGCTGCCCGGCAGGAGAGGCCTGGACGCGTGAAGAGCCACGTCACGTGCGCCGAGACGGACTCGGGAGCTTGAAACGGGCCTGGCAGATAGGGGGCGTTGGGCGCGCGAAAGCGAAAGGCGGTTCAGGGTCAAACGGTTCTATTTTTGTCACTTTGATTACGGGTTGGCGGAGAGAGCCTCGCGCGGGCTGCGGGTTGAACGTCGGCAAAAATGTTGCGGCCTGCTCCTGACGAGACCCGCATATTTCGCCTCACGTCGCCTCTGTTGCGTCTTTTCCTTTGTCCTCTTCTCGGTCGTAGCCCGGCGAGGGCGCGGCGCGCAATGTCGGCGCTCGCCCGCGGCCCTTTTTCGCGTGCGGAAGCAGCGGGCTCGTCCCGAGACGTCACTCACGTTCGCTCTCGAAAGCTGGACGCGCCTGTGTGCGTAGCGGCGGCGTTCCCCCGTGCATCCGAAAGTGGTTCCCGCTGACGAACGAGATGGGCGCACTGGGAATGCCACCGGGAGCAGAGCCATGGAAGGTGCACAGTAGTCTTAATAACAGGTCCTCGCGAGGCAGGCCGACACAAGTGCGCTCATAACGAAGGCGCGGCCGCAAAAGCGCCGTACAACTCGGACGCCTTTTTCTCCGGCATCCGCGTGCTGCTCGCGCAAGACTGTACACGTCTGCGACGGATGCTTGCTGCTGCTGGGCGTTGCGCAGCGCACGGGCCCCGGCTGCTCCCCGCAAGCGGAGGAGGGAAGCTTACAATTCACGCCGCTTTACAATAGATGTTTATTCTATAGCTCTGAATGAGGGGCCCTGGGGGATAGTAGTTTTTGTTCCGTATGGTCTGATGGCGTTCGCTGCTCGAAAGCCGCTCTGACAGCACATTGGCTACACACGCGGTCATGACATCTAAGCGAAGAGTGTGGGATTGCTTCCGAAATCTGCTTCCGAAGCCCCGTGAAGCTTCACAAAGGTTGCTCGTCTTTAATGCTTGCCATCGCTGCGAGTCGCTCATGTGGTCAGCCGGGACAACGGTTCATTCCTTCCATGTGTGTTCTCGCCTTTGTTTCGTTGCGCAGCTGAGCCGGTAGCAATGAATTCTTTTCTGGTCTAAATCAGAAATCTGATTTGGTTTCGTTAGCAGCAAGATTGTGGTTGTAGATAATTATTTCAGAGAGGTAGCCGTTTTCTGTGTCTTAAAAGTTATTACTTGCACATTCTGTGAACGAAATTGTTTATTTTCCCAAGATGAAATAATTATATGTTTTGGAGTGTGAGCTTCTATTTCGATCAGACGGTGTTAAGTAGGAGGTGTGGACACCTTTAGTCTTATTGTCAAGCATGTCCACATTAATGCACAATATGGCCGGTGTTTGACAACAAGCTCGCAAGTATGGAAGTGTGTTCATGTAATATAAATCAATAGTGCAAAACCTAGCTATAACATATTACACTTGCGTAATATGTTCCAAAAGCTAGCGTGTCTCAGTGTTTTTAGAAAGCCGACTGAATTTCTCAGGCTCCAACTATAGTTCCGCTGAAGCTCTTTTTGTAGACGTACTACTCGACATGCAGTTTTAAGAAAGTTTTGATAAGGCCTGTCCGATTCCTGTTGACCATCCCAACAAAACGGCAGCATTCAATGAGCCTTAGGTGTTCTGAAGCTGTGTATTGGCCTCCTTTTCTACAACGACTCTATCAACGGGCTTAGAAGAGAGTTTAAAAGGACTAACATCTTCGCGAGCTACACCCGTAAAGGAACACTCGTCAATTGAAAGTGACTGCCGACGGGCTTTGCTTGATTTGCTGAGGTCGTTATTGGCGTTATCCTTGATTTGGTTCCGGATTACAGCTTGTACTTTTGGCTAACGGACACACATTTTCTCAAATGTGAAGCGGCTCCTTGGTGGCTCGAAAAAGAAAAAAAAATCGGCTGACAATTGCGATACTCCCTAATGCGAAATTTGAGCGCAGCGCGAACAGCATGCAGAGTCCCCTCGGCAACAGCGCACAGCTTGCAATGCTTCGGCAGCGCGCACTCTGGATTCTGGCGTCGAATGCGCTGAACCTCTTCTCAGGCAGCAGTTCCTTCGTCAGCGAATGCAGGACGGCGCACGCTACTCTAGCGTCATCTCGTAGCGCGTCGGTGACAACTTAAGAACGGCACCGGAAGTTGCCGCTGTGCCTTATCACCGTAGCCGGATGTTTCTCCGCGCGGCGCAAGTAGGGCGTTACTGTGAATATTTTGAATATGGCGTGAGCGGTTCCCGTGATTTTTTGGACTTAATATGCTTATAAACGACTCCAGTGACGACAAACAAACTGCGTGAGACAAGGCAGACGATATAACGCATTCATAGCAAACCCCTTTCAAAACGCGCGCACTGACGTCACGGGTCCGGCGCTTTGGCGGAGTGATACACTACATGAGGTGATGCCGTTCTTGAGTTGTAACCGAGTATAGCTCCGCCGTAAAGCACGTCTCGCGCGGCACCCTCGTCATACAGCCCTCCCCCTCACACTTTCGCCATATCCTTCTCCTCTGCTTTCCTGCGCGCTCTATATTCGGTGTCTTCTTCGTTCTCTCGGTTACAGTGAGGCCGACGGTGACGGACGGCGCGAAACTGCAGGGGTGGGCGCTTAAGAGCTGCGCTATAAAGTTAATTTTAAAGACGATTCTCCATTGGGCTACTTGAACGGGAAAAGTTTGGTCTCTCTTTCTGAGTGTCTGTCTGTCACTCGATTAAGCCAGCCGGCCAAGCTGAACACATGCTACGCAATAGTCTTACATTCTCACAACCAAATCTGAACGTCCGCCCGGTTTATATGTTCATACTTGTCAACATTCTTGAACAAAGACAACACATTACTCAAATATAAGGCAGAAAAGCAATACATTAGTAATATTTGTAGTGTTCCTTTATTAAAAAAAAATCCTAGTGCTTGCTTTTTGCAATAGCAAATATAATACTACATGAACCGCGGAAAACTGTCGCCTGCTGTTGCCCACGCTACCTGGCGGAATTAGAAAAAATCAAACGGCAACAGCAAGGAAAGGTTACACTAGACAATCCGCGTTCCGCTTGGAACGCTCGTGGAGTAGGGCAACGTGGTTTTATAAACGTTGTAGTCGGGTGCCTCGATTCAGGCGCGTCTCCGATACGTCAGCGCTGACATCGAGGCACCCGACTTGGAGCAGTGGAACGCGGTAAATTTAAATTGACTTGAGCAAACCTCTTGCGTGTTATCTTGGGAGGAATGAGACGAGAAAGGAACAGCATGAGAGGTGAGCGGGAAAGAGAATGGAGGCATTTACATGGCCTAGGGCGCCAGTCGACTATCGTCTTTCGTCGACATTTGCAACGAAAGGCGCAGATACGCGGCCAACTTTTTTTTTTTTTTTCAAATTAAGGCAGGTGCAAAAACCTATTCTGAATAGCTGTGGTAGGTGGCAAGCTTGATACGGCGTTTGGTCAAATTTCCAGCGTGAGGCTGGAGGGACTACTTTATCCGGAAGATTACCCGCACTTGCTCCACTTCAGGGCTTTGGCGAGAAACTTTCGCAGTCCGCTCACTTGAAGCCGGCATTGAAAGCACGTTTTTCGTCATTCTGCTAAGTTATCACCAAGAGAAAAACTTCAACGTTTGTTGTTAACCCCACGTGGTTATTGGGAACAAACCATGACTTTTTTCTCCAACCTTTCACCGAACTAACAGATTCCTGCGACTTCTTGCCCAATCGCAGCAGGGCCTTTGTAGCTGGCACAGCAGAGCTATAGGATCAGGAAAACAAGACGGTCAAGAAACGGAGGAAAACGTCGACTGTTGCTCGGAATGATTGCTCTTTTTAATTAGGGATCATTTGTCGCGACCGCGCCCGTCCCGAATGCCTCTCCTCGCAAGGTCCGGAGTGCACCTGGCCCAGGTCGATGCGCGTAAGCCGTCGTTTAACGGGCCAGCCGCGGGGCGTAGAGAAGCGCAGCGACACGAGAGTGATGCTGGAGGCACGCAACCTCTGCGAGACGCAGAGAACGTGCCAAAACGCAGCAACAGTTCTCGGACATGCAGCGGGCAAGCGCTGCAGAAGGCACAGAATGGCAGCAGCGGCGAAGACAAGAGCGGAATGCCACGGTCCTGGTGTGATTCTTCGCTAAGTGCTAGGTGCGACTCCGGGTTCCTCCTACCATTTGGAATCGGCAAGCCTCCGGGCTATTCCTCCTGCTTCCTCGCTGAGGAGGTTCTGGGAGCAAATGTAACAAGGGGGCGAGTTTGGAAATGCCCCGAGAATCGTTTGCTGCCCGTGCGTGCCGGGCAGAACGACTGCGGTTCAAACGTAGAAACTGAGCTCGTCGTGGGGGAGGAGTCGGGAGAGGAGCTGCTTCTGTTTCGGCGTCTTGAAGGGGGCAGAACGGAAGAAGAGAAATTGCAGGTTGCGCTCGCGTACGAGCGCCACCCCGCATTATCGGCGATGCCTCTCGGTCAGCCCCAGTCGCAGAAACAGAGATTGCGGTGCAATCAGTCGTTTCTCTCCTGGTATACTTCCCCTTGCGGGTGCTCCTCGCCGTCTTCGCAGCGTTTGAGGTAATTAGCGTGTTTTGTTCTCGCGACGCAGCCGAGCCTACAGCACTGAGAGCCGCATTCGGCCACTGCAGCCGCTCGCCCGCGAGGCTTAATTGTCGACAGCGCCGGCTATTCTCCCACTCGAGCCAGACGAGCATGCGGGCGCAAGCAGGCAGCCAGAGAGGCGGTTATGGTGACGCCTCCTCGGATGCGCTGTGCAGCCCGTTACTGCACGCGGCCATAACGACCCGAGGCGGCCGAGAGACACGCTCGCCAAGGGAAGGGGGATGTCCTCCCAATTACGAACGCTTTGCAGACTCTGCCTCGGTCTTGTTCAGAAGTTTCCGCGGCCTTCTGCTCCAGCGTTACTATTTTGAGGAGGGCGAGGTCACTTCGTCTTTGTTCCCACTGTTGTACCATTGCAACGAGAGACTGCAGCAAGACCTAAAGGCTAAACGCGAGGGGCTACCGCGGACAGCGAAACTTTTCAAGCCTCGAAGACTTTTGAGCAGGGCCACTCGTACTATCTCAAGCATGCTTTTTGAAACCGCGTGATGTTCCCAAGCAAAAAAGGCCTCCGAGGTATTTTGTTCTTCGAAGTTTATCGACGCAGCACGTCTGCGCGCCTTAGAATAAATCACTCGGGCACGAACTACGTTCTGTATAAGCTTCCGTGGGATACCGTCGAGAAGAACTTTGTTTTTTATTTTCAATGTTTGTCCACAGTGACTTAAAATAGCTGCAGCGAACTGAAAAAACGGCAGTATCAACGGCCCTACGAATGGGATACGTTGAGGTTGATACTCTGAAATGGCGGCTGCGGAATGGCGGCTGCGAAGTTTGGGTTGGACGGTGGTTATTTTCGCTGTGACTTTCATGCGGCGTCGGTTGGCTCTGAGTGAGGCGGGTGCCTGTTCTGAGCAGCACATCACTCTGCCTACCTAATGTGATATGAAAACTTATAGTAGAGACAGTACAGTACAGTAGGTCATCGACCTCCGTCATCGAGTTCACTGAAGGCGACGAAAGCCCTTCTACGTTTTCTGAGCGAAACGAATTTGCAGGAACGACTGTAGTGCCCAAAACGGGACTAGAGAGTGCGCCTTCCCACTCCTATCTCTTCCTCTTCCCCCGCCCTCTCTTTTATCCCCGGAATCCCCCACTCCCATTGCAGGGTAGCAAACCTGGCTCTACACCCGGTGAACCTCCCGGCCTTTCCGTCCTTCCTTCCTTCCTTCCTTCCTTCCTTCACATGTCTGCGTGGCTCCATTCGTAGCGTAATTCTCTAGGCGCCACTCCGTGTGGACGCAGAGGCCGCCGGGCCAGCCTGACCCTAGCGGCTCCCTTAGAGATGGGGAATCTGCAGGCCTTGGTGGTGTGAAGAGCTCAAGCTTGACGCCAAATAAAGCAGCAACAACGTCTGTTTCCTTTCGGGATGACTTAAGCTGTGTCCACTTAAAAACGCATCCTGCGTGCGGCCCCTTCGATGCAGTCTTGAAAATGGACCTCCGCCGTGGCTCGGGGACGGTAAGCTGTTTGTCCCCGTGGGCGCTTTTCGCTTTGGAATGAGCCGGCGGTCGGCGCGGACCAAGGGCAGCCCGCAGATCTGGTCCCGCTTGGGCGCGGCGGCACGAGGAGAACAACCCCCGAAAAAGCGCGGGAAAACAGTGGACGCGGCCGACGTGTTGAGGGCTCGAAAACGAGAGGTCCACCTATACCCGCCTCCGTCGTACACCGCGAATCTAGGCGAGAAGCTTTAGCGTGTTTCCACTGCCAGTTAAGACCGAACAACGAGCCGACCGATCGATAACGAACTACTGATTGCTGGAACTGTTGCACGGTACCGACGGGAGCAGCAGCGCGGGGGTGAGCAGAGACATTCTATCCCTATTAAACTGTTGTGTGATGCCATCTATCGTGCTCACCTGTCGCTCTCGAACCCAAAGGGGACCCGTTAATGTGTAACGGCTTGCCGACTAGCAAGACTATCACAGCTGCGCAACAGGAGTTCATCGCTGCAGAAAGTTCGATGGCCTTGCGCAAACCCCCGCACGAAGCGGACCGCTCCCCAGCCCAAAAAGCGACATTTTTCTGCTTATCGTCTTTGTGCTAATCGTGCTGCGATAGGAAGGTTGCGTTGCGTGACCTGTCCAAGCCCCCCTCTCCTTCCGCACCCCGCCCCCCCCCCCCCTCCCCCCCCCCTCCCCCCCCGAAACTTCTTTCAAAGGCGGCGCGTATTCTAACCGCCACGTGCTTTCTCGTCTGGGCAGGCAACCTACAAGATTTTGGCCCGTAAGCCATGGCGGCGAACTGTTTGGCAGATGTCTGTGAGTGACAGCTACCTGCGCGGACTTTGACCCCTCCAGGAGGAGAACTTTACAATAAAACTAAAACATTACAGGCTTAATAAAATATGCTTCTTGTAAGAAAATACTCTTCTGTGCCATGTCGTATGCAGGTGGACACGGCGCTTTGACTAATTGGAAATCTGTGATGGACCGGCAATCAAACAATACTAACTTTTACGCCTGATAAAATCCGTTGTATATTACTAGACATCAAGCCAGGAAATTAGTTCCCGGAAAGCGTAAAATTATGTATAATTTATCACTGATCAGAGAGCATAAGATGGGCTTTGAAAATTTTCGAATATTAAAGCGTAATTACTATCATCATAATCATCATCATCATCATCAGCATCATCATCATTATTATTATTATTATTATTATTATTATTATTATTATTATTATTATTATTATTATTATTATTATTATTATCATCATCATCATCATAACCATTATCATCATATTAATAATAATAATCGTCATCATAATCATCATCATCATTAGGGCCCCACGGACGCAGTAGCCCCGGGCCCCAAAGTTTCCTAATCCGGCACTGCTGGAGACAACACCAGCTCTCACTTACTTCCAACAAGTAAGCGCCCAGTATGGAGAATCAGCTCTTTTCATTTCATTTCATTTCACTTTCACTTTATTTTGAATTATAAACGGCGCCCCAGCAAAATTCCGAAATCCCGTCCTGTACGCTGATTTTGCCGCGTTGCCAAGCCATTTATGTCATATCGCGACAGAAGCCCCATTCTTCTTGCAGTCGTGAATTTTCTGTCAATTCGCCATTTTGAACGGAGGCGTTTCCTGATAACTTGACAGCTGTGGCACGTGCTTACGGCTGACACAGTACCTATGCGTGCATTTGCAATTTCGGCGTTTCGCGATGACATTCCAAGAAGATACACGGATGTCCTCGCCCATTACCGACTGCAGCGCCACATTTACCCCCCACCACACCCCAACATGACCAGAGAGGACGCCATTACCCTCAGACAGCTGCAAACTAACACCTACCCCCACGGAACACTACTCCATGCCATCTACCCAACAACATACACTCTGACTTGTCAACACTGCCCCACACCCAACACTCTCTACCATATGGTCTGGGAGTGCCGACAATCGCCATCATTAACCCCCCAACCAAACCCAACACTGGAGCAGTGGGAGGACCAGCTGACCAGCTCACGCCCTCAAGACCAGCAACGACTGGTGGACAGGGCCCGCCGGGCAGCCAAGGACCAAGGCTTCCTGGACTAAGGAGGCCTCCCACAACGGAACTAACACAGCTGAATAAATGTTTATTCCTCCTCCTCCTCGCGACATGTAACGGAAACAATTCTTGATCCTTCGTTTTTTTTTTTTTTTTGGCTTCCCATGTACCATATTCATATGTGGCGTTGAATAACTGAGTGAAAGGTACCGAAGAGGACGATGCACTTTTCAGTTGCTTTTGTGAAAACGTAACGCTTGAGTAACGCCTGAAATCGCCAGGCATGCTCTCTCTATGTGATTTGCTTAGAAACGTCGTGACGTTTGTTAAACCATTGGAGGGAAAGATTACGTCACACTTGAGCAACATTTGTCCCCGCAAAGGTCACGTGCTGGGAAGCCATGTATTGTTACCAATGCCCAAAACACGCGGAAAAAATTTCACGGCCATTCGGCGCAGTGAATTCTTCGCGAATTTGCCGCAGGTGCTGTTTAAAACTTCCCACTAGCCATTAAAATCTAAACCTTTTCTTCTGAGTCCGAGACAGGTCAACACAAAAATAACGTTTCACGTCGTGTCTTTAACGAGTAGAAATAAAATCGTAGTTATTAGTTTGGTGTGAAAGCAACGCAAGGGGGAAGTGCGTTGCTCTCCGTTACAAAGTACAGCGCACGCTGCGACGATAGGGAAATAAATAGCAATGAAGAAAGTCCGCAGAGGAAATCGTCGTGTAAATGTTTAGGTCGCTCTGCTGATGACACCAAGCCACTTTAGGAATGGCTTCACTGCTACACGCCAAGGCATTGCTCAGGAGAGGGCCTTTTATCATATAAGGAAAATTTGTACGATAATTCCTCGAGGCAGTGCTTTTATTTTTGAGGCTAGAGCAGGTTGCTTGTGAACTAAGAGCTTTGTGGGGAAGTATTCACAAAAGGATGGGGTATGCGTGGTCTGCGGAAAAGAAACAGAAACTATGCGGCACATAGTGTTAGAATGCGAGGGTATCCATTCAAATCTACATGAGGGAAATATTCGGCTTCCAGAAGCCCTAGGATTTAAGGGTAGCGCAGAGGAAGTTATCTTCAAGGCTGCCGAGGTGACGAAAAGAACATTAGAATGCTGGTAGACGAAAAGCAGAAAGGGGAATATTGCCTAGGACAGTTACCACCTGTAACAGGAAAAAATAAGTATATTGTTCCTAATAAGTTTTTTGTGCCTGTCCTAAGCAGCGCTAGTATTAAAGCAAGAGTATAAAACATTGGTATATTAGTCCTTTTTGGTAAGATGACACGTCATCACCCCGCTGCAAAGAGGGAACCAATAGCAATCATCATCATCATCATCACCTCCATGACGCCGCGTATCCCTACAAAGCACTATGCATCGTGCCTCTTTAAAGTCGGTTTCAGTGCTATACAAAAAATAGCCGCGTATCTGCGCCTTTCGTTGCAAATGTCGACGAAAGACGATAGTCGACTGGCGCCCTAGGCCATGTAAATGCCTCCATTCTCTTTCCCGCTCACATCTCATACTGTTCCTTTCTCGTATCATTCCTCCCAAGATAACACGCTAGATGTCCGCTCAAGTCAATTTAAATTTATCGCGTTGCACTGCTACAGGTCGGGGGCCTCGACGCCAGCACTGCCGTACGGCGGAGACGCGTGTGAATCCAGGCAACCTACTCCAACGTTTATAGAACCACGTTGCCCCACTCCACGAGCGTTCCAAGCGAAACGTGGAAACTATCTAGTTTTGAAGTGACTCTTGTTAACTAAGCGTCTGAGTTCACGGCACTTCAACAGACCTTTTCGTGCATGCGTCGCCTATCACTTACGCAAATCAATACGGCAATTTGCGATTTCACTGAAAATTTACGAACTTCGCGAGCACGGCCCCAGGTCGCTTTCAGTTGCGAGAATTTCGGGGCCGCAAGATAGCTTGACACATTTTCTTCCCATTAAATTCAGAATTTCCCCGTAAGAGAACAATTTTAAAGCCACTTTAGAATGTGGTCAGGTGTCGAATCACTACCACTAGCACAGCGCAGAGAGCTTTTCTTTTTTAAGGCGAATGCACTTCTTAAGCGAGCCTGAAGCGTCCGCCGCCGTCCGCATAGCAACAGCTGCGGGTGCGCGCGCTCCTCGTCTTCCTTGGCACATACCCACGTGGGGGATTGGCCAAGAATCGGGCGTGAGAAGGGCTAATGCACCCGCTTAAAGGAGTACTGACACGAAATTTCAAAGCTGAGATCCGCTCTAGCAATCAAGTACAACGACAACACAAATAGGTGTCTGTGAATAAATGCATCTTTCTTTCTTTGTAGTTGTGTGCACGTGTGTGTGTGTGATCTCTCTTTCGCGAACATTACCGAACCGCGCAAATTCAACTCGTGCATTCGCACTTTCGCATTCTTCCCCTCGGGGAAATGCGGGGAATTTTTTTCCAATTTGCGCCTTTTCATTTCGGATAAGCAGAGCTCAATTTCATCCTTCCTGCACTGTTGTAAGCATGCGCTGATAATTCTTCGAGACACTCTCTTCGCAGTTTTTTCTGCCCGCATGGAACAGACCAGATTGGTGGCGTCCGAGTGGTTTTTATTGCAAAGGCGGGATTAGTGAAGGGCGTCATAGATGCAACGTTGCTGTGCCTGTGGAGGCGTTTCTCTAGCCTCCCACAAAATAGCAGGATGTCGTTGGCCTAAGTTGGCCCAAACTGGTACTAGAGGACGAAATGATTCCGAAGAAAGATTCTGAAAGGTACTATAAAGGATAGATAGATAGATAGATAGATAGTTTATTGCACATCATAGTGGTACAAGGGTTTCCTTGCCTTCCTACACTGTAAAAAATTTTTGCTCGAAAAAACAGACATTTTCTGGCAGCTGTCCTGCCAGAAATTTTCTGTAAAGTTATGTTTTCTGTTTTTAGTGTTTCTGTTATTTTACAAGCATTTCCTGTTTCTCACTACAGAGAATTTATGTCAATTCCCTGTTTTCGGTTTTTCATGTTTGTTATTTTACAAGCATTTTCTGTTTCTCACTACAGAAAATTTATGTCAATTCTCTGTTTTCCGTTTTCTGCTTTTTTATAAACTTTTTTTTTTAAGGTTGTGTTTTCCTCCACAGAAAATCTGTGAACCTTCTGTTTTGCACTGGCAGCTTTTTTATAGACTATTTGTGTTGTACATACATCGTTTTTTCTTTCGAAAATTATAATAATGTACTGTTTCACGTTTCTGGTTAAATTGTTTTGCTCATTTAACAAGTAAGGTTAAATTATTTTGCTCTGACTTATTTTGACATCAATCTCTGGCAAAATAAGTCAAAGCAAAAGTATTCAGCACCTTGACACAGTTTCGGCTATCGTCCTTCATAAAATACATTTCCTGTTACTTTTTCACATCTTGAAAGTACCCCAGTTGAATTCGTGGCTTCATGCTTCATTGGTGAGAATAATCATGCCTTGAAAATAAAACATCACCCTGTATCATATTGTTTGAAACTGCCAACACAATTACTGGTGTACAGTACACAGCATAAAGTGACCACTCAGGCACACAAGAAAGCAGGGTGAAAGTATAATTGACATTATTTATTTTTCTGCCAAACTTAAGGCTGTTGCTACCAAGAATTAACTCAGTTACGAACAACGTATCAACAATTTCAAATATAAGGATCTATGAGTCTGAAAACAAAATCACAATTCATGATATTGTGGCACAGTGAACAAAAGGAGACTTTCCGTGACAGAGGTGTTGTTAGGCTAGGAAGATCACCTTTTCTTCAACTTTCAGAAATGCCCACAAACACGCCACTGAGGCAAAACGAACTATTTACAGAACTTAATCAGTGACATTAAACTGAGAACACTTTTGCTACAGTGACATTAAGCTACAAAATGTTCACATCTCGTATTACTACAGTACAATACTACTACGGTGAGAGCTCCGATAGGACTAGAAACACATTTTCTTCCGCTTCCAAAAAAAAGAACATCAATAAAATAAAATTCGACATTTTACCCGCTTTATGGAAGCAGAAAGATGCAACATAACGCAAATACCACGGTAATGAAAAATGAGGGAGGAAGTGTTGTGAGACTAGGAACATACCACCTTTTCCACATTAATGAAATCACAAAAAAGCAGAGAACATATAAATGTCAATTCATACGATAGCAAAGTAACCAAGGATGCGGCACGTTTGGTGCAAGGCGCTTCCATCAGAGACATCTTCATTGCTGCGCAGGGAAATTGGAGAGCCTAGTAGATTTCGTGGTCTTCCACCACAGTGATCAGGGATGCGACATTTGGAAACAGGAAATGCTGCTTTTGCTTTGACTTCTCCTTCTTTGCTCCCATGTCAGGGTTGATGGCTGCAATCACCCTGCAACAAGAATAGCATACGTTCCGCATATAAAATACATGTGCACCAACAAAACAACATCGTTTGCAGGGTTTTATGTATGGTATCATGCTGTAATAATAGCTGCCAGTTTTTTTTAAATGAAGTGTTAAGCTAGACTCAGGTGTTTGATAATTGCATTCCGTTTTCTTGTGCTACTGAGGCGATCCAAACGTACCACCTGAGCAAAGGCAAGAAATATATATAGCAGACTACCAACATTGCAAGGGGGTGAATAAATACAGTTCACTGTGTTTCTTCACTACCCGCTTCACAGTACACAGCGGGAGCAGTCAACCTCGATTTTTTTCCAAACGGCCAAACTGCTCCCGCTCACTGAGTAGCCAGTTAGTGTTAATTATTAATCACTATGAATATTTGCAGATTATCCTACGTAGCTCTATCAATGGCTACATCAGCCTTGGCTTCAGCCTAAGCGGCAGCGGTTTGGCCGGCTGAATAAAAATTAAGACCGACCGCCCTCACGGAGTGAATCGACCGTTGTCCAGTACCGGCCCTCCAGGCGGCCGGCACGGCGAATCAAACTGGCTGTAAGGCGCGTCCCCAAAAATGTTTGGCTTTCGGGGAACCCCTGCGCGAAATATCCTGGTCCTGCACTCCCTCCCGCACCCAGCTGTCACCCGTGCCTCTCACATCAATGCCACGGTAGCAGGCGCACGCTCGCGTGACTAATCTGCAGTGGCCAAAGCACACCCTTTCCTTCAATTTTTTTCATTTTCGTTGCTCCCATCACAGGTAGCCAAGTGCTCGGAGAGTGGTCAGCCTCAAACATTTTTTCTCTTTCTTTGAAATCCTTTTTTGTGTGCATGTACGAACTCACTGCGAACTTCCCGGAAAGGGAAAATAAAAACGTGCAGCCCTAAGAAGCATAGCCGCTCTCCAAGCACCAAGGTGAGGGGGCGCCCTTTTGTTTATTTCACCCGAGGCAACTGCCAAGAATGGTGGACCGGCAGCCCGCTCATGTGCAGACTGCCACTGGAAAAAGGTCCAATGGAACTTTTTCCAGTAGCGATCTGTTCATACGGGGGGTGAAGTATATCTACAGCTGTTACAAAAGGCAGGCCACGACCACATAAAGAAAAAAAGAAAGTGGAAAGCTTTGGGGGACTCGAACCCGTAATTTTAACATCCCTAAGCAGAGACGTAACCTTCACACTAAACTCCACGACGGAAAACGTCATCTGATCCGCCGAATTTCATTTCGTCTTTACGGAACTTTTAGCAACCCACGCTAGACAATGCCTATGTATAACCACAGACAACGTGCGAGGTGGTGTTGATTCGAGGTCATCAGCGGGTAAATAAAGAGGAAAAGGAGAATACGGCGGCCGCGTCTGCGTACAACATTCATAAAAAAAAAAAAAGAAAACTCATATTAAGGCGAGCGTCACTACATAGGCACGGCACAACGCTCTTGTCCCACGAGGCGACTTATCGTTACGGTACGGGGTGAGCACTTCATAACAATCTATTTCCATCCAACAAGCCAACAAACAACAGTGCAGGCACAAAGAAGAAAGGCATAAATAGGAACTAGGCGCCGCCTCCACACGACATAGTTAAAATTTAGTACTCACCCTCGGAAGATGAAAAATTGAAGAAAGAAGCCCGCCGGCCCGCCGCTGTATCGTTATGCTGGTACCTACAGGGCGGCCATTTGCAAAGGGCCGCATTTCAAAATTGCAGGAGCGCAACAAAATGACGTCGGCCGGGCGCTGTTTGACGGTTAAGAAAATTCTTGTTAAACATTAAAAAAATTATTCGTATTTTATTCTATTTTATGCAAATAAATAGTACAATATTTTCACGATTTCACGCCTGTTATTGGTCAAGATGAGGAAATAACAGAAAATTTGTGTTTTTTCTGTTAACAGGTTTCTGTTTACTAACCATCGCAGAAAACTTCTGTACGGCAACAGACATTGTTTGTGAAAACTCTGTAAATTTACAGAAATTTTTTACAGTGTAAGCACGCAGTGCTTGTGGGAAGGCAGGCAGAACAGCAGCGCCCGACCAGACGGGCAGTAGAGGTACTTTTTTGTGGAAAGAGAACAGAGAAAAAAAAAAGCGTAAAAAAGAAAGGATCGCGATGACAAGCAGCCATTGACGTATAAAAAGAGGTACCGAGCTATTATGAAGGACTTGCGGCATGTACGGTGACGCACTGCGTATTTCACTGAACCTGCAGCACGCTAGCGCGGTTAAGTGCTCTGATTTCTTTGTGCTGACCGTCAATACCGTTTCTTTGTTCGTAGACGGTGGGACCCAACCCACCTGCCCCGCTCTGGAGAAATTTTCTTCTTGTTCCGTGCTATACTTTCAGTGGCAACTCCTCTACGAAGAGAAGGGCTATGCGTGGCACCACAATTCGCGTCTCACAGCGCGTGCGCGGTGACAGCTGCTACTCGCCGCGAGCCGCGCAAGCCGTCAACATCCCCGCGGCCGTATCCTCCGGGGCTGCCCCCAGCCCTTTCGCCGACGCAAGACAAATGTCTCGTTAGACGGGCCCGCCAATTCCTTTCATTCATCCGTCGCGTTCAAGTCACGCCGTCTCCGCGCGCCCAGACCGCCTGCCTCCGTCTCATCGCTGGCGTTTCCTCGAATTCTGCGCCGCGGCGCTTCGTCAGAAGTCGCTTGCGGGCCCGGCGCCGCCGCAGTGCTGTTGCCCTCGGCGCTTCGTGATCTCGCGGCTCGCACACGGCGGCGTGTGCGTGCGCGATGCACTACGGCGGCCCCTCTTGCCGAGCTATGCGTGCGCCGCACGCGTGAGCTTTCCCCGCTCCAGTGCTCTGGCGGCGGCGCTGCAGCTTCCTAAACTTTCGGCTCTGCAGTGGCCGAGGAGCATCTTGTGGCGCCCGTGCTAATGAAGAGCAGGACGGCGGCATGTTCTTCCACTGGAGGCGGCATGCGCTGAGCGCGCGGTCTGGCGCGCGCGCGCGCGCGGACTCTGTGGAGCGTAGCAGTAGTTGTCTGCTCCTCTCGGAGGAGCTGGCTCGCGTCGTGGTGGCGCCGCACTGCCTGACCCCGAGAGGTCGCGGGGCCACTTCGTCGGCGTAACCCCGCCGGGGACCCCCGGCGGCCGGCGGGCGCCGCCCGTAGCCCGGTCTCCGGACCCCGCAATTAGTGCCGCTGTGAGTTATTCGCCGCCTCCCTCGCCTCTCTCGCGGCGGCATGTGATCGAGCGTGAGCGGGGCGGTTCCAGCCCAGGACTCGGAGACGCGGCTGTCGCCGCTTCGCCCTTCGTCGGCCTGCTTCAGGCGGTATATCGGACCGCCTCGTCTTCTCTTTTGTCTTCGACACACTGCAGACATGTCGTGGGAAAAAATAAACGCAAAACGCAGCGTAGCCACGTAGTGCAGGTCGCAGCCCGCCCTGTCGACCCTGGTGCGCGCAAGTCACGGGCATGCCGTGGGGCGAGAATAATGGAGAAAGTTGAGCTAAAGCCCCGCGCTGCCAGTAACCTGACTTTATACGCTTTGCGAGTATCGTCCAGCCTCCATGGACAGGAATCCCCGCGCCCCCTTCCGATCCCACGCCTTTCCTGATGGAAGGTGCCTTCCGGGCGTTTGCTCCAAGGTCACCGTACATCACGAGAGTTTGTCCTCTTGGAACAGCGTAGCAAGCACGTGGAATGTGCTGGCTTGACACTGGAAGACAGATTGGCCTGGGAGCACCAGCCAGCCCTGACAACCACGAAGTTTGTTAATCGTATCAGAAGGCAGTTCTATCGCTACTATCCTAGCAAGTTGGCAGGGTATACCTCTGCACCGACAAGGGAGTCATGGGTACTATTCTGTCCACCATTGGCATGTACAGCAACACCTTTGCGGGTACTAAACTTATTTAACTCTCAAAGTTCGACGATTAACAGCACCAATTAACAGTTAACAGTTTCTCGAAGCTGCTTGAAGTACGAAATGGCGACCACTCTGTTTCAACAAAAACGAAAAGCACGGTGCAGAGAAAAAGTCTCGGTAGGTCGTCTTTACCACAGTGCTCCGGAGTCACCAATTGAAGTGACGAAGTGTGGAAATTTGGCGAATGTCGAAGCCCAACATACGATTTGACGAAACGAAGCGCATGTGCGCAGGACGACCCGCAAGGCGGGCAAGGCGTTTTGTATTGCGCAATGACCCTGCGCAGAAGCCCTTTTTCATTCAAACTGAATGCTCGGACGCACGTCATTCGGCGAAGTTGCACACCAAACCACCACTTCGATTGGCCATTCTGGAGGGCTGTGGTGAGGGCGAGCCAGGGGGACTTCTTGGAGTGTGGGAATTAGTGTGTTGCCAGTATGCCGCCAGATACAGTTGGTCGCCTCGGTTATAACTAGGAATCATTAAAACGCCCACCGGTCAGTTTTTTTCATTCTCTTTTGTGTTAATGCTACGACAACCATTTACACAACTTCTCTAACGTTATTTTCAGGTCAAGGGAAACAGAAAGGGAGGGAGAAGACATACGGGTCCCCTACGTAACATCAGATCAGTAATGTAAATCGTTGGGACAGTTGACGTTGAACTTTAAAAACACGGCGGCGTTAGACAGTCACGTGAAGTGGAACCATTTCAGGATACGTATATAACCAGCCGGGTACATGGAGCCTGTAATGAAGATGTGCGATATACACGTTTCACTTTTACAAGGCAGTCACACCCCATCCTAATTCATGGCGTCATTCCATTCCAAACCAGCACGTTGCGCTCAACGGAATTCGGATGGGGTAAAAGTCCGAGGAGATCACTTCGCGGAGATCGCACGAAGTCCCGAACGGGTCGTTAGGGAAGTGCTTCTCAAGGTAGAGCGGTTCGCTGCCGCTTGGTCGCATGCGGCCAACCGGGCGGCTCGTTCCTGCTCACCGAACCCTCGGTGTTGTTCCAAAGCGGTGTCCCGGTATTGCGGCTTGTAGTCGGCTCTTAATTAGCGTATATATGGTGTTCCGCCTCCGTACTTATTTGGCAGCGTCAGGCTTACGCGTCGTGGTAGCATGACAACACCGGACAGCCTCGTTGCTCGTACATTTGCAATCCACGTACTCGGTGAGGGTGAGCAGCAGCTTCGGGCGGGACATTTTGCGAGACTAATTCTCCCATGGAGACGCGAGCGGCATACTTGAGATGACTGCCTGGATTCACGGCACCCTCCCTCCCCCTGTTACTTCCCCCTCCATCTCCATCCCTCTCACCAACCGTCCTTTACCTTTTGCCGCCTCGGTTTGAAGGTAGAAGCCTTCCCTCCCTTTCCTCCCTTTAGTCCGTCTTACCACCGGCTCATTTCCACCATCATCCTCACTCTGATGATTAAATTCTGAGCAATCCCCATAGCGATGTCTTCCAGGAACCCATTCACATTTTTCTAGCGCACAACCCCCCCCCCCAAAAAAAAAAGAAAAGAAAAAAAAAAAAAAAAGAAAACGCCATCTCCACTAACGTGAAACTTGTGGACGGGCGAAGCATGCAGTGTAAAAGTGAATTCAAATATTATAAGCCTCTCTCTTGCCACACGGCGCCCGCTGCTTGGGCGCCGGAGAAGCGCCGGTGGGAGGAGCAATCGCACGCTTGCCGAGGCGGTGGCGCCCTCTCTTGCGTTGAACCGGATTTTGGCAATTCTCATGCCTATCCCAGTTTGGGGTAGTGTCATACCCAGTTTGGGGTAGTGTCTTGGTTCAACGCGAGTGCAATGCTCGCCCTGGGGGCTTGTCTGGGTGGGGGAGAAGGTAAATAGAATTTATTGTAACCCACATATTAGGGCGCAGCGACTAGTGGTAACAGCGCTGCACTAAAAACAGAAAATTAGAGAATTTATTATAAAACCACATATCAGCACGCAGCGACTTGGTAACAGCGCTGCCGAAAAACAGAAAAAAAAATCCAATCAGTTTTCAAGTACTCCGGGCAGCCTACACGTTGAAAAACAATTCTCTATGGTGGTGAAACTCTTAATCTCGATCCACATAAGATCCACTTAATAACTGGAACTTTTTTGCAAAAAAGTTCCACTTATATATTTGGAACCGTGTTCCACATATCCTGAAAATGTAAGTGGAACAGTGCACCACATATTTTTGCAGCTATATTATCTGGATCGGCGTTCCAAATAAAAATATACGGATCACTGTTCCAAATAAACTGGTAGTGTAAGTTACTGGAACACTGATCCACGTAAAATGATTATGAATTTATCCGGTGCGCCGTTTCAGGTACCTTCAGACCAGCTGTTTATATAAAACGGTGTTCCGATAGACGTTGAGAAGCTGTCTATGGGACTCCACTTTTCCAACATGTCTGCTTTCCTGTTGGTATAAACTGAGGTCATTTGCCAGGCTGGCGGATGCATTGGTATCAGAAGGAAACCGCAAGCACCATTCTAACGCAGCCTTGACATATGGCCCACAGTGATACCAACAATTGGAAAACAGAAACCGCCGCAGCAGTGTGATCCCTGACAGTTCCCAACAGTTGCCTATCGGAGCACAGTTCTATATAAAAGTTGGTCTGAGATACCTGGAGCGGCACACAGAGACTTTGGCTTCATCCGCCGAATCCTGTTCTGGGTTTTGGCTGCATGTAAAAGAAACAAGACTCGCATTAAAATACACACCAAACCAACTATTAGCACTGATACAATGCTTTTAAAAACACTAAGGAAATTTTATTCGCTCGTAGTATTGCGTACATTTGAGATACGGAGACATATCTGTTTCCACTTGGGCAGAAAATGACCAGCGTACAGGATCAAATACCAAAACGATATCAAGTGGCCAAAACGATCTAAGTGGCATTTTCCTATTTTTGCTAATATTTACCATTCTTTTTTGCTAAAAACACGTGGGTAATAAAGATGGCTTTAAGCGCAACCGCGTCACAAACAGACTTGTACATCTATCCTCGCAGTAACTCAAAAAGCATTACACAACAGTGAGCATAAAATATGCTGTTTTATGACATGAAATCAGGTACCGCAAATGCGGAAGTACCCACAGCGCTTGCCATACCATGTTTACGCATCCCGGTTCCAAAAAATGCAGTTTGCTATTAAATTGTAGGGAAAAGCCAAAAATACAAGCCATACACGGTTGGATTATCACAAGACCTGCAAGAATGTAGGAAAAGAACACCGGAGCCAATACTAACAATTTAACATTTGCACAGAAAAAATTACCGGAAGCATGTGGCACTATTGCACAACTAAAACATACACCATATATCAATATCAAGCTAACTGTAATATCAAGCTAACTGTAGCCAAAACCGACTATATACGCGCCCTGAAAAAGCCTTTCACTCAAGCCGCGTTCTTTCCCCGACAATTTGTAGCTATTTAAAATAACTTATCCAAAAAAAAAGCTCATAGCACCCAGTGTGAATCTTACAAAATTTTACAAACCAGATAGCTCGGAGCATGTTACGCATTTTAAAATTTATCAAGCAGCCTAACTCTAAAGACGTTATTAGTTCCCTCAAGAACAATTCAGACATCCCAAATAACCAAGCCAGGTAGCGTTGAAACATACAGGTGACCAATTTTACCAAGCGAACTTGGAAGCATTTTTCCAGCCGAAACATTTATCTGAGGTAAAATTCAGTTGCGTGCTATACAAACCCTACTATCATGACGACAGTATGCTTGTGACCAAAGCACTGCCTCTAACAAGCGAGAAATGCAACTTTGTCCAAAGTAAACAACTTTTTCAAGCCAAATATGTATATTTCGCATTCTTCTAGGGCTTAGGTGTCAGCTAAGATACAGTACAAAAATTGATTAATAAAACCCCAAACCGTCTGTGTAAATAATTACTCTCACGTTTGCATCCATCAACAGCAGCACTGCCATGGAAAAAATTTCGAGCTGCACTTGAATAATAAAAACGTTACAGTGCAGTGCCATTAGCTACATTAACAGAGTAACAGAGCAGCGGCAAAGGCAGCCTGCGCTTTGTGCCAATAATGAAAAATTGCAAAGGAAAGCACGACTTCACTTTTGCAGTTGACATGCCGCTTGCATCTACCAATCATTTGAACCACGACATATCTTTCCGAATAGGCTTAAACGTCTAACAATAATTTAAAACCCCAAGTAGAGTGACAACATCAAGTCTTTCAACAGAGCTTTAAACTTAAATGACACCAGGCCACTGTTAAATGGCCAAGAACTCTCTGCAAAAGTCCCAAGAACTCTCCAAAGTCGCATAAGTTTCAGGAGATTTAGATGAAATATACGGCGAGGAGGATGACCACATCTTGATGCGACAATGCAGGCGGAAAATCCATGACGTGTTTCTTGCAGACAATATTTACGCTGCCATTCTCTTCTCTCAAAATAACTGGACGTCGAGAATAACTGGACCACGTCATGTACCTTTAAGGAAGGAACAAGAAAATTTTGTTAGACGATGGCTTTAAATGAGTGAGTTGCTTAGGATACCCCTTTTATAGCACAGTAATTGATTGAAATATCAGCGATTTCTTGGTTTCTTTTCTTGGAATGCTGCTAACAATGTACAAAAAATATTAGCACAGACTGTCAATGGCAGTTCTCTAATTTTGGAAAGCAACCGCATTGGGCGTGGCCGTGGCGCCGTATTATCACAGCAGCAACTCTCAATGTGAAAGCAAAATGTTTGCAAAACTTGAATGCAAAATAATAGTCTTTTTGTCCACATGTTGCAGCATCCGAAACAGGCTGAATGTGAAGGTATTTCCCAATTTGGAGTTCACGATTTATTCTTAGAGTAAGATTTTGCTACAAAGAAAACTACCACAAATTCAGTCCCGCAAAAATAAAATGCCAGCTTCAATAAACACTACCATAAATTGAGTCCCACAAAAATAAAATGCCAACTTGCCCAACTAAAATTAAGATGCAGGCGTTCCTGGCAGGGCCTCCTCGGAGTGATTTTCCAAGAAAGTTTCGCCAACGTGTTCCCAAAAGCTCTTACTGTTGTTTTCACCTACAGGTCAAGTTGTCACTGAAATGGTGTTCCGAAGCCATTACGTATAATGCAACTACCTAAAAAGGGACCATCAAAGTTCCAGAACTGGGAGTGCGTACTTACTTGTAGAATGCAATGATTTCATCCCGTACAACGGCTTTCACGTGTTTCCCTTTTGTGAACACACTACTTCAAGAACGGTGAACACACGCCTTCAAGAACCAGGAAAATGGCAGTATGCATTCCTTGTTCCATTGTTTTAAGTCCCGGTCCGCCCTATTTCCTAGAAATAAAAACAGTATAAAAATATCGAAGCATAAATTTACGCTTCCCTCTAAGAAGGGAGTACTACAAGATCTCGTACAAGGCCTGATTAGTTGTGCTAAAATTTATTTTGCATCACGAGCCCTGGTAACGTTTTCAGGCGAAACAATTTTAAATATAAAAATATTTGAACATTTTTAGGCTCACCTGTCATTGCTCCATGCGGAGTGGTGAACGTCTGTATAATACGCAACACTCAAGAGGCACTCTTTCGTGGCTTTATGACTTCCACAATGCATTCACAATCTGCACACTTGTCACGACGACGCCTCGGCGTGCCGAAGATGTCTTCAGCCACAGTGAATGCCACAGCCATGATTTCACAGGTATATGTAAGGAATGGAAATAATTCGTTTTAATTTCTGTTCTTCAGACAAAGGAAAACAATTGTCGCAACCTACCAGTGTAGAGACAAATTTCTCCACAGTCAGCCATAGTCTGCATCTGGACAGGTTGCACAGATCGAATACAGAATGTAGCAATCTGCTTTCGCAGTATATTTTATAATTTCAAGGAAGCACAGAAATGGGTTAATGTTGGGTGCACATAGTGATGCAAGAACTTATCACCGGAGCGTTGTCGGAAATTATTTCGACTCTCGGGTTGCCACCGACATTGACGGCATAAAAATGCAAGAGTGGCTTATTTCTAACGCGGTTCCTGAAGTAGCAAACACTAATTATGGATATTGGATAATTATCCTGAAGTCTCAAGTTACCACTGACATTAACAGCATAGAAACGGCAGCACACTTTCTATATACCCGCTGCGTGTTTCCACATATTTCTTCCCATATCTACAAAAGAAACGTTTGTTACTGCGGTACTGCTAAGACAACCACTGTCCCTTCCATTTCTCTACACTTCAGGCAATGTAAAATAGATCATCTCAATTGGTCAAAGGAATTGGAAGAAACATGGAACTGCATAACACACTGCACAGATAAACGTAAGCTGACGCCTTGAAAGCACATCAACACAACTCGAAATAGCGTCTACCTTGCGCGCAACGGGCAAGGTCGAAGACTCCCGGTCTGGTAAGCACAGTAAATGGCATTCTACTCATCAGACTAACACAACGCCGCAATTACCACGCAAGTTTTAAAAATACCAATAAATCTAAGGACGGACGCTCCGACAAACTTGCTTGAGAGTTGTACACGTGTGCACGCGCGATTATCGCGAGCTACTAACCCGAGAAGATTCGCTACCGCAGACATACACAGCTACCGTCAATATACAACTAAGCAAAGCCACACAGTAAGGGAACATCCACTCATGAAACGCGCAAACCAGGAACTTCTGACGTACGCAGTCAGAAATTTCAAGCCGACTCTGACCCACGAACACGGGAGTTTTGGTAAATTACGGCTGCAAACGTTTCTCCAACACAAAATGTTACACGCCGCGACCACAAGCATGAACGACACACGAACAACGGGCATAGACGCGGTATGTTTATCGGACGCAGTTAACAAGGATGTCACTGAACAACAACCGTTACCAGCACATAAATAAGCAGCACTGACCTTTTTTGCGCCTCCTGGCAAAACTCCACATCGTCGAGCAGGAAATACAGCCCAGGGATATGAAAAAATTCGCAGTTGCACGCCGCAATCAACCCAATTTAAACTGCTAACGGCGCTAACGGTTCTCGCCAGCGTGACCGAGAATTTCTTTAGTAAATATCAGGCGCATCGCGCGAGCAATTGAGAAACCCGCTTGGGAGTGCCACTGGTGGCGCTGCATGCGGAAGACCGTAAAATTAGCGGAGGGAATCCTGGAAGATGGGAGCGCTGCTGTCGTAAGTGTTGACGCAGTCCCGATTTTCATCCGTCGTCATCATGGAGGAAAGAATACTCAGGAGAGGCCCCTAGCATCCCAATGCATTGCGAAAAGTGTGGAGGAAGTTACGTCATTTTTCTTGAGCCCATGGACAATGTTGCTTACTTGTTTACAACTGCGGCGGCCAAATTTGGTCAAATAAAACGGACAAATTTTTAAAGCGCTTGGTATGTGGCTGCCTCGCTACGCTTGCAAACCAGCGCAGTCGCTACGACAAACGTTTTTAGATTAGGCCAGTTTGAAAACTCTGCCGTCGGAGGCGTCTGCGTTTGCCATCCCGCGAGCCTGTTGCTATGACGACGACAAACGCTACTTTGCCAGGCTTAAGAGCTGAAAAATCGTCCTTCTATCTCAAAAACAAAGGCCGTTTTTCGATTGAAACTTTGGGTGAGGGTTAGAATGGGCAAATTGAAGGCGAAATCAACAGCTTAGAAGATGACATCGCACCGAGGAATTAGCGACGAAGCTGTTTTTGCTTCGAAGCGGGAGGGCAGGCCGACGCCATGTTAGTCAAATCAAACCGGAGGCAGCAAAGGATGATGGGATAGAGTGCTGGGCTCCGTGGGCTCAAGTCATGGCGGGACTCGGCTTCACAAATGTGACGTCAGGGCCCCTCCTAACCTTTTCTTTCCTCCATGGTCGTCATCGTACCCGTTGCAGCCCCACTGTACCGTGAATCAACGCAAAAACAGCTCTGCCGTGCTGCTGCTGACGCATGCGCATTGAATGCGCTACTGGAGTGGCAGTCTTTTCCTCATGGCTTCGGCGTACTTTCGTTCTCGCGGAGGCTTTGGCGATGCGCCCGCATAAGAACTCATACAAACTCGGCACACGTGATGGCTTTTATTGGATTCGGAAAACAGGCGTATGCGTCTAAGCGGACGTTTACGCCCGCTGAGGCCGAAACAAAGCTCAGATAATAGCCGCGTTAGCGCGTTAGTACTGGCTAAAGTTGTTTCTCGCGGAGGGTCGTGAGTGCGTGCGATATCCGAGCTTAACTTTGGATGACAATTTCTCCTTTACTGTTTACAATGAATGCAAAAGGGCGTGGCTTCATTTACTGCTTTTCTTGACAACAAGCCTTTCCGTAGTCAATAAAATATACTGCGACGCTCTTAGATACCCACGTTATATAAAGCTACTTACAGCTAATTAGTAAGTAATAATACATCGGCCCGTTTCCCAGCCCTTTTCCCTCCTGAACACCAATACTACAGGAAAACAGCAACTGGGGAAGCAGCTGGAGAAGGCGGGTCATTCAATGAACTTCAATTACTATGACAAGACACAACAACAGCAAGTTAACTCTGCGTATTTTTGCCGTTACTGCACAGCATAATTAGGAATTACAATGTCATTTCAGCATTAATACATACAAAATAATGCAGGTATCACGTGGTATATCTAGGTTTAGTTCCGTTCACCCAGTCAACCGCTCTTTGCAAAGAGGCTCTTGTTTTTGCTTGTGGAAATTAAAAGGGACTCACATGTTAGCATTCCTATCGGACTTACTACGTCATGACCAACGGACTTAAAAACCATCATGCACCAATACGAATAGTTTTACAAATACATACCGATATTCACAACGGCCTAGTTTGCTTATTTTAGATATATGTCGCTTCTCTACTGAAACAAAGAAATAAAACTCTCGCATGGTGAGACCGCTAGCACCTTCCAGTGAAGACTGGATAAACCAAAATGCGTTTCTTGTTTTTTTTATCTCTGCGAAGAAATGATATACAGCAGACTCCCGTTAGGACGAACCCGAACGAACCGTAAAAATGTATGCGTATTATCCGAAATTCGTCTTAAGCGGAGGTGTATTGCATTGTGGATGTTACAAGAGAAAAATGTTGTGGTTCTTAATCAGTGTTCGTTTTAACCAAGTTCGTCTTAACGTGGGTCTACTGTATTTCTAGAAGAAGCAAACCAGGTCGTTAGTGTCATTTCTGTGAATTTGTAAAACTTCTTGTATCGGTACATGGTGCTTTTGAATTAGTAAGTCTCATGAATTTGCGTCATGAATTAGTGAGTCCCATATGAATTGGATCAGGTGAGTCACCCTTAATAGCATGCACGAGACGAAAAATGCTAACGAACATCCAAGCATATATAACTGCATTCGTGACATGCTGCGTGCAGTGTAAAATGCGGCACCGTCGGTTAACACTATGTATATACCGCATCAGGGCATAAATAAAGTGGACTAAGTACCTATTTTACAGCAGATTGTAGCCATTCATACGTTCCTGTAAAGCACTTAAAATTGTGCACGTACTACAACACAGCGAGCTGATGGCTGAGCATTGAGCAAAAGACAATGTTTCGGCGACGCTTTGTGAACCAAATGCAGAACATGCAATAGTCTCAACAACTATATATATTTCTTTATGAGGTATCCACAAAAGCCCAATGAATTCTTCAGCACTACCGCGGCTCTGTCCCAAACGCAGAAGGAGAACCTGAGGACATCTGGCCCTTCTCAAATTCGAGTCATTGGGGATTTCAGACGTACTGCGCGTCTGCAATTAGCAAAAGACGATATTCACTAAAGCGGTCTGAGCGCCGCAGACAACCTGAAAGGGGTTCGTGAAATTTCTATTTTCGCTAAGATACCCTTTTCTCGCACCTTTCATGCTTTGTACGGTGTTGTTATAGCAGTGGACATATTGTTTTCTGTCAGATAACGTCACTAAAAATACGTCTTAGCCGTCTTATATAAGTATACTTCTCTAACACAGTTCCATAGATATCGACGAAGTTTATTAAATTTTATGTGGTGCGTGCGTGTGTGCGTGTGTGACAGCATGCATGTGTGTGTGTGTATGTGTGGGTGTGCGTTCGTGTCTGTATCTATGTCTGCTTGTGCGTGTGCTTGTGCGCCAAAGCGCGTCAAATATATATGTGGTTCATTGTTCCAGTTATTGCACGATTCAGTGCATACTTCACTGCAGCGCACAAGTTATGTGGAACAAGACACGAGCAAAAAATATACAAAAGCACTGTCCAAAATTTTTACTGGGACATAAGTGGAACAGTAACTGGAACGGCCGACAGCGCATCCCCTCATTTATTCGGTTCCACATAATAAACACAAACCTAAAGAAAACAAATGGACAGTTCCAGATAAGATCCACTTATATCTCTCGTTCCAGTTATTCTTCGTTTGGATCCAGATAAAAATATGTGGATCGCCCCGTTTAACTGGAATTTACATGGAACCAGATTAAGAGTGTACTCTGAAATCAATGCACAAAAAGTTCAGATGTATTCAAAGAAAGGGTTCAGAAACTCGTTGAAAGTCAGTACGGCACAACAGTGATGCTCAGGATGTTATTCGTGACCGCTACCAAAGGAATTTTTATTTTTCTCTTGTAACAAAAGGAAGTACAAAACACCCGTGTTTACGCTTTTCCACGTTCACATACTCGGTCCGTTCGTTACATTGCAGGACGACATATCTCCTTGCTATTATCAAAGCAGATACGAAATGAGTGAAAAACTAACATTGCATGAACACGAATGCAAATGACGTACACTTCTTGGTACATAAATTGTGCACTGAGAGGACAGCCTGTGTCCTGGGAGGGGGGGACTGCTCCCCCACCCCAAGCACCAGCTCCCTTTACACAAGACGTTTCATTTACTCGGGTCTTCCTTGCTACATACGCAACTACAAAACATTCAAATGCAAAAACAAATACAAAAGAAACCGACCATTGGTTTGTTGACTGTACCGCATACACTTATTTGGCCCACCTTCCCATTTGGGGCCACAAAACTTATTGAATACTCAGAACATGACCTCTGTTTACATAATGCAATTGGAACTACCTTTGGCAGTAGCAACACAATCACGCGGTTTACATCCGCACCACATGGCTTACACCTGTAAAAACGCAAGTACGCGGCTAGGTGATTAACCAGGCCCCGGCACCAGTCCAATATGCCTTTTCTTGCTCTACCGACCACCCGAGCCGATAAGGCCTAGCACCTAGAGCCTGGGGGGTACTTGAGTGTAACACAAATTATAACCCGTCTACAAACAGCTTCTGCTTGTGCTTGACGATTGCTGAAGCGGACAGGCAGCGTTCCACAAATCTTTAAATCATGTTAGTTTTTTTAACCGGTTTAACCATTATACACTTTTCTTTTAGTACGCGTTAAGTTCTAGAGCGAGGCGTTGGAAAACGGGTGTCCCGGTGTTTTAGTACCGGGACTAGATGAGACGACGACAATAGGAGACGCCGACAGCCTGAGCCCCTAAGAGGCTTCGCGCCTAAACGAAAAAAATTCCCCCGCACCTCCCCGAGGGGGATTGTGAGGATGCAGAAATGCGAACGTCGAACGCAACGTGCTCGGGTACCATGCGAGGAAGGCACCGCACAACCTTCGATGCGTCGATGGGCACGTTCACCGCCTGTCCCTTGATTCCAAACTGCCCGTTGCCTCGAGTCAGCCGCCTGATGCTCATGAAGGGGAGTCGAGGCGCGATGAGCCGCTCTTCGACCGGGTTCAGATCGGGAAGATGCGCCGTCCGAGGAGGATAACGGTAGCCAAAACTCACGCAACCCTCCTCTTCGCAGCTTTGTCTTCTTCTCCTTCTTCTTCTTCAGCGGTTCCCCTACGGGAAGATGACGATGGTGGTTGAACGCGAAGCTATCTCGTGATGGATTGTTTGGTTGGCCAATCCCTAGGGGCATCATGCCACAATCATCATCAGACGCGCTGCGGACGCCGGCCAAGGGACGCACGACAACCCCCGACTATAATGCATCTCTGCATAAAATTCGGGGCCATCTCCACTAATTGTACACCCGGGGAGGGGCGAAGCATGCAGTGTATAAGTGTATTCTTGGCACCTTGGCGTTTTTGCCCATAGAGATGAAGCCATTCGGGGGTAGAGGCATACGGCCTTACTGTAAAAGTCCCGTGCCTTTGAAGCACGAAGCGTTCTAGCGCGAGGCATTGGGACACGAGTTTCGCGGTGTGTTCTTTTAGTATGCGTTAATTTCTAGCGCGAGGCGTTGGAAAATGAGTGTCTCGGCGTTTTAGTACCGTAAGTACATGATACTACGACGACATGAGACGCCGATAGCCCGAGCACCTAAGGAGCACCGCCCCTAAAAACAAATGCCCATTTTGAAAAGATGCACCCCTGCAAGCACAAAACCACTGCGGGGAAGCTTCAGTAAGATAGGCAGGGGCCACAACTCTTTTTCGGCGGCGCTTGTGCCTCTGTGCCGGCTATAACGCAATATAAAAGGAGAAACATAAAATTGTTTGCAGGGGTTAGCAATCTCTTAGACGCATAGACGCATGCGCAGTAATGCTGGCGGCTAACCCGCAGCTATAGACACACGGCGACGTTGTACCGGACGTTATGCCAGACGCACGGCGATGAAGTACCGCTTAAAGCGTCGACGCTGTGAAATTGCAAGAGGTAGATGAATACGTGGCTCAGAAATAAATTTTTTGCTTTGTGTTGTGCCTTTCAAAAGCAGGTCATCTCGTAAATTCTTCGAAGTGTACTGGTGGTCAGAGCATCAGTATTCGCCTATCATTGGGACTGTGTACACTGCGGCCAAACAGGAGGTGGTTTTCCGTATCGATGTATTACCACGCATTTGGAAAGTTAATATCACTGATACGATGTTCCAAAACAATACAAGTCGACGTTTCGGATCTTTAGTTCCGAGTACCATGATGTGAAAATCATTGCGATCCTTTGTAGTTTCTTGAACTCCAGCCCGCGTACTTGCTTCTTGCTTTTACTGAAATAAAAGGCGTACATTAAAACTTTAATCAAAACTGTTGGGCCCAGCGAGATTCGAAATTAGGTCTCTCTAGCGTTTCAAGTGAGTGGGCAAGAAAATAAGATATACAGGGTGTTTGAGGGAAGACTTTAAGCTCTAAAAGTAGGCTTTCGGATGTAAAATTATTTTTCTTGCGCGGTGTTATTTTTCTCACGCGCCCTTCTGCAGATCGGCGGCTGCGAAGTGCCGCAAAGCCACGCTCTCGTGTTGACGTCACGCGTCAAACGTACGCCACGCTTTATCAGAGCGGAGGCGCGCGCTCGGGCAGTCCCGCTCTAGCCCGGCCGCGGTAAAGCGCGGCTATAGTGGCTAGAATATATTCTAGGCACAATAGCGCGGCGTACGTTTGACGTGTGACGTCAACACGGGAGTGTGGCTTTGCGGCACTTCGCAGCCGCCGATCTGCAGAAGCGCGCGTTCGGGGGACTGAAGTACTCAGCCCATAGTTCTGTGGGAAATTACATTTTCGCAAGTCTAACGCCGGATATCGGTCTGACTGATGATCCTCTACAATTTTCACATTACAATCACATGCCTAACTGCAATAATTAAAAAGTTAATTAACAAGTACTGATTAATTGTTACCGTAAATAGAAACTGGACCTCGTTTTATTTCGTCCGCCACGGCCCCTGATCACTTCGCGCAAGAAAAAACAATTTTACCTCCGAAAGCCTATTTTTGTAAATTACTTAAAGGCTTCCCTGAAAATACCCTGTATAGAGTTAGCGCGCGGCCCTTTGTACTGAGGATGCCACCCACGTTTTTTTTTTTTTCTGCTGAGACTACACCTTGGCTCTCAGGAGCGCCATAGTGGGAAACTACAGATTAATTTTTACCCCCTAGGGATTCTTAACGTGCGACGAAATCTCTACACACCGGTGTCTTCTTTTCTCGCCTCTATCAGAAAAACGGCTGCGGCAGCCGCAATCGAAGCCGTGTTCTCGTGCTCAACGGCTCAACACCTGAGCGACTGCCATATGATGGAAACGTGAGCGCGCCGATAAGACAGCTTCGTCGTTCTTGGACATCGCTTTAACCTCAGCCCCAACTTCAACATCATTCAACTTCACACTCCTCATGTGAAATGGACCTCAAAACTAATGAGCTCACTCAGTCAGCAGATAGGTTGCATTTTCCAGCCGCTATTCAACGTCTGTTGTAAGTTGAGGTTGTGGCAACCTCCTGGAATAGAAACCTCGTAATGTAGCCCAGGAGTGTGTTTTCATGAGTGCGCCGTCCTGCTAAGACCTAAAACTTGGCTAAATTAATTAATTTATTTTGTTTATTAGGATACCCTCGTGGCACATCGGGTTTTACATAGGAGAAGGTAACAAAGCATTTTATAGCACGCAGAAGAAAAAAATTACGCCCATCTTCCCGCGAGGGGAACCCTGATGTGATGCGACGCATCGGGGGGTTCCATTGGCGTTTCCATTGGTTGATTCTCTATGGCCGTAACGTTGCCTTGAGCGTTTGGGGTGACGCTGGTATTGGATTGCGTCAATCCACTCGCTGAAAGGACCGTCGCTTCCATCACGTCTTCATCGGAAGAATCAAGCCAAGCACGAAGTCATCAATCGAAGTCATGCAGGAGTCGAACGAGAGCGAGCGCTGACTGAACCGCCGCAGCGCGCTACCCGCTTTATATTCACAGCGCCTGAAGGAGAGGAAACAGCGGAGGAGAGTCGCGCATGCGCGCACTTGCGCGACTGGAGCGGAGCAAAGCGAGCGAAGCGCGCGCACGCAGCTGTTGTCTATGATAATGATACGGAGTGAGAGTGTTGCGTACAGCTGTCGGAGAGAAAAGCGGAGGAGAGTCGCGCATGCGCAGGTGGCATGCGGACGCCGCTGACGCCGACGCAGGAGGGACATGCCTCAGAGCAAGAGATGCGTCGCATCTAAAAAAATGTATCAAAAATACAAAGTGGTGTTCGACTTTAGTGAGTGCGTTTTACAGCTTAGGAACGAGCTTGAAACGCAGATGTTAACTTGTGGATCTTCTTTGAACGCAATTGGTAAAACAAAAAATTGGCTCCAATACACACTGTGAAGGTGGTGGTTGGAAAGCAAAACTGGAAACGACACCAAAAACAATTGCCCATGAGACGTCACTTCAATTCACACACGTGTCTCTACAAAGATTGAAACCAGTGATTCTGCCTGGTGTTACCTAGAATTCGCAGGGGCGGCGTCCGGAACGCAGAAGGGTCGGCCACGGCCGGGCTAGAGCGGCGGACGCCGCCGCTGTAGCCCGGCCGTGCGTCGGCAGAAAGAAAACGGCGAGGAGCGTCATTCAAAGGGTGAGACAGCGGAGCCTAGCCATCCTGATGTGCTAGCTCGGGGCTACACCACCGCGAGACACAAGCGCGGAGACCGAAACAATTCGGCCAGTGAGCTCAGTGACTCCCACCTACAACGATTTAAATTATTCAGTTTACTAAGTTTGAGAATTGCGAGAAATCTGAGGAAACTCTTGCAATCGCTATTTATCAGAACCAGTTGCTCCTTTCGCCTTTTGTAATGCCTATTAAAACACTACCGAATTGGTCTGCACCAATTTAGAAAACGGAGTCCCAATTCGGGGCAAGCAGTGCGCCAAAGGTAGTATTTGTCTAGCGGCCGCATGTCTGTATGTGGTCTCTACATTTTGTTTTCCCGCCCTGCAAACCAATATTTCACGTATCTTTGCCGTACGACCACTTAATTCCGTTATGTCCGGGTTACCCAGGAGGTGCTGTCGAACAATTTAATCTAGCCGTGCGAAGGAAGCGCGCAATGGACGCGAAGCTGCGCCAAAACAAGCCCAAAACAACCGTCGCTAAAGCCGACGACAAAGCCGGGTCGCGCCGATGCGCCCGCCGGCGTGAGCGTGCGAGAAACGCTGGGTAAATTCGCCGCGCCATCTATACTTTGCTCCGTGAGTGATAACCGGCTTGACCCTCCACAGCCGCGTTGGCAGTTTCTTGCCCCGCCCGCCACGAAAGAACCGTTGGCTGGTAGAGGTAAAGCTTTGCTTTAAAAAAAGCATGAAAGAAGCTCACACTAACGTGCAAAACGTGAAGGGAGCGACGCTTTACGCAACCTTCACGACCATCACGAAGGTTTAAGTCCACGACTGCAGCCGATTTGCTTCTTCTTCGCTGCCGCAACGACCTTTACTCCATAACTGTTGCTATAAGTGCGAGCTTGTTTCATTTTTTTAGAAATGATAATCATTGGACATCACCTTGGAGGGGCGTGCGCTATGACGTGTCTTTTTCGTTCCAAACAAGTGTTGCCACGATTACGGCTAACGCTCATGTTCTTTTGGCCAATCTTGGCCAATCTTGGCCAATCTTCCTTGGTGGGTGAGCTTGGCAATTGGCGAACGTGCGCCGGGGAAGCTGGGCGGTCGTCGCGAGGCACGCACTCACGTGCACGCGCGCTCGGCGATTTCTCTGTGTTTTTACAGCGGACACGAAAAATTACGATTTGCTAAAGAGCTTCGCTCTTAAAAAACACGCTCTTGGTGTATCAGTGCATGCTTTTCGCACCATGCCGATTGTGCCGTCTTGCTACCGCAACCTCGCGGTTTCCCGGTTACTTTGACGGGTTCTGACACGCACCTTCAGCAACTGAATTTGACCTTGTCAAACTCTTGCGCTGGATGACGGTGGTGGTCGCGGGATGACGGTGCAGGCATATATTTTAAATTTGCGCAGATAATTGCAGGGTATCAAACACTCAATAACAGCTTTCAAGGGAAGAAACTTGATGATAGAAACTATAGCCACTTAGTGACTTTCAGACCACCACACCTCTTTCTCCTTTCTTTGTGGACCTTCATTTGTATCTTTTTCTTTTTTGCCCCGGCTTATTCGATTGGAAGCCCAAGGACGGCTCGAGGGTGGAGCTGCCAAAAGGCGTACACTGGACGCTTGCCATTCTCACCGCCGCGGACGAACGTAAACAATGCGTCTTCGAGCTCGGATGAGCGAGATAAACGTTACCACGAGCTGACAATGGTGTCAGCGCCTAAAATACCACGAAGTACCCAAAAATTGGCCGCCACCATTCTGAAAGGCTCCGGCGTGCAGGAATCCTTATTCTATCAGACTGTGAGGACGAGGCGTTTTTCCCGTATGCTTTTTATATGGTGACAGCCCAAAATACGAGGGGTTTTATTGCGTGAGCGATAAATGAAGCACGTCCGCAAAATTTTCGCCTAGATCCGCATCGATTCGTTAACATAGCGAGCGACACAAGAGCACAGAACGAGGGAGCGGAGAGAGCTGCCTATGGGAAAGGAGAGATCTGCCTGGCAACCGTGCCGACGCTGGCAGGTTGGCGTCAAGTTGAAGCGTGGATCACCGCGTGCAAGATCTGCGCAGGGCGGGAGAACAGGAAGCCGGTGGAAGGCGGAACGAGGAAGGGGGAGAGCGCGTGAAGAGAGCCGCCTTTGAGAAAGGAGAAAGCTGCATTCGCAACGCCGACGATGTTGCCAAGGTGACATCAAGTCGAAGCGCGGTTCCCTACCTGCCTCTTCGCAGGGCGACGAAACAGGAAGCCGCACCAAGGCGTGCGCGTTGAGCCGAGCCTCAAGTTCTCGAGGAAACTAGGGACTAGACGCAGCAGCATTCTGGAAGGTCCGCCAATGGGCCTTTAATTAATTTTTGTTTTCGATCCCACTTGCTACCTTATCCGCACGCTCATGCTAATATAGCAACATGCTTACTGTGCAGTGCGCCCACTTGTAAGCTCGCCCGCGTGCCACGTGTAATGGCTTGTAAAGGCTCTCTGATTGATTTGCAGTGGTCCGCAGCCTCGAAAGAATTCGCGCCGGGACACTGAATCGCAGCTCGCGGGCTCTACAAACCAACGCAACGCTTAACGCAACGCTTAACGCAACGCTTAGCGCAACAGGCGACCAACCCGGGACAGTAATTAACCATGTAACGCCATGCAACAGCCAACGATGAAGTAACACGTTGAAGTCCTTGTAGAAATACTTCACATCAAAAAACACCACACACTTTCTTCAGCTTCACTCATAATTCATGCTTTGATGAGTATACAGTGTCGCTGCATTTTTCATCAGCCAATTTACCCCTTTTCAATAGTTTGTCGATTCCCCCCCAGGCACTCGTAGCAATGCTTTCACAGCAATTCGGGCCTGCATTGCTCCAAAGCATGACAAAAGCCTGCCAGATTGAAATTGTTTTTAAGTGCGAATGCACTTTATAAGCGATCCTGAATTCCGGTGACCGCCGTCCGTCCACATAGCAACAGCTGCGGGTGCGCGCGCTCCTCGTCTTCCTTGGCAACGGGGGGAGATGGTGACATGGCACATACCCACGTGGGGGATTGGCGAGGAATCTCCTCATCTTCCTTGGCAACGGGGGGAGATGGGCGCGCGTTGCCTGGCCGCTGACATGGCACATACCCACGTGGGGGATTGGCCAGGAATCGGGCGTGAGAAGGGCTAATGCACCCGCTTAAAGGAGTACTGACACGAAATTTCAAAGCTGAGATCCGCTCTAGCAATCAAGTACAACGACAACACAAATAGGTGTCTGTGAATAAATGCATCTTTCTTTCTTTGTAGTTGTGTGTGTGTGTGTGATCTCTCTTTCGCGAACATTACCGAACCGCGCAAATTCAACTCCTGCATTCGCACTTTCACATTCTTCCCCTCGGGGAAATGCGGGGAAATTTTCCTTGCACCTATTTGTAGCTATATTGGTGGTTCGGGTAGTGAATTAGAGTTTTTTTTTTTTTTCGCACAGTCGGGTTAGTCTAGCACACAAATCTAGTTTCACATGTACATGTCGCACAGTTGTACTGAAAGAAACGATGTCGCCGGCCACGGCTTAATTTCAGAAGAATTATCAGTGGTCGCGTAACAAGCTCTGCTATTGCCTCATTTATGGTTGATATGTTCGTTTCATGTTGCCGCGCTATTAACGACTTGTTAAACTCGGCATTGCTTTGTGGTCCTTTCTTTATTCCAAATGCGCCGAAAAAAAAATGCTATGCAGTTTTGTGAACGTTTATGCAGAGAAGTTAGTTCGTTCTATATGGCGAAAATTTTCGGAACGTGTAACCGCGATCACTTGCAGTGCTCAGCAATGATTCCTAGGGATTGACTTAGAGCGCGCCTGGGCACTCATGAATTTAAGTCCGCATCTCCCAACGTCCCCAAGTTCATAAAAGAACGGGAATGGGCGGCGTAGAGTGCGCACACTGCAGCGGAAAGTAAATTTTGCTTCGGCTTTCCTATCAATGAATGAATGAATGAATGAATGAATGAATGAATGAATGAATGAATGAATCAAGAACAAATAAAATTTATTGTAAAGAAACTGAGCGGCCCCGTTGGATAAAGCCATAAAAATAGCTTGAAAAAAGCCCGAAGACTTGAGCCGGAGAGCCGGAAACCCGCCGCGGTGGCTCAGTGAGTAAGGCGATGCGCCGCTGAGCACAAGCTCACCGGTTCGATTCCCGGCAGCGGCGGCCGCTTTTCTGAGGGAGGCGAAAAGCAAAAATGCCCGTGTGTACGAGATTTCGGCGCACGTTAAAGATCCCCAGGGGGTCGAAATTAATTCGGAGCCCTCCACTACGGCGCACCTCATCGCCTGCGTTGCGTCGGCGCGGTAAACCTTACAATCAATCAATCAATCAATCAATCAACTAATCAATCAGTCGGAAAGCCGGAAAGCCAGAATGGCCTGAGATGCGACGCAAACTCCCATCACTCGACAAAAAAACAACAAAAAGAAATAACGCTATTGGTTGCAGAATGGTTTAATAGAAAGCTTGCTGTAACCCTAATGTCTAATATTCACCACTCATCAACGTAGTCACCCCCCATCTGGTGTAGCAAGCCTTGTCCCTAGCAGGGCTGACCTGACCAGTTTACATTAAAGAGCATTTTCTCTCTCTCTCTCTCTCTCTCTCTCTCTCTCTCTCTCTCTCTCTCTCTCTCTCTCTCTCTCTCTCTCTCTCTCTCTCTCTCTCTCTCTCTCTCTCTCTCTCTCTCTCTCTCTCTCTCTCTCTCACTGTTTTACAAGCACAACTGCATGATGCATTTCGGCGAACAAAATCACTAACTGTTTTAGCAAATCCAACAGTATGTATCGAATAAGTAACTGTCGAAAAATGGGGGCCAATAATTGTAACTTATAGTTCTTGCGGAAATCATTGAAAGTTGAAAGTTTATTGCGTCAATATGTAAAGGAGTGGCTTTTCAGTTGTCGATGGGGGCGGTCAAAAAGGCTACAAAAAAAAAAGCCTGACAAGGTGACGTCCCCCTTCCCCTTCCCGTTTTGGCACGACTCCGCGGGAAATGGCATAACGGGAAATATGGTATTGTTCACGTATAAATGTTCTGAGTGGAAATACTATTCCTGTGTTGTTGCAAAAAGACAAAAGGATCGCCCCCATCCACAACGAGACTACGAATGGAAAATCTTTATGCAAAAATCTGAGCTCATAAAAACATGATCGACTCAAATAATGTGATACTTCCGGAACGCACAATCCTTTGTGCTCCTAGTCCTGCGGTGAAGCTAATTTTATTTTGCGTTGTTTGAAGGACGTTTGGGTATGTCTTTTTGGTGCTGGCCATCACCAAGTTACAGTAATCAAAATGTTAGAGAAAATATCTCTGCATTCCTTGTTAGCGGCAATATGTCATCCGCATACAATTCCAGGTCTTTTCGGTGCAGACAGTTTCGGTACAGGGGGTTTCGGTACAGGGTGAGTCGTCCGCATACACACAAGAGAAACCGCACAGTTGAAGAACAATTGGCTTGTTACAGTTGTGTTAAGGAAGCATACGAAGAATTGTTGCGGGCAGATTGTGCACCCGTCGACTTATTTGCACTCCTGGCAGGATCCTCGTACAGGAGGAGAATTGCTTGAAGACTCAGGCCTCCGGATAAACTTGCCTCCGCCGAAATTCTCATCGTTGTACCGCGGAAAATGCAACCGGCGTACTCGATCGTACCAAACTGCCTATTCCACTTCTTGGCAAGGCCGGATATTCACTTTTGTACGGAACGATCGGGCCGTTCACTGTAACAGCGGCGGTGTAGAGCGGTGCTCCGTTTAGCGCGGCGGTAGGAGGAAACCCGGTGC
The DNA here is from genome assembly GCF_048455015.1 of Haemaphysalis longicornis. NCBI lineage: Eukaryota > Metazoa > Arthropoda > Arachnida > Ixodida > Ixodidae > Haemaphysalis > Haemaphysalis longicornis. The sequence goes on along the minus strand of NW_027526460.1, from coordinate 13,626,536 downwards.
AGCCGGCTACGCCCACCGAGCCGACCGAGTGCGCGCAGAGAGCACGGAAGGCGGCACTGGATCCTCCAGGTAGCATCGCGCGGCTGGTCCCAACGGCCCGTACTGGAAACACGGAACCAGAAATAAGTGGAAACGGCTAATTGCGAAGCGATTCCAATTAGCTAGTTCCTGCGAAGCGATCCACTTAACTAGTACCTCTCGCGTGCTCAACTCTCGCTGCCGCGAAGCGATGGAAACAGAAAGGAAGCCGAAAACGCTACGCTTGCGGCATGCTGGCCGACCGCCGGAGATAGATGCATCGGAAATGCTAGACGCGCAAGTGCCGATTGGGGCGCAGGCCTGAGGCAGCGAAAGGGGAGGGCGGAAAGGCCTAACGGCTCCGGGAATTATTGAACCGGGCTAAGAGCACTTGGTGGTCGGCACCGAAAGCCTTCGGGCGACGCTTTTTTTGCCCTCGGAGGCGAAGATAACGAACAAGTGAAATTGGCCGAAACCAAGAAAAAGAGGGGTGGAGAAGAACTGTGTTAAAGAGGAGGAGGTGTTCGGAGGCCTCTACTGCACGCTGGTCAGAAACAAAGTTTCAACAAAAAGAATTGAGTGGTTGTAGTGTTGCGGACTCTCTGTACGGTCGAGATCGGCCAGGACTACAGCAGCAGCACGTAACACGTACATTTATGCTACTATGCCGTAGCGTGTACACACTGCCTGGGCTGGTCGTCCTCCCTCTCTCTAATATGGCGCGACTCTTGAGCGAAGCCGGGAGGCCCGCCGCGGCCAAATTGGCGGTCGAAAATTGCGGGCGGGGGCGAGCAGCGCGCAGCCCTGTGTTTTGGCTGACCGAGAGGATGGGCCGCGAGCCGCCTCTCTTGGCCAAACAGGGCCTCGCAATTGCTTCCGTCCGCGTCGCGCCTTGCGCTCATTTCCAGCGCCCTCTTCTTCATAGCGCGCGTTCGAGGACCTCCTCCTCCTGTCGCCACCCAGATAGCCAGGCAGGGCGGCGGTTCATCTCCTCTCCCGGCCACTGACTCGCGCATCCTTGTAGCGGTGCCCTTCTAATGCGAGAGCATTATTACACACGAACGCTTGCACCGCTGGTTCGCCTAAAACCAAACAACAACAAGGTGACCGTCTCCATTTCGCTAGTCGTTGTTCCGTGTGACCCTGTGAGGGACCCTGCCGGACACCCATCCGTACTAGGCTTACTGGCAAGGGCAGAGACCGACAATTATTTTTGACGGCTGTCGTCAAAAAAGGCTGCTTCGGGTGACCAAACCTCCAGCGGACACTCTGCAATCGTCAAAGCCTTAATATTTGGGTGGTGTCCAAGCCATAGGCAACAAGGTCGGCTCCTTCAGAGATTTACCTGCGTTTGCTGCCATGCACTTTCGTCTAAGTGCTAGGAGCTCGTGGCCGCACACGGATGCATTCAGTGAGTGTGTTCAGAAATTGTGCACCGGCGGTGAAGCTGCTGACGCTTCTTGCTGGTTCTTCTCTCCTGTCCGTGTGTGCCCACTTCAGGGGAGAGCCTTCGCAGTTTAGAGGGAAATAATGTTGTAGGATGGGCGAGGGCTGCCGCTCCGCCGTGCAATTTGGTTTTCCCCGAGAAAAATGGAAAGGGGCGGGCTGAATGAGTGGTACGCCAGTCCAACCACTATTGGGGAGAAGAATCATTGTGTGGTTTGTGGGCTCAGTACGGTGGAAGCCTAAACCAGCAGAGAGAATTCTTTGTAAGTTTTACTACTGCGTGATTTTTACTAACCGGTGACACTGTAAGGTGGAAGTAGCTGAGCGGTTTTTCGAATGGGATTAGAAAGGCGCACAGTCACCGACAACCATGCTAGCAACACTTACTCAACTTTAAAGAAAAAAAAAAATGTCAGAACTGAGCAGCTTACGAGGCGGGTTAGAGAAGACAAAGCCTTTGACAAAGGCACCCCAGCGACCTAAATTTAGTAAGCGCAGCGCTGGTTCTTATTGAAGCAGCTTACTCGGGGCTTCGTTCAGAGAAGGTGAACAAAGGTCCTTCGCATCACCCCGTTAGTGTCAAAGGGCACTAGCCATCCGGAGAATGCAACATTAAATGAGCGGCCCCAACTTCCAAACTGGGGGTTTCAAAGGATACTTGTGCAGCTCTTATATCCCAACTCAGTAATGGTTGTATTCTCTACGCGGTTTCGGTACGCAGTGGTCACCTCCTACTCAAAGACAGTCTTTAGCGTTTGATTCTTTCCTACAGCTGCTGGCTTTTGTAGCATCTTTCAGCTCACGGTGCTTCTTGCTATCGACCACTCATGTCAAAAGGCCGCGCAGGAGCTTCCTTCGACCAATGCGTAGCCGTCTCAACTGTATATCTCGCCGATGACAGCGCAGTGCGTTCTCCCCTTTCCCGTCTTGAGGCGCAGCGTGCACGACCGCTTGCGCGGGCCATTCCTCCGAGGCTCGAGAGTCTTTTATCTTTCGCCCTGCTGTTCTCGCTGCGCCAGCGGCAGCGTGAAGCCCGCGGAGCGTCCTAAACGCAGCACCTCGGCTGATGGTGGCGTCGGCGGAGGTATTCCATTCTGCAGCGCCGCCGCCGTATCAGAGGTCGCCCCCTGGATCTCGCCTCGGATCAGGGGTCGCCCGGGGGGTCAAGACCGGAGATAACAATTACGTGTGGGCGCTGCTTCGGCCAGGAATGCGATCGCCGCCCCTCGACACGCTCGGCGAGCCGTCGTCTAATGGACGCGACGCCGCGGTGCAAACAGCGCGGGTGCTTTATGCCGGCGAGCGAGATTTAAAGCGAGATCCTGGCCCCGGTATTGTGCGCTCGCCGCCATCCGGCGCTCACGCTTCGGGCCGCGTAATGTGACACGCCGCGTCGGCTGCGCATGCACCCCGTTCCTTTGCAGGGCGCTTTGTTTCGGAATGGTCCACCTCTGCGGGCTTTGTTGTCCGCTTATAGTGGCGGGGGCAGACACATTACGCGGGTGCCCTGTGCACGCGCGGACCATCGCGGGGCATGCAGGCAAGGAAGTGGAATTTAGAGAGTCGTGGTATTTGTCGAGTGGGGAGGGGGGCGGGGGAATTCTGGTCGAGACGATCTCCGCTCCGAAATCGTGCGTCTCGCCAATGCGTGGGGGTGGTTCTCCCTGCTTATAGTCGAGGGGAAATGGGCTCCGCTCCGTATCGCGCCGGGACCGCTGGAAGGGGCTTGCACGGAAACGGTGCACGGGGCATGGCCCCAGCTCCACGCTGCTTGGGCTGGGGGCGGGAAGTGGCATGCGTGCCGTTTATGGCGCTTTGATGGCGGTCGAAGATGTTCGCCCTCGGTATGCGAGTACGGACCCAGGCTTGCGGATCTCGCGGTGATCGAGCGCTTCTCCCTCCGGGGCCCTCTTGAGTGACGGCGCGCTGACCAGTGCTTCGAGCAGACCACGTGACCCGAAGATTGGTGTTCCCTCGCCACCCACGTGCCCGCATACGCTCGGAGAGGCGATCCCGCACGACTATCGTGTTTCATTCACGCACGAGTCGCGCCATTCATGCCGAGGAATGCCGGTGGTTTCCGCTCGACGTCTCGATCGGCCGACAGGTGGCGCACTCTGGGCAGCGCTGTCTGTACTGCGCGCAGAATTTCGCATATTTGGATCTTGGTAATGCTCCCGGTGTCGTGCGGCCATATTTACGCTAACCGGAGTCACCGTATCCTATACTTTACCATATATGGTGATTTTCCATACGGCATGGAGGAAGCGAAGCGTGCAGTGCGGATGTTCACCGCCATCCTAGAACTCAGACCAGCGTGGTAGTGATATCTTGAGTTTCACGTTACTGTGAAGTGTTAGTGACTGCACTAAAAAAAAAAAAAAACCTTGTAATACGTTCCACCTTTTTCGTCTTGGCCATACTACGAGGTCACGATTATTTCAGCCCAGGTTTTAAGGAGGATGAAAGAAAGCAGACGTACGCGCACCCCGTCCTTGTTAAAATCTACACACAAAAGATTACCATATATATGGAACACCAATTGGCCTGCTAGCACAAAACAAGGTATCCACCCCTCCATAACCCCGGCCAGTGTGGGTCCACTTCTGCCTGGGTCATAACTTGAGCAAGCAATCGTCGACGCCTTACACGCAATCTGCAATCAGTGGTCGTTACATAAGCACTGCCTCGTTGATGGGCGCCTTTGCACGCGCATGCAAGGACAGGCTCATTCGCTGTTGAGCTTTGATTGATGCAGCCCTGTGCACGTAAGCTGGGTGGTGAAACACCAGCGGTGGACACACGCTGGTGGAATGAGAGATAAAGCGTTTATTGAGGGCACTAATGGTGTTCTTGTAGGAGTGGTTTCCTCTCCACAGGATTCCATGAGCCGTCCGAGCTGTTAATAGAGGCTTCGAGGTAGTCTCTCAAAATGAGCGCGTAACTTCAGGGTAGGCGTCGCTTTTTCTCGGGATATCATGTACAACATACCGTAACCCAGATAAACATATCCTTGCTTCTTCGCATGTTTTACAAACAAAACACGCGGGAGCGGGGGGCTAAGTTGGGCCTGGTGATCCGCACAAGGTACGACACTCAAAATGCAGCCGTAGAACTATCGTGGAGGTGTTGGTTCAAAATCTCACGGAAACTTTTTAAGGCGAAAACTTTAATATCTTTCATCAAACGCGGCCTTGTGAATGGAAAAGTGACCGTCGTCGACGTAGGCGTCAACACGGATGGTATCAAAAGTCACGTGGCCTCAGCGGCGGGAACTGCGCAGTGGAGGAGCGCGGTGCTCGTAGCCCGGAGCGCGTATAAGCGTGGGTACGGCACTATAGCGCTATCCTAAATTCGTCAACTTTTCGTTGGTTGTTTTGCTGGTATGAGTTAAATCGTTTACCCTGCTCCGTCCCACCTGGAAGACTCGGAGACGCCCTGGCCAACCCCTTTCCACCCACCCACGCAGGCGCGACAAGCCCGTCTCCATCGGCGCCAGACTATGCAACAGCTTGTCAGGGATAGGCAGACTCTTCCGTCTCCCTCTCACCTGGTACCCCGGGCAGATGCTTGTCTTATCCGGCAAGCGCAAACGGACAGCCTTCCAACCCCACACATATTACATCGATTAGAAGGCCATCGCAGCCCTGTACGGTGCTCTAAGTGTTCTGGCTTTCCCAATACGCCGAATGTTCTTTGGGACTGTTCTATTTCGCAACCATCAATAGAAATTCATCTTCAATCCCTTTCACCTCCTCCTTCTTCTCTCCAAGACTGGCTCGCGCCGTCGGAGGGACCGGACCTAGAGGCCTGGTGGCGAGCTTTGGTGGGTCACGTTCGTCAAGTTCTCCCGTCTGTATAATATTGTTTTTTCTTTTTGCAACCCCGGACTTCGGGGCTCTTTTTCTTTGTTTTTGTGTGCCAATAAAGTTTATCAACAACAACAACTCCACTACAACAGAAAGAGCACTTTGCAGCATGCTGGAGAGGGTGCCGCACTTGCCGACTCTACATCGTATATATATAGTGCTCGTTGTTTATTGATTCAAAAGAAAACGAGAAGGGAAGGATTCACTGCGGATCTTACTGCACCGAGTGACAGGCTACTCCTGCACACAACTTAGCGCGAAGGAAAGGAATATAGGGCATGGAGAATAGGATAGTAACGCGTATGTAGGGGAAACAGAGAATCTCTATAGGGCCGCCGTAGCGGGAGTCAGCGCTTGTAAGCGGGGGAGCGCATCTCTCACGCTGAAGCGCAGAACATCTGAGCCACACACTGCACAGCTTAAGTCGTACAGCTCGGGGGTTGATCACTGCACAGCACTCCGAGCCACAGGTTTTGGTATGTCAACTGCAGCCTCGAATCAGCCTTGTTTCCTCCAGAAAAATGGGAAGGTGCACGGGTAGTTGAATGGTTGGCTCAGCGCAAGAAAGACGATGACTGTGGCAGACGAGACAGGCGCTACTAACAACTAAGTAGCGCCTGTCTCGTCTGCAACCATCCTCGTCTTTTTTTTTGCGCTGAGCTCCCATTCAATATGTACCAACTATCCCAACAGCGCGTTTTAATGGCGGGTAGTTCTCGAACAATTGGCGCTACTGCGCCCGGGGTATGGTGGGATTGGCAGGTTTCGCTAGAACGGCGGCGGCGGCGTCAGTGCCATTGTCAGGCAGCGTACTGACTCCATTGAACTTGAGCGCTGAACTTGCAGTTTCGCCCGCAGCGGAAAGTTCTACCTCGTCGCCTCGTGTGGTCCCTGGGAGACGCGCGCAACAGACGGACGCAGACATGCCAATCGTATGCAGCCGAGCAAAACCCACTTCATCGTTCACCGCGCAATACCTGTTCGCCAGCTGTCGCCTGCACATTATTTGCCTTAACGAACCGTAAGACCTCGAAGAAATAAAAACCTGCCCGACTATATATCCTTGCGTCCGTCATTCATTTTTTCCCGTTCTTCATCACTTCAGCGCTTCTTCTGCTCGGACCCGTTCCGCAAAACTGCCCCGACATCTCGGGGCAGGTATATATACGGCTGCCACAACTGACGCAGACACACCCGCCGCTGCGTTTCCATCCCCGCTCCGATCATGCGCCTAACGACGTCTCGGCGGATCTCGGGGGCCGTCTTTGTCTCCGCGCTTGGCTGCCTCGGGGTGTGTGATTTTCTGCCCTTCTTATTTCTCAACTGCCGTGAACTAAACCAGCGGGCTACTGTTCCGGATCTCGTCCGAGTTTGTTCGCGGAACAGCCGGCGCCCCTTTAACGAGGCTTTGATGGTTGGCTCTCTCGGCCTACCTCTGCAAGGTATTACGCTCGTGCCCACTGCATTTTCCCGAGGTCATGTCTGTTCTTCTTCGCGTGCACGTAAATTCGCTCCGCTTTGCCCAGTGAAGGCTCTCTATGCGTAAAGAGCTCCTGCTGAAGTACGAGGGGCTTGTACGGTGAAGTTACCTACGCCTTGTAGTGTAAACCCTGCTTGATGAATTTGTTAGCCACGTTGAGGGTAGAATACTGTGAACCGGGGCAGGGAGCATTGCATGCGTAATGAACGGAAGGTAGGTGTCATGCGGCTGCAAAACATGGGCCGCCATACGTGTCTTTTAATCCTCTCAAACGAAAAACAGTAGACTGTGTTCCTTCCTCAGAAGCGTTCTGCACGTGCGTGTACCATGTTTTTGGGTATGAAATGATCAAGATATTCAATGATTTCATTATTGTTCCGCTTTATGCGCCTCATATCCATACGCACTTGTGGAAGGCGCTCGGGGTCTGTGACTTGAGTACATTAGTCAGATCATACAACCCTGCCCACGATTGATGAACAGAAGGTGCGTAGTGGCGTACATTGTATAGTGGCTCCAACAAGCACTTGATACATTTATTTTGACATGGTAAGCTTAAACCCACAGGAACGGAAGGATAATACTGTGCAGTCTCTTCACTTAACCTGAGGGACACTCTGTTGAGGCTCGTTAGAGGTTGTGGAAAAAAGTAAGCCGAAATTAAGCATTCTTTACTCTTGATAATAAATTACCCTTCGTCGGCAGAGCGAAACTACCTTGAAAGGAAAGATTCCCGAATGCATCTTTCTCTCCGAACGTACACGTCGCGCTAGGAGGCCTGCGCTTCCCATTGGTCGCTGTCCCTATTGGTTGCTGTTATCTCAGACGGCAACAATGCAAACACGCAGGCCGAATACTAGCGGAACGTTTATAAATCTGTGCGAAGGCTTTTCAATCGAGTCGTTGTCAGGAGCCGGAGCCAAAGCGGTGCTAGAGTGGCTGAATGTGGGGGAGAAATACTTTGGAGCATCGCTATGAAGGTGGGAGGAGGACGGCGCGCATTGTGAACTTGGTAGCGCTATGGTTTCAAGAGAGTTCGGAGTGGGAGGGGAAGCGGTGATTCCCCTAGCTGCCTGGGACCCGTTTGCATTCGCCAAAGTCCTTATAAACTGTCTCAAATATCATTTTAAAGCGAAGCTTTATGGCTCTCACTGATGCTGTTTTACGCCAATACACCCTGCGAGAAAGCCAACTTTCTCCGAAGATGATGATAAGTGATCGTGGGCGAAGTGAAAGAAAAAAAAAATCGACCACCCCTCTGTTTAACGACAGCGATGGGAAAACGCGAAGCTTTAGTGGTTGAGTTTGTCGTTTGGTCGTCGAGTTTAATCACGACGTTGGTTGAACGCGAAGCTTTCACGTGAAGGATTCTTTGGTTGGACCTCCAGAGTAGCACATACTCGCAGTGTGAGATCGGCTGCCGTAATGGGTCGACCGCGTGTAGTTCGTTCATGTAGAGCAGGCCGCGTTCAAGCAACGTCACAGCGAGAGAACACGCAAACGCGCCCGTACTGGTCGGGCGGATCCCAAGTTTCGAATCGCAGTTTCGTCGCTTAGCCGAAGAGGCCAAGCGATGTCGGGAAAATCCTGAGCTTCGCAAGCGGGATAATGAGCTTCGGCAGCTCCGCCATAAGAGACGCAACGGTGAACCATCGGATGATGCGATGCCCAAGACCAGTTCGCATACAGCATCGTCATGGTCATCGTCGTCATCGTCGACGAAGAGGGACCCGAAGGAGACCTTTGCAGGAGCCACAAGGCTGTTCAAGCTCCAGTTTCTCGAACAAGACTTTGGAACACCGTGCCAAGTGTGTGATAGACTGTGGTACGATAACCAATTGTCACCACTGTCAGGCATACGTTTGAACAATCAGAGCACCAAGGCGTTCGACGTTTTCAAACACACTATGTCGAGTCACGATTACAGAACCTCTGAGTGTCTACCACAGCGGTCACAAGTCAATATAGTGTAAATGTAAAGTCGTTCGTTCCTAAGTAATCCAAATAAAGTCAGGACTGCCACACTTAAGGAGCGTGTCTTCAATCTTTCAACTTACTTCAAACAAATCAGCTACCCCTCTGTACGACAACGATGGGAAAACGCGAAGCTTTAGTGCGGCTACCCGCGTTGAACCCGCCGGACCAGCGCTAAATCCGAGCCAAGCAAACAACTAAAGCTTCGCGTTTTCCCATTGTTGTCGTTAGACAGAGGGGTAGCTTATTTTTTTAACACGAAAGTGTTTTATTCCCGGATACACGAATATTTCACATGCGTCATATCCGTCACGGAAATGACTCCAGTACAACGAAGCAAGCGGCCTGTAAAGGGGGCAACTATGCACACAGGGTCTTCTTGCGGGGAAGCAACCTTTGGGACTAAAGAGTACGTTATACTTAGGGCTGTTCGTTTTCGGGTTTTATATTTTAACGTGAAAGTGTTTTATTCCGGGATACACCAACATTTCACTAACATCATATCCGTCACGGAAAGGACGCCAGTACGTCCTTGCCGAAGCGACCCGCCAGCAGGACATCGCTCGCCTAGCGCACCCACACTGTAGCCGCCGACCCGCAAATCATGCTCAGCTGCAGATTTCGCTGCGAATTTCACTTTCCTGTTTTACCGATTCTTATGACAGAGGAATCAACCACATTTTTGTAAAGTTACGCCTGCTCTTGAGGTCCTCACTAAATATAGCTATGTACTTTGCAGCGTCGACTGCCAGTACCGTGTATGGTGCATTTGTCGTGTATGGCATTCTCATGAACAAACTTCTTAGACTCTTGGGTTTGCGTGTATATATACTTAGAGCCACACATTCACTAGAGCGATCTAACAAGGCCGGACAATCAAGCCTACCAAACAAATAGTTTCAATAAATCGATCATCTTTAATCAACCCATAATTTTAATAAACAATAACTTCCCCTGGCGCTTCAATTCTCCGCGCTCCTCATAGGCTTAACTAAGTGACTTCTCAAATAAATTCAGTCAATTATTTACAGCCATTCACAAAATTTAATCACTAGATAAACGAAGTGTTATATAGATAAGGTAAACAATAGAAAATATTTATTCATTAAAGTAAATATGTCAACTCACAATTCTTCCCGATAAAACTTTCAGCTGACACTGACATTGACAGCACCCTTGAGTGACCATCATTAATTTTTTTTGCGTGTATTCTGGGGACGCATTGCGCATCGTCAGGCCACAAACTAAATTTCCGAAGCAATTGTGTATCAAAGAAACTCTGCTTGTTATGTGCTTTTGTCACGCCGTAAAAGAAAATTTGTTTACGTTAGCATATCACCATATAGGAAGTGGAATGTGAACGCATTAACTTCATTTCTATGAGCATCCCCTGCTTTCTGTAATAACTGTTGTCTTAATCGCCACGCTGAACACGCTCAGCTACGTTCTTCGAGAATCAACGAGTTTTACACCGGGCCGAAACCCGCTCTGCATTCGCCATTGTCGCAAAACAAAACAGTTAATCTCCCCCCGGAAAAACCGTGAAAGAGCCAAAAGTATCCAAATTAGCAGATCAAGAGGTTCGAATTCACAGAAGTATCTCCCACTAGAGCATTGGCAATCGCGCTCGTCATTACAACACGTTTTACTATGTGATGTGGTGCATTCATGTATCTGGGCAGTTCTGAAATATTCGCATGCTGTTGGCCCGCCCAACGAAGCTTTGTTCTTTCAAAACGGGATAGCTTACGGGATAGCTGACGGGATCGCTGATAGCCAAAAGAATTCTCCGGGACACTTAAGTCATGGCACTTGCTTTGAAAGCGATAGCCTGGAGATACTTTTCAAGGACGTCGTTGCTAGCCGCCTGGGAACCCACGCGGACCATGCGCACGAGGGCTACGGGTAAGCGGTTTCTCTGTAAAATTACAGCGAACGGGGAGGCCTCACTGCTCTCGATGGTTGGAAGTCCGTAGTCTTGTGCGCACGTGCCGTGCACGCATTAGCAGCGGCCGAAGTCGGGGCTGTAGCATGCGGGTGCCCGGGAGTGAAGGCGCTGGCGAAAGTGTCGCTCCAGGAGACCTTCAAGTGGAAGACGCCACCGGGCTACAATCAGCCTGGTGCCGGCGCCTGGGGCCCAACGCTCCTTGGGTATGGGGAAGATGTACCCAGCACCTCCCCCAGCCGGCACCGATGCACCGCGTCCCATGCCCCTTCGTACCCCCACCCCCACCCCTTGATTAATTGCAACAAAAAAAAAAATCATACTTGGAATTTCGCAATGTAGAGTAGGGGAACCACAGCTGAAAATTCACAGGGTCTTGGATGTCTCATCAAACGAGGAAAGAGGCGGTAGGAAGTTACTATTTCCCTTTGTTGACAAGGTGCCTTTCCACTCTTGTGATTTTCGTTCCCTGTGCGGTGTACTTACCGCTTGTATGTAGGCTTAGGAGCACCATCTTTGCATTACTGTTTCTGTGTGCGTTTTTTTTATATATGTATTGGTTCTCTGCTTCCTATATGTAGTTCCATCGAGGTGTGTTATGTATCTGATTCACGAACAAGTAAACCCATTTTCATCCATTGATTCAAGGGGGGGGGGGGGGGAGGGCTGGGAGGTGCAACTATCACATCCCCCAACCGGCCCCTCATGCCCAATCCTCCACCCCACCCCACTTCGTTAGTTACAACAAAAGGCGGAAGAGTCTATACATCAAAGCGAATTTCGCGCTGTTGAGAAGACCCACAGCTGAAAATTTTGCGCCATTCCACTCTGTGAAGAAGGATTACCAGCGAAATTGGGCGTTGATCCAAGGAGCGCCCGAAACGAAACACGTTTGTTTGTAATTTGCGATTGAGCGTACTTCCTAGCTAATTAGCTGAATGAAACGTGGAAGGACTAGAGTTTTATTCTAGCGAGAGAAAAAAAAAACATTGGGCTGTCCGTGTCCCTTCCGCCTCGTAGGCATCTTACTGTCTGTGTAGCACACAATCCCAATACGCTTGACCACGGAGGACAACAGTCAGGTCCCATCGGGCCGTGAGACGACCTCGTTGAACCCTCACCATCACAACGGGCCTGTCTTCGGCGTTGTTGTTGTTTGTTGCTTCAAAAGGGAATGTGAAGGGAAGGATGCATTGCGGATATTACTGTACCCAGCCGCAGTGCACTCCTGCACTGGAGGGGAATGTACGGGGGAAAGATGAGGTGAGCGAGGAACTCTGTAGCGCGCCGTAGCGGCGGTCAGCGCTTGCAGGCGGGAGGGCACAGCTCACGCGCAGACGCGCGGAACACCTGAGCCTGCACAACGCATGAAGTCTGGCTAAACGACCATCGATGTGGATTACCAATGGGCATGACCAGCGGAGCTGTTAAGTCACTGGAACTCTGTAACAGCCGCCTCAATGGCTATGTTGCCATTAATATACCACACACTGACAAACATACTGCAGGCACACTATCGGACAATGTCAAACCGGTGCACGTACGCCGCCGCTGGTCCGTGTGGCCGGATTGGCGCAGCATCGAAAGCCAAATGCTTCCAACACGAAACGCTTAAGCCACTTCTTTGTTTAAACCAACGATTACGACAACAGGCGTAAGGTTCTCGCAACTAACCCAAATTCCAAGGATAGCCCGAGGACACCAAAACACATCGTAGCGGTTCTGGGATATCATACGGTTGTCTAATTGAACGTATGAGAGGTTTTGCTTTCGACCTGTGTTATAGTAAAGTTTCGTACTCTTGGCGCTTGACACGATAAGCATGGCCACGGACCTTAATGCTTCCGAATGGCTTCGATCTGCTTCGTAAGCCTTGCACCGCTGCTCGTTCCTGCCGTCACGTGTTGGAAGAGTAGAGAACGATACCGGATGGCGCCGCCTGTCAACTCGTTCACTTGGCTGCATTTTCCTCCGCTCCCTTCGCCTGTGCTGTACTGGCGTGAACGGCCATCTCTCGCTATACTGCCGTTAAATTAGGGTTCGTGCTATGGAACGCTTCGTGCTACGGAACGGTCTCACCGGGCCCCCTTTTCCTGCCACCATTTCTGATCGCGGACATCTACAGGCTTGAGCATTACCCCACGCCCCCCCTGCGGAAAAAAAAAAAAGAAAAAAAAAACCCCTTGGTAACGCATGAGGGGCATGCATAGAAAGGACAGGTTCGTTGTAAAAGTGCGCCGCGCTCACCGTTAGTGCTTTCTACCTCCTCCCCTTTCCCAAGAACCCTCCCCATCCCCTTGTTTACGGGCCACTGGGTGTTCTTCCGTGTTTAGCGTAGGGGGAGATGAACACAGCCTTTCGGACAACTACACCACTTCTGCGTGACTAGGTAGGGGCAGTGGGTCTATAAAAATTGCCAGAGCACGGAAACGAACCCCATTTGCGACACGTCTGCGTTCCTGCGCCAGACGTCTTATAGATAGGGCTAAACTGATTCCTGGCTCCCCTTCACGACCACCGTGTATTCGCTATCGTGTCGTGCAACATAAAAACAGCACGGCAAAGACAACACATAAAGAGCAGGACACACACGACTAATGCCGAGGATAGCGCAATGCCTGTATCCATCCTCCTCAAGTCTTGTCCTTACCACGCTATTTTTATGTTTCACTCCTCCAGAAACCAACTCACCCACAGTAACGGATCGACATTAGTGCACTCTGCCCACTTAATTTTGAAATCCTTGAGCGCAGAATATATATGGTTGTGTAATGCGAAACTCGTGTTCGCCCCCCACCCCCCCTACCGCGTCATCCGCGGCGTCACATCAATTCTGAGCGACGCATAGCCGCGGAAGTGGTTCGCGCGGGCCTGAAGCAACGTTTCTGCGGTCTGCGACAGTGCAGGTTCCGGGCGTCCAGCCGCGGCGACTTGGCGTGGGCGGCGGTGGCGCGCGCGCTCCGTCCGATTCAGCGGGCCGATAACCGAGCCGGATGCGAGGCCGCTCCTAGAGACCGCGCAACGCCGCCCAGGGGCCTTCCTTCTTCGCTATGTTCTCTTCTTCTTTCTCCCGCCTATTATTAGCCGCGTAGACACTCCTGCCGATGACGTAATTCGATATCGGCCACACGCAGGCTCACATTTGGGAGGACACACTTCCGACGCTTGCGTTGCGCTCAGGCTCACCATAGTGACGCTGCATGAAGCCTCGGCTCTGGAACTCGCTTTCTTTTCAAGCTTTCAATCTTTCGTTCACTTCTTTCGCTTTCAACCGATGGTTTTTTTTCCTCTCTACTTTCACATTGCTGCTGCTGTGCTCGCTCCTCAACAGGATTTTGAGCTGTTCTCGGAGTGCTTAGGATTGGTGGCGTGCCGAGACAAACGATTAACTATGAGAGAAGAGAGCAAGACGTAAGGAGCGGTTACGAATAGCGTGTTGTAAAGCGCAGGGTGAGCTCCCGCATGTACTTCGCGCACCACCGAGAGTTTAATAACCACTGGGTTATCAGGGTCTCGCTTATGTATAATACTTGGATGCCGCGTCTAGTAAAGGCCATGAAACGAAGTGTATACATACGCTAGTCACGCAAGCAGTGCGCCAAGATTACGCAAACAGGTTACGCCGAGGTGACGAACAAAGGAGGCCTGAGTACGAGAGCTCTGGCACGACTCCTCACAGTCTTGCTGCACCGCGAATTAACGAAATACAGTCACCAAGTTCGTGCTCACTTTCAGCTTTAGGGAATACGAAAAAGGTACTCGCCTTCTGAAAAAGGGACCTGCAACTGATATTTTTTTACCACAGGGATAATAATGCTGGTGACGAAGATGACTGAGACGAATTTTAGGTACAGCACCCTTTAATGTCATCTCCACTGCAACACTCTTTTTCACTTTTTATTTCGAAATCGAAATGCTTTTCGAACGTAGTAAACAAGCGCGCCATAGATTAGGTGCCATTTAAGCACCCAAGCTATATATTTGTCTAGCTGGATTTTTGTCTGCTTTTCGGTATGGACACTGTTTACGGGTATCAGTGACGTCGCTCCAGTCATGTCGGGGCTACTGTCCGGCTTTCCTTCCCCCGTTTCGGGGAAGGCTCCGACTCCCGAGGTAGGGGGGATGGGGCTGAAAGATGAATGCGGTATTGTGTAAGATAGCACTGAACGTTACGCGTGCACCGATTTCCGATAGCTTTTCCCTTCCCCCCGCGCGCACACAAATACGCTGCTTGCTGCGAAGCTTCATACGTTCGCTCAATTACTGAACGACGTCTTTTTCTATTATCGCCCCTCGCCTCCGCTCCATAATTGACCCGGCCTTTCTTCCTGCTGTTTCAAAATACGGAGAGGCGAAGAGTGAGGGCGCAGCGACAGTCTTGGTTTTGTTCGCAACACACCCCCATGTGTGTGAATGTGAGAAGAACATATGTATATACGTCGTCGCATACAGTACATGCAGTATGTTTTATTGTTTTCTCTTGCTTGCTTGCTTGCTTGCTTGCTTGCTTGCTTGCTTGTTTGCTTGCTTTCTGGTGTCCTGCCGGTCAAGATCGCACGACTTCTCAGCATCATACTTGTTTAACGCTGGAATATTTGTCAGGATATCTGTATTTAATGCTTGTGTATGCGCGTGCTGCCGCTTGGGGACACAGACGGGATCCCCCGACAGCTGCCACCGCAGTTCCGTGGCTACATTATTCACCAGCGTTAAAATTCGAACTCACAGCGGTCGCCATGACTGCAGATTATACATCGTAATACACGTCATGCCCGCAGGGCGAAGCGGGGACTTTTAAATTGAGCTTTTACGCGGTCTCGTCGGCTATCGAAGTCCGTCCTGCTACGCTTGACGCGGGCTCGTATATAACGACTCGCGCATTCATGGTCGTCCAGAACCGGCGCACGCATGCGTGCAGGTGAAATTTTCCACCGCCAAGCAGAGCGGTCTCTTCCTGCCACCCGGGTCACGGTTAGCGAGAGTGCGCTCGCGGAGTCGTTCATTCTGCTCTCGCACTGGCGGCCGCTCTCATGTGGGAAATGTCTGCAGGCGGGCTCGACGCCTCGCCACGCAACGGTAACGAGCTAACCACAACTGCTGCAGCGTGCACGTGCGTGCAAGGACAGGGAGGAGGCGGACTTAGCGCGGCCACACCGGCGAGCCGCTCTTCTCTGCCCCTACACACCACTGTACGTCCCGTCGTGAGGCAGAGAAGCCGCTGGCTTCGTGGCCCAGCGGTATGAAAAACGGTGAAGCGGGATGCAAGGCCAACACCGCATCTTTCGGGCACAATCTAAGGAGTCCCCGTAGGTCGCCTGCACCACACTGCTCCGGAATGACCAATCGAAGTGGACTACACGTGTCCGAGCACTCAGTTTTAATGAAAAACGACATTTGCGCTAACACATTGCGCCATGCAAAACGTTTTCACGCTTTCAGTATTACTATGCAGGCCTCACAGGCAGCCCTCGACTTACGCCAAGAACGCCTGCTTTCCTGATTGATGACGACAGTACTGACGATTAAAACCGAAACTTTATGATAAACTGAATAAGAATACACATGGTGGTTAAAATCAACAGTCCATGCCGTAAAAAGGCAGTGGTGTGCGACCAGCTGCCACACCTTGGCTCATTGTCTCTGAAGTGGGCTGCCACACCCGGGTTCATAGTCGAAGCAGGGCGAGGGTTTGCCCCAGTGTTGTGTGCCAATGGGGGGAACACGCCAGATGGCGGCAGACAGCCGGAAGGTGGTTTCGGTTTCGTTTGTAGGATTCGGGTGCCCTTCGTAGTGATGGGCAGCACACTCCCCGTCTGGTGCACCGCTTCGTGGGCGCCACAATGGTATCATGGAGTCATCAGACGAACAATGTCTGATATGGGACGGATGAACATCTTAACGATCCCGTTTTTTGCTGTCTTGACTTCAGCCCTTCGACTGTGCCCGTCGGCGCTGAGTATGCACTGAGTGACGACCCCGACCGGCCATTCACACCGGTTGGCTTGTTTCTCCTTGAGCAAGACGAAGTCTCCGACCTTGAGGTCAGGTAGAGCGATCTGCCACTTCATTCGCTGTTGCAAGGTAGTCAAATACCCGGTGCGCCATTTCTTCCAGAACTCACTGGCCAAGTTTTGCACCTGGTGCCACTGACGTCGGTACAGATTGCTTGGTAGAGCTTCCCCAAAGGCTGAAGTTGAAGCTCCCAGCTTCTGCGTCAAGATCGCCGTTGGTGTGAGGATGATGGGGTTTTCCGGGTCAGAGGATACGGGAACGAGAGGCCTTGCGTTTATGATAGCTGAGACCTCTGCCATGAATGTCGTGAGGACCTCGTGGGTCAGACGGTTATGGTGCGTCTGAAGCAACATGGAATCCAATATCCGACGAGCGATACCTATCATTCTCTCCCAAACTCCACCCATGTGAGACCCATGCGGAGGGTTGAATACCCACGTGCAGCCTTTCTCGTTGAGAAACTTCCCCGGTGTCGAGCTTCCCAGATCATTTGGGTTGATTCCCATCTCTCTGCACGCTCCCACAAAGTTTGTGCCACAGTCAGAGCGGATTTGTTTGACGGGTCCCCGGATTGCCAGGAATCTTCGGAGTGCATTGATGAAACTGGACGTGTCCATCGCCTCGATCACCTCGATGTGCACTGCACGAATACTTAGGCACGTGAACAACACCGCCCAGCGTTTAGTGTTGGACATTCCACCTCTTGTACGGCGAGCAACAACCAGCCATGGTCCGAAGACATCGACGGCTACGTTGGTGAAAGGGGGCTCGGTGGTCAGCCGGTCTACTGGTAAGTCGGCCATCTTCTGCTCCTGTGACCGACCTCGCAGTTTCTTGCACGTGACGCACTTCCCTACGATGGACGAGATGCGTCCCTTGCCGCCGATGATCCACAGACCAGCCGACCTGACTGCTCCTTCAGTAAAGTGTCGGCCTTGATGCTGCACTTGCTCGTGGTAGTAACGTATGAGCAGTGTGGCGACGTGGTGTCGGCTCGGTATGATGAGAGGATGCTTTTCCTCTTCGGGTAGATCCCCTCTGCTGAGGCGGCCACCGACTCGCACAAGGCCGTTCCCATCAATGAATGGGTCGAGTCTTCGAAGGGGACTTTTCTTGGGAACAGGTCTTTTGTTCTCGAGGAGGCTTATTTCTTGAGAGAAGCAGTCTTGCTGAACAGCACGAATTACTACAGTTCTCGCTGTAGAAAGATATTCGGCGGCACTTTGCTGCGCGGTCAGGCCCTTGACATGCTGCGCAGCTCTAAGAAGAAATGCCACTGCGCGAACAAGTGTTTTCCAGCTCGAAAACCTAAGGAAGCGCTCCGCACCCAGTTGCCTGGATGACGTAACTGCTGTGGCCAGCGTGTTGACTTCCGGGCGTAATTCTTTGTCCTCACTTGGAGATACAAGATTGAATACAGGTGACGGTAGGGTTGGTTCATCACCTTGTCGGAGAAAGTGGGGGCCACTGAGCCAGGTCGTGTGCTTGAGCTTCATCGCTGACACCATTCTTGTGCCGTGGTCCGCAGGATTCTCACTCGTGTGGATGTATGTCCACTGTTCTGGCCGTGTGGTCTTACGTATACGTAACACTCTATTTGCCACATAAACGTAGAATCTTCTGGTCTGATTGTAGATGTAGCCTAAAACGACCCTACTGTCGATGTAGAACTTCACTGCATCCGGCTGAATGTCCAGCTCGCGTTGCACGAGTTCAGCCAGTTCGACTGCAAGGACAGCTCCACATAACTCGAGTCTTGGAACAGTAGGTTCGGCCAGGGGTGCCAGCTTTGTTTTTCCCATTATGAAACCCACATGTCGCGTTCCCTCTTTGTCAACAACTCTGAGGTACGCCACAGCTGCGACGGCTTTTGTGGACGCATCGCAAAAGATGTGAATTTCCTTTCGCTCAGCTTCAAGCATTGTTGAAGTTGCGTAAGTCCGGGGAATCTGCAGGTCTTCCAGTGCCCCAAGCGAGCTCTTCCAGTCTTCCCAATCTTGCGCTCTGTGAGCTGCAAGCGGAGCATCCCAGTCGTAGCCTTCCGCTGTGATCTCACGCAAAAAGTGTTTTGCCCGTGCTGTCACTGGAGCCACAAAACCCAACGGGTCATAGAGGCCATTAACAGTGGACAGAACACCACGCCGCGTGCAGGGTCTGCCTTGAGGTGGAGCACGGTATACGAACGTATCCTCGCGCACATTCCAAAGGAGACCAAGACTGCGTTGCGCGGGCATCGTCTCTGCAGTAAAGTCGAGTTCCTTTAAGTCCTTTGCGTGATCTTCAACCGGAAATGCTTTTAGCACGTTCTCCCTGTTTGAAGCGATCTTGTGCAGACGTATGTTCGCCGTTGCCAGCATCTCCTGTGTGTTTCGCAGCAGGTTAATGGCGTCTTCCTCGGTGGGAACTGACTTGAGGCCATCGTCGACGTAGAAGTCTCTTTCCACGAACTTCGCCGCTTCCTCCCCGTACAGCAGTGAGCCTTGTCGAGCCGTTCGCCGAAGTCCATAGGTAGCCACAGCGGGCGATGGGCTGTTCCCAAAGACGTGCACTTTCATGCGGTATTCAACAATCTCTTTTGACATGTCGTTGTTCTCGAACCACAAGAACCTAAGAAAATCGCGATGATCTTCACGGACAAAGAAACTGTAAAACATTTGCTGAATGTCTGCCATCACTGCCACTGGCTCCTTCCTGAAGCGTATCAGCACTCCTATGAGACTGTTTGTGAGATCCGGACCTGTGAGAAGGACACTGTTCAAAGACACTCCTTTGTACTGAGCACTGGAGTCGAAGACGACCCTGATCTTCTCTGGCTTGTGAGGGTGGTACACCCCGAACAAAGGCAAGTACCAGCACTCCTTGCCATCAGCGAGCGGTGGAACAGGTTCTGCATAGCCATTCACAAACAGTTCCTTCATGAAGGCCACGAAGTGCGCGTTCATTTCAGGATTCCTACGCAAAGTGCGGCGTAGTCCGAGAAGGCGGGACAAGGCTTGTTGCCTGTTGTTTGGCAGCCGGGGTCTCGGTATGCGAAACGGAAGGGGACCAACCCAGCTGTTAGACTGATCTTGGACGAACTCGTTTTCCATTATGTCAAGGAATGCTCTATCTTCTATAGAGGGAGCGAGCTCGTTGTCCTCACTAGTCGTTTGGAACAGCGTACAGGCAAAGTTCTTCGGTTCCGTTGCCAACCCGTAATCCAGCGTGGGATCATGCTTGCCGGATGACGCCAGGACAGGGTGCTCTTTCACCACAAAATGGTTGTCACAAGGTTCTAGCAGAGATGGACGTCCGTCGCTCAAGATGTGAGTCTTCAGCACGTTGATGGTACCTGGCTTCCGCGTCCGGCCGATGCAAATATTCCCAACTATCACCCAGCCTAAGTCGTGCTTCTGGGCGTAAGGCGCATCGTGTGGACCGTTGCATGTCTGACGCACCTTATGGGCCCTAATGATGTCCCGGCCAAGAAGAAGCGATATCTCTGCCTCTGGTTCCAGCGGAGGGATGAAACAGGCTATCGACTGGAGATGTGGGTAGCACCGAGCAGCTTCAGGTGTTGGTATTTCGCTCCTGCTGTTAGGAATGTCATTGCACTCAAGCAACGGTGGAAGCTTCAGGTCGACGTCACCACTCACACCTTGAACCGAGAAACCGTTCGCCAACCTTGCAGTAACTTCCGTTATTCCAGAGCATGTCCTCAAAGTGTAGCCTGTGGGTACCCCATCAACACGGAAGAGATCTAGGAGCTCCGCCGTCACCAGTGACCGATTGCTCTGATCATCTAAAATGGCGTAAGCCTTTACTGCCTTGTGCGGTTGAGAGTCGTGGGTTACGTTCACCAGGCAGATCCTCGCACAAGACTTGCTTTGATCTCCCTTGTCACCCACTTCGGTGCGCGTAGCAGTTACGCTTCCTTCTGTCTCTTGAGTGTTGTCTTCTCCTTCTGCAGCTTTAGAAGGGCTGTATGTGCGCGTAACCATCGGGTGAAGCGCTGCATGGTGTTCGGTAGAGTCACACACAGAGCACCTAACGGCTGTCTCACATTGCTTCGAGAAGTGGCTCGTAGACTTCAGGCACTTGAAGCAAATCCTTTGCTTTCGCAGAAAGGTGATGCTGTCGTCGAATGTCTTCCCAAGGAACACACGGCATTTTTCGAGAGAATGTGGTCTCTTATGGATGGGGCACCACTTACTTAGGTCCCTCAACTCCTTTTCTTTTTGTCCGTAGGCATTCAGGGTTCTCGCGTAGCAGCTTTCTGGTTTCGAATCCACATCAGTTTTCCTGGAGGACACTGTTGTCTTTCCTTTGCCGGCGTTGGAAGCCTGCTTCTCCCTCCTTGGTTGGATGTCAGGCAAAGTATTCTGCTGACGGAGTATGAAGCTCGGGTCATTCCGCATTTCAGCTTCGTCTCTAACGAATTTTGAGAAGAATGAAAATGGTGGGAATGCGGTGTTATTGTCTTTTTTATACTTTGAGCCCGCCGACATCCATTTCTCCTGAAGCCCAGGTGGAAGCTTTGCAACGATGGCGTTGACACCTCGTGCTGTGTCCAAGTACTTTAAACCAGCAAGGTATGGGTCAGCCTTCGCTGTCTCCAGTTCAAGGAGGAGGTCGCCAAGTTCTCGGAGCTTCACGTTGTCCCTATAGGGTATTCTCTGGAAGTCTTCTAGACGCTTCATGAGGGCATCTTCAACGACCTCCGGACTGCCGTAGGTGTCGTTCAGCCGTTTCCAGACAGCATTTAGCCCTGCCTCGTAGTCTTGCACGTACACGGACCGGAGCCTACTAGATTGTGCAGACGACTCCGGCCCAAGCCACTTGATGAGCAGGTCTAGCTCTTCCTGGGCAGAAAGGTCGAGGTCACTCGTCATTGCCTTGAAGGAGGATGCCCATGCCCGAAAACCATCGGGGCGGTCATCAAACCGTGTCATCCTAGTTGACAGGAGGTCCTTCCGGCACAGAAATTTTACGACGCCGGTCATGTCGGAACTGGCGCCGCCTGAGGCCAAGGCGTTCATTGATAGCTGATCCGCCTGTCGGCTAGTCCGGTGCTCCTCAATCCGGGCATGCACATTCACTTCATCATGGACATCTCCGTGATCGGCCTCAGTCATGCGAGGTTCCGAAGAGACATGCCTTGGGTCATGCGTGGTGGCCTGGGCCAGAACGTAGCCCTCAATGCGCTTATTTGAGCCAAGCAAGGGGAGCGCACGAAGGCTCTCCCCGCCATCCTGCTCCGCAGCAGCCTCTAGAACACCCGCATGCGCGTCTGCCGCAGCTGCTTCTTTTTCGTGGTGCAGAATCTCGAGCTCAGCGTCGAGTTTGGCTTTCTCCACCTTCATGGCTGCTTCTTTTCGACTGAAAAGCACCTTCGCTTTGGCCGCTTCTGCTGCCGCGCGTGCCTGCGCCGCCGCTACGGTAATCGTAGACGAGCTGGTTTGCTGGGATGACGAAGACCGCTCGGAACGGGTGGACCGAGAGCTCTGCGACGTTGTGTCCTGCGCGGTGTTGCGAACCGCACGGAACTTGTCTAGACCTCCCATGACGAGCTCCTCACGCTTGGCGTCAATTTCCCTTTGTTGGTCGCGTTGTAGTAAGCTTTCAGGACAGTTCGTGGTCACCAAGAAAGCCTCGTATTTGGCAGCTGCGTCTTTATATTCTGCGAAGCTCGCACGAAGCGTGTCCTCGGTGGTTTCAAACTCCCTTTGCTCCGCGCCCGATAGCTTTCGCAAGACGCGTTCAACATTTGACCAAGCTGCATCTAGTTCGGTGCAGTGTTCTTCCCGGTCGGCCTCGTACTGCTCTTTCGCCTTCAACGAGAGCTTCACTGCTCGCCGTGGTCTGGCCCCACTCGCAGCTCCCGCGCTGGCGCCCCGGCATGTTGATTCAACGTCGTCCATGCCAGCGGCGGGAAGGCTCGTATTTCATGCAGAGCCTGAGTCTCTCGTGGACGCGCGCCGTGCGGAGAAACGTGATATGAGCCCACCTTGCGTTTCGCGTGCCGTCGGGAGTTGGAGCGCTTGTAGCGTGCACCGTGCTTGGTGTAGGCGATTGTCGCGGCGAAGCAGAAAGATGCCTTGCAGTAACGACGTATCCTCAAGCACTGGAGCGTTGCTTAAACGTCCGTAAACTTCCGATGGCGTCCGAAAGCGTGGGTTGGCGTCCGGTGGCGACGAAACCTTGCCTTTTTACTATGCAGGCCTCACAGGCAGCCCTCGACTTACGCCAAGAACGCCTGCTTTCCTGATTGATGACGACAGTACTGACGATTAAAACCGAAACTTTATGATAAACTGAATAAGAATACACATGGTGGTTAAAATCAACAGTCCATGCCGTAAAAAGGCAGTGGTGTGCGACCAGCTGCCACACCTTGGCTCATTCTCTCTGAAGTGGGCTGCCACACCCGGGTTCATAGTCGAAGCAGGGCGAGGGTTTGCCCCAGTGTTGTGTGCCAATGGGGGGAACACGCCAGATGGCGGCAGACAGCCGGAAGGTGGTTTCGGTTTCGTTTGTAGGATTCGGGTGCCCTTCGTAGTGATGGGCAGCACAATTACCTTGCAGTTGTCCCCGCACACATGAACTTATTTTAGTCGAATCATATGTTGGGCTTCGTCATTTGCCGATTTGCGCACTAGGACACTTCGATTGGTCATTCTGAAGCATTGTTGGGAAGACGCCCTACCTGCAGGGACTTCTTAGCGTGTGGAACTGTCGGATAAGACGAGGACAGGCCGGACTTCTTGCGCCTAGAACGCCAGGAAACAGCGCTGAAGACAGGACACGGACCCGGATGACACAAACACAGCGTCCTGTGTTTTCCCTGTCTACAGCGCTGCCTTCCGCGCTGTTTTCTCACGCTCTAGTAATGCACCAACCAGACGGTTTGCCTCCCTATCCTGAGATTTACTTCTTGTAACGTTTACAAGGTGATCTCTTCCCGGAAATTATGTGTCGAGTTTTAGGCTTTAGCGGCAGTGCTCCTTCCTGCGTGCGGTAGTCGCAGGTTCTCGAAAAATTTACAAGGCTAATTAAAAGCAGACTCATTAAATTTAAAATTGCACCTGCACCAAAAACGAAACTGGATTACAATTACGCACAGACAAACCATATGGTACGCAGGAACCACGCACGTGAATATATATGCCTTCGAAGAAGGAAAAATTGCTAGCCAAAGCATAGCACATGACTTGGCGAGTTGGTTTGTTCAGTCTATGAAACAATGTTAATATCTAATGTTGTTGTATCGATAGAAAAAGACTTATGAACGAAATGCAGAGATAGATGTATGGCGCCATAACAGTACCCTTTCTGGTCGATAATCCTTAACGTCACACATCTCTGAGCGTGATGACAGCCGATGAAAAGGAAATCTGTCTAAGAAAAAGCGAATGCAAAGAAAAAACAATTGGCAGTCCGTCCTGCTTACACGATTGTATAGCGGAAATACCTATAAAAAGTATTACAAAATGAATAAGGCAATACTTCATTTGATAATACTTCGTTTGACAATACTTCATTTACAAGCGTATTGATGGGGGTGTGTGCCAACGAGTTCAAGAAAAAAAACGTACGATTGTTTCTAATGGGCGTTTCGTTTGTTTCTAATGCCTTCATAAGAAAAATTTATTTAGGTCTAAAAAAAGGCATTTGTCATTCCACTCTGTGAAGATGGATTACCAGCAAAGCTGAGGCGACATAGAATTTTTAATGAAGGTGCGAACTCTTGACGGAAGGCGTGCTGCGGCTACCGGTTTCCGGTTTCAACTTCATTCAATGTCAGCAGACGGTCTGAGATTGGGGGGTATACATGTATGCCTTCATGGTGGATAATTGGGGAACGGCACCTTGAAGCATGGAGTGTACGTGCCCTGCTCACGCGGAAATTTTGGGCGTCCCCGGAGTACGCGGTATACGCAATATACGGCCTCCCAGTTAAGACCAGACAAAATAATTGAAATTTAAAATATATAGAAACGGCTTCCTTTTATTTTTCTGTCGGGGCTCGGTCGGCAGAGTTTTTGCCCCGGCGGGAGCCTCTTTCTGCAGTAGCAGCCTATAAGCCAGCACGCAAACACGGAACCGACCGACCGACCGACCGACCGACCGACCGACCGACCGACCGACCTGTAAGCGTACGGACGGACGGACGGGCAGACAAATAAGCGAACAAACAAAGAAAGAAAGCGAACGGACAGACGGATGGACGGACGGACTGCAAATAAACAAAGTGCAAACAAACACGAATGCCTCACGCTTCAAAAACACATGGATAAAGTTGGCCTTGCTGCAAGGTGTTCCGATGAGAGGGTATCGGAAAATGTATGGAAACCCAGCCTCACACAATTCCGCTGTAAAACTTTGAAGGGCTGCGTGCAGTTTTATTGCAATAGACAAGCATGGAACCGTAAATTTAAAATTTGTTATGCAGCAAAAGTGGTAGGGCGACCTCGTGGTATGCGTATCGAAACGGCGGTTGATAACTGCTTATTGTATCTGCTGAGATAAAACTTTGTACGGTTACGTAGCGTCTGAATAGTTCAACGTCAACTATTTATTTCGGTGAAAAGCTGCAATGGTTCTCTGAGAGAGAGAGAGAGAGAGAGAGAGAGAGAGAGAGAGAGAGAGAGAGAGAGAGAGAGCGCTCTTTATTAGAAAAGAAAGCTGAAAGGTTTGCCAGAATCTCAACACCGACATGCTAATCGGCGGAAGAATGGGTAGGGGAGGATAGAAAAGGCTCTATAGGTAACAGGCCAGAAGAAAGAGGAGAAAAGAATTAAAGAGAAACCGATATCATGCAGTTTGTGTGAACAGTTAGATGACCATCACTATCACAGCAGAATGTAACTCATTTCAGTGACGCCGATCTCGTCCAGGTATTCAAATAACGCTACTAGTGCTTTGCGTTGAGCTGAAGGGGAGGGCCATGGACCTAAAAGTACCTTTAAGCTGACTGGTCATGGGCGTAGGTGCTCAATCTTCTGCACCAAACGGCACCTTGCGAGGACATAAGCGGAGCACTCTAACAGTACGGGTTCCAGCGTTTCCAGCGATCCGTAGTTATCACAGTAAGGATTCGAGGTTGCCCCAAGTCGACACAGGTACGTTTTTGTGAGCGCTGCATTGAGGCGTAATCAGTGGTATAAAGTTTCTAGTCAGCGCGGACGTCTCTCTGGTAGCTTAATTCTGAGCTCGGGGTCTATGTAGTGCAAGAAGGCATAATGGTGCTCTGGAAGAGACCAGAGACGGTTCTGCTCCATTAAAACAAGTGCCTTCGTCATAACTGAAGCATCAGGATTGGTGAAAAAGACCTTCTTCATATTATGCATTTAAAGCCCCCTGAGAGCTGCTTTATCTGCCTTCTCGTTCCCTAGAACACCACAGTGGCCTATAGAAGCCACTGAAATGTCACTTGGTGCCCAGTGTCTTGGTGGGAAGTGTGCGCTTGATCGCAGTTCCTCAGGGATCTTTATTTTGTTCACTGGCCAGACGTTATCTCATCGCCACGAGCGGGCAACGTCATCTATGTCAGCCGAGCTTCACGCCATCAAGGAAGCCATCCGGTACATTCTCCGCCAACCGCCGGGGCAATGGACCATCTTCACAGATTCCAAGGCAGCCCTCCAAAGCCTACAGCGCAACGACTGTTTCAACATTCACGAACACTCCTCTCGTGAAATAACATATTTGCCCCACCTGGCAGTTTTTTATAATTATGCTTTCCCACAGAAGCACACATATTGACAGCAGACGTAGTTTGCGAGTTGTTTTCGACTGCACGGTGAATTAATTATCCCAAGCAAACTAAGCTCGCCTTAATGAGAGTCGTCTTAGCGGTCAATCGCACTATGATCTCTTCCCATGCAGTTGCGCTCCAGGGCGTCCAGTCTAAAAATCTAAAAATGGAATAAGAATTAAAATTGCGCTGTCTTCCCGAGGCCTGCGATGTTACGTGCCTGTATACTGGCTGAGGGTGCCCTTATGTAAGTGGAGACGAAGCGGAAGAGCCCCACCTGCGCTTAAATGCGAAATAGAGTTACTATGTCTAAAAAAAAGCGCGTTTTCCGCTTCGAAGAGCGCACGGTCTAAAAGCGTCGCCACGGTCGGCGCACTCGGAGTCGCCACACCAGAGCAGAGCACCAGTGCGGTGTGTGGTGTAGGATAAGGGGCGTGCAGCGTTTACGCTCGCAGAGGCGAGCCGGGATGACCGCGATATTGTTTTGTGCGGCGGCAGCTGCCTTCGGAAACGAGTTCTCTTTCTGGGGCGCTCGTAAGGAGATGCTAATCACCGTCGCTTTCTCCTGCCGCGCGGTGCGCAGATGGAATGCGGATTCGATGCTGACCGGCCGGCTAAACGCCCTGGGGTGGAATGCATGCGGTGACGACGCTGCGCGAGATTCTGGCGACCGGCCCGCCATTCACGAATGGGAGTGCGCGCGTATACGCTGAGGTGCCTGTACCGTCTCCTCGCTCGTACAGCACCACGTGGCGAAACTGTTCTTTCTCAGGGCGATCCCTGCAAGGATTTGAACGCCTTCACTGGCGTGGGCGTTCTCTTTGCCTATACTCATGCTGGCTGGCCAATCATTTGTCTTCTAACTCCAAGGTCATTAGTGCGAGGGATAAGCCTGGGTTGCTGTGCGGTTACGGTCGGTTTGCTATATGGGCTTAAAATCGGCAACGAGATGTCTTAGATATGGCCCGGAGGCACTAAATTATTGTCCTTACGACGTTCCGATAGCATTTTTTCCTAACCCCAAATTTCTAGCCTCTGCCAGTTACCATGCGCAAGTTTTATGTGGAGTAGGAACATTGTAATCTACCTATGGCCTATATAGTGTGAATAACTTTCCACTATAAAAGAGACGCCTTGTTCTCCCCGACTAAGATGGCTTCGTAATGCGTGATTCTTTAATCGGGGTGAGGAAGCATATGCTATGCGTTAGTACGATGTACGACGGTATTTCTCCGTGAATGCACCCTGAACTCCATTCCGGCCGCAGGCAAGCCCGAGGATAAGCCGATGAAACATATACGGCAAGCGTAGAACCGCGTGCTAGTGCCGGTCTACCTATAATGGTCATTTTAAGGTTGACAAAGTGGCGCCAAAATCAACCCATCACTTATACCTCAATGAAGATCTTATCGAAATCGACAGCTGAAGTGTTGTCTATCGCCTTAGCATCGCCTTAGCCATCACTCATACGAAGAATTCTACCATTACCATTGACAATCAAGCTGCCTGCAAAAGTTTGTTAGCCGGAATGTTGGCCCGCTTCTCCTCTCTACACTGAAGCTGCTCTTGCAACAACGACCCAAGCTGGCAGTCAAACTCACGGGGACTCCTTACCACTGACGTGCAACAACTTTGGAA
Organism: Haemaphysalis longicornis; assembly: GCF_048455015.1. Lineage (NCBI taxonomy): Eukaryota > Metazoa > Arthropoda > Arachnida > Ixodida > Ixodidae > Haemaphysalis > Haemaphysalis longicornis. The sequence goes on along the minus strand of NW_027526460.1, from coordinate 13,598,418 downwards.
CTCCAGCCTATAGCCTCAGCCTGCTCCCCCTCCCTCCGTGCTTCCGAGGAGGCCGCATCGCCCATACTACTCGTCACCTTCCAAGACATTACTCAGAATTACCGATCCGACAGACAACACTTCCCTCCCCCTCACCCTAAACTATTCAAAGCAAAAAAAATCGCTCCTACACGGCTCAACCATTGCAAACGCAATACGTTTACAAAGAGAGTAACAGCTCTACACAGAGGAAATGTGAGAGGAAAGTGACAACCGCGACCGCTGACTTACAAGTGAAATTTTTATTTTTCCGCATGTCACATATATACGCTGCAAGAGAGCAGCAATAACATGAATGCTGGAGATAACCCAAGCAGTCGTCACGCAGCACCAACGTCATGTGCCACAAACGCGTGCTGAACTATATATGATTTGATTGATTGTATACATATATAGGGTTTAACGCGCCGACGCAACGCAGGCGATGAGGCGCACCATAGTGGAGGGCTCCGGATTAATTTTGACCACCTGGGGATCTTTAACGTGCGCCGACGGGCTGAACTATCTTAACAGAGCAGTCCTGCTCTGTTAAGCATGAAAACCGATTCGTAGAGGTTGTTGAAGGCCTAGTGTATTCGATTCCCCTGTCCTGTGGGAAAACGTCTGTAGGCCAAACGGGACGATGCCTTAATGAAAGGTTAAGAGAACATGACTATAATGTACATAAGGTGACTAGTGGCCACTTAGGTGTCCACGGTAGAGATGTCCGAGGCTGCTCCCCAATCTTTCACGAAACACAGGTCATTGCAAAATACAAAGATAAAATAACCACAGGAATAATTGAGGCTGCAGAAATAGAGCGCCGAAAAGAAAATTGTGTGAGTGCACCCTCGTTGTCCCTCTCCCCCCCCCCCCCCCCCCAAAAAAAAAAAAATTAATTTTCTGTCCCACAGATTATTCAGCACGTGTTTGTGGCACAAGGAGTTGGTGCAGCGTGACGACTGTTTAGGTTATCTCCAGAATTCATGTTATTTCTACTCTCTTGTATTTTTTTTACTGTCAGCGTACATCTGTGGCATGCCGAAAAATAACAATTTCAGTTGTAAGTCAGCGGTCGTGGTTGTCACTTTCTTCTGGTTTTCCTCTGTGTTGCGCTGTTCCCCTTTTTGCAATTATGCACTGACTCGCCTATAAGCCTTGACCATTACAAAAAGTTTCCTCACACAGTACGCCTCAGTCTTTTGTTTCCCGTTCAAACCCCTGCTGAACGCAAGTTCTGTTCTAAACAAGGTATTCTACCTCATATTGTAATAGAGTGCGAGCACGATCCCAAATTTCCTCCTCTCTCTCAACCCCCTCACCACCCCTGAGCACCTGGTGACCAGCAGCCATCTGGACGTCCTGGCCTCCAGAGCGGACTATGTGCGCTGATATCGTGAGTTTCTGGAACAGGGGACCACTCCCACTTCAAACGGGCCAAAAAACGTTTCAATGCAAGAGCCTTAGGTGCTCCATTGCGCGAAAAAGCGGCGTTGGCGCTGTCATCCGGTGCAGAAAACTGCAACCGCTGCAAGAAGTACAAAACACAAAGTAAGTAAATCAGCTTGAAAATAAAAACAGGTACATTTGAGTTCGTGTGGGTGTCGAGCCCGGGTCTCCAAGGTATACGAGCCGAGCGGCGCGTTGCGGCCACACTACATCAGAACGTTGCGGGCGGCGGTGAGGAGATATCGCACGACAGGTGCACGTGATGGAGCGTGAGTAGAACAGGCGCACTTTAGTGACGAAGAACACTGATTTCGGAGTAGTTCGGGCTCGCATTAAAAGGGCACAAACTGCCTCGCGTTTCAATATTCTGTTTCCAGCGTTCGCGTGAGTGTATGTAATGCATCCTATACTTCAGCGGCACCCGGAAACGTGGCCGGCCACGGGAGTATGCAGAGGAACAGGAGGCAGGGGAGCACGGGAATGCGGCTCGGCGAGCAAAGAGAATGAGAAAGAGGGATTGCGTAAAGGCGAGGTCAAAGCTAATGTGTTTGTATATAACACGTAAGGAGACTTAAGTGTCCCGGGGAATTTCCTTTTCAACTGCTAGTACTACTCTGCTTTATGATCCCTCTATTCGCTTAGGAGGGGGAACCTGAGGAGTGGCTCCTCGTGCAACTCACTCGTCCGGTCATGAAGTGCGATCATGATCATTCATGACTCTCATGAGGGACAGAGGCGAAACGTATACCCGCACGTACACTCAGACGCCAAGATATTTATAACTAGCCGAATAACACTTCTTGTATTGACACACGTCGGAGCATTACCAAAAAAACTTTGTGAAGTACGTCAAGGATGGGTAGACACAGAAATGAATTCAGAGCGAGATGATGTTTTTGTTTGTACCACCTTAACGAAGTCTTGACTTCGCACGAGGAGGTATTTCAGCATCATTCGAATGGTTTCCGCTTAATCGGTTAACTGATCGATTAATCGGCTGCGTTGGTTTATGAAGGAAATGGTAAAAAATAACGTTTCCCGTTTGGCTGTTTTTTTTTTTTTTTTTTTTACTGTCCCGTGGACGACAAGGTCAAGTTTGAATCATTTCCAACGCTCACAGCGAGTTCGCGGTGCTTCGCTGGCAGAGCTGTTGACATTTTCGGTCATCATACAGTATGCCTCTAGGCTTGTTCAAGGACATTCCTCATGGGGTAAGTTGATCATCGTCATGACGCCGACGCGGCCGGAACACTTGTCACCGGGTTCGTAATTCACACTACTACTGGAACCAGGGGCATCGGCACTGGCAGGTGTCCTCGACCTAATTACAGGGGACGCCGATCAATCGTGGTTTACGTACGTAATCTCTACACTGCCGAAACGCTGTGAGCCCCCGTTCGCCCATTTTTGTACCATGTATAGGTACAAATTTTTAATAAAATGTCAATTTTCCCGCCTGTTTGTCTACCAGCTTGCCGTTTGGTTCTTATCCCTATTACCTCTGAGCATGCTTGAATCGTTTCCTGTTGTGATGTAAGGCCGTTTATGTGAACACGATCCTTGGCATGCTTCCGCAGAATTTCCACATGCCACTCTTGCTTCATTTTGCTCACAAAGCGTCAACCGATTAACCAGTTAAAAAAATTAATCACGACTAAAGCATTAATCGATTGATTGGGAGGTTAATCAATCAATCGCCCATCCCTACACGTTACGCAAAACGGTTATTTCAAGGGGGACAATCAATATTTCCCTAAGGAGACTAAGGATAGAAGAAGCTGAGCGGTATGGCCAGCTTTATCTCGCAGCAATCCGAAACGGAGCAGAGATGCGGAACTTCTGAGACGGGGACGTGAAATCAGGGAAGCAGCCGTGACTAAAGTCCAACCGAGACTGGTTTGATTGCTGGTCTTATGAGGTGTACGGAAACTGAAATTTTCGTTACAAAGTCGAAGCAAAACAGAACAGCAACAACAAAAAATAAGAAAAGAGAAAGGGTAACGAAGGATGCAGGAAAACAAACGCAACAACATCAACAAGAAGAACCGTGGCGTTGCAGAATTCACACCGGAACTGGCGAGAATTCCGGTAGCATGAAGAAGACCGCTGCCCGTCCTCTCTTTTTTGTGGGCCGCCGTTGCTGGGCGCATGTGCGGGACGGCAGTGGCGTACTGGCGGTTTTCCGTGGAAACGTCTAATTTCACGTGGTTCCGGGCGAGTGTAGCTCCCTCCATCCCCCACCGCACACCAGTTCTCCGCGCCGGTCTAAACCTTGCGCGGAAAGGTGGCATTTAGAAGGCGCCAGCTACGTAGTCAACCGCTCAGTAGCGCCAACATACTCCGCCTCCTTCTCCTCCGTCTAGACGCCGCGAGCTTCTCCTTGGAAAACCGCCCGCTCCTCGTCATACACTATATGCGCTCTGTCGCTCTGCGGCCAGCACTGAGCACTTCACAACCTTTCTTGCTGCGGGTTTATTTGTACGCTTCTGTTCTCAGGGCCCCCGTCCTTCTCTGGAAGAAGTTGCAGCTCGTCGATCCTTTTTGTTCCTCTTCCTCCCGCCTCCTCTCTGCTGTTTCAACGCGGTGTTTAAGAAGCCACAAACGGTCGTAATTGCCGCTGTTAACGAGACGCTTTCTGGCGGGCGTCGTTGACCTAATTGGACGCTTGCTGTACACTGCGGCCGCTTCGAGCGACACGCTCCTTAGAGCGCTGTAATTGCGGGGTATTTGCGTGCTAATTTGCCCACCGCCTCCCATGCCGCCTCCAGCACGCTTTCCGATCGGGTTGTTTCTTTTTTTTCTTTTTTTTTTTTTGCGCCTCGTGATTTGGATTCTGTTGGGGCAGTTCTTCACAATGCTTACGTCGGTTCGGAGAATGAGTTGCTCGTGGTCACCGATGAACAGACGTCTGAGTTGAGCGTGTACAAGTGCGTGCAATATGCCAGGGTCTGAGTGTGCCTTGGCCAGTGTGCATATGTGTGTAAATATAACTATGTACAGGTGCCATCAAAATTAATTGGAACATGGTCTCGTAAATTTACAGGAATTTTTTCTTCCGTAAGCTTCGGGAGTCCTCATGGACATAAAAGCTTCCTGTAAACCATTATTGACTCATAAAGCCAGTAAGACAAATATAATGTGATATTCACAAGCCCTCACTCCAATTACTTATGACGACACCTGTACGTGCAGGTATACAGGTCCCGATATACCAATCTTGTCCACCGCTTTCCCATTTCAGTTTGTGATATAAACACGACCTACCGACTGTAGGGGCTCAGTTTCTAAGGCATTGTGATAGGTGCGCGGGTGTTTCAGTACAAAAACTAATGCAGACGCGAGTTTGGGGCACACGACGGATGGTCGCATCATGGCTAAACGTGTGATACGGCGAAAGTTCCCATCATGGCTGAAGGTCTCGCTACGGCCGTGCAGTGCAACGGGCCTCGGTGTCTGCCTTTCGGAAGCATAGCAGTCGTTTCTTACTTCTATATACCTTGACACATCGGTGTTACGTCCGCGAGGAATTTACATGTAAATCAGGCTGCTGCCTGTCCTACTTAATAAGAGAAGGTGCGTAGAAGCTAAAAAGCAAACCTGCCGCTTAGTGTTTTCGCGTTACGACCAATGAACAATACAGCTTCGGTCTACAGCCTCTTTGTTTGGAGTGCTACCTCCCCTGGTTTGGAAATAACATTATACCGGATACCCGAGAGGCTACACTGGGTGTGTTCAACCATGTTACGAAGGCTCTCTGGTGCATGAACAGCGCTCCCCCACCAGAACAGCATCTGGCCACCCTGGTGCAGTGCCAGGCCACAACCTCACCTCGAACGATTAACCTGACTCTTGGCCCTCTGCGCGCAGGACATGTGCGATTGGCGATCTGCCTTCCGTCCTGGAGGGGACTGAGAGATGATTATGGCTATGAAGATGGTGGGAGACGGGTTGGTTGACGGAGGCGGCGACAACAACGAATACTCCCGCTACAAGTCCACTCCTATTGCGGCGGCTGTTATTCTGGCACAAGAAGTTTCCAGATGAAGCGCAAAGCACCCCCAAAATTTTAAAGGGCGTCTCCCGCCATATGTATGAAACTGACAGCAACGGCGCAAAGCAGGAACAGGTAAAAATAAGAGCCATGGTGCATGCCCATGTTTTCGGGGCTAACCCTTTGTGCCATTTCATGGTGTTCTGGCGAAAAAGCGGCTGCTGTGGTTTCTCCGGAGCCGAGCGCGGGAAGGGGCGGCCGCGAATGAGCTGTATAATTAAAGGGCGCCGCTGAAAGGCACCTTCTCGGAACCGCTTGCTCCTGGGAGCCGCTCCAGGTTGCCCCCTCATCCCGAGGCCGCCGAAGAAGAAAAATCGTGCTCGCGGTGGCCTCTTCTCTTTAGCGCCTCCTGCAGGCTGCTCCTCTGGGGGCGACAACGCCGCGGGACCGCGTGTATGCACACAGGCCTTCTCTTCGTGGCTTTTGTGTTTCACGAGCATTCTGAACCAGTTCGTTGGGCAAACGGCGTATGGAATCGCACGCACGATCACCTACCTAGCTACCTACCTACATACACACACACACACATACACACATACATACATACATACATACATACATACATACATACATACATACATACATACATACATACATACATACATACATACATACATACATACATACATACATACATACATACATACATACATACATACGTACATACATACATACATACATACATACAGGGAGCAATAACTTGAACTTGGAAGATGGTAGAGGACACAAGGAAAGAAAACACAAGAAAATAGAACAGAGACAAAAGAGAGAAAAGAGAACACAAGAAAGAAAAGAAAAAAAAAACGTTTCAGCAAATACTTGCCTTCGTCAAGACCTGACGAAGGCAAGTCTCTGTGTGCACATTTATCATACATACATACAAACATGCATACAGACACACGTGCTGAAGGAATCTGTGTAAAGGATGCGTATTTAGGCTCATACATCGTGAATGTATGTATGTATGTATGTATGCATGTATATATGTATGTATGCATGAGAGAGCTTTTATTCGTCCATGAGGACTTTACGCCAAGTGGGGTAAGATGGTGTAGGAGGCAGGGGGTTTGTTGTCTGAGACGTCTTGTGGTCCGTTGGTTGCGCCAGAAGTGAGCCTGATAATAATATTTGCCTGGCCTGATCTGCTGGGCCTCTTAAATTAAGAAGGCGAGGTAAGTCGTTTGAGGTCGGTACGGGTGATATGAGCAGATTCACGGCTCTAAACGGCTCACGCTGGACCGCTCTCGACAGAACAGCGCGCAATGAGAGACCGGGGTATACAGTGTATGGGGGGCGATGTATGAAGAGGGACACGTTGAGGTGGAATGGAGCTTCCACAGCGGGTTAATTTTGGGCAGCGCCGTTTTAGGGGCCGAAGATGCACCGGTGTAGAGGACGAGCAGTAGGGACATCGAGGCTGCACTGATGGGGTCGTACCATTTACGGGAAGTCTCCGGGGTATGGCTTTCACTGGCAAAGTGTTCGTTGACGAATGTGTCGGCTGCTCTTGGGAGCGGGGCCAGAGTGGATACAAAGCCTGTACGAGCGAAGACCTTGAGGCGGTCTTTCTTTTCGTTTATTTGCACTGGCTGCACCGTTGGCGGGATCGTGTCAGGTGTTTGAGTAAACTTGGGAAACAGCTGAGTTATGGGGTAGGCCCTTCTGTACAGCCGCGTGGTCTGCCTGGTTCCCGGTTCCGTGCCATCGGGGGTTGCGAATATCAATTCGGCTCGATAGTACGATGGAGATCTGAAGAAACATTTTGCCGGCGATTGGACTGCTTGACGTTTGGCTTTTTGAGACTGAGAATATATCCTCGAAGGAGTCTGTCAAGATGCGTATCTAGGACGGGATGGAAGAGTGAAGATTGAACATGAGAAAAACGACGGTGAAAAATGATTGCATAGAGTTCCGCTTCGAGTATGGAAACCTGCGGTATGTAAAATGTTCGTTTGGCTTGGGGGAAAGTGAACCAGACCAGTTGAGGACACCTTTCTCGAGCCTTGATCGGAACTTTCATACTTAAAACTACGAAGTGGGACATTGGTGCGACGTGGGGCTATAGTCCAGGTGAAATTGGTCGTTAAAAGTTAGATTCGTGAGAATCGAAGATTCGGAAGCAAAAGATCTTGATGACCATAATGAGTCGAGGTATGCGTAATACATCGATACACATAGTCATAGTAAGACCTGCGTCGTGCCACACGTGCCCTCATTCCACCGCGTGGAGCGGACCTCTCCATAAGACTTACGTTCTCTCTGGGAGGAGGCCTTGCTGCGTGGACTTCGTGTTGGAGTGGCCTTCCCTCCTGCGGTGACATCTTCCCCTTCTGCACAGCTCCTGCAGAAGTAACTGACACGAATCACTTATTACGTAGTTGCCCTTCACTCGAAACAGCGCGAACCCGACTCCTCTGATGCATGGGCCTCCATCCTAGAAAACCTCCTGACCTGCAGCGGTAGCTCTCGGTACCCCACCACCGTCCCCTTCTCGCATACCTCTGAAAAACGGGAGTCAACTTGTATTTGTAATATCCGCTAATTTATGCCAAATGGCGTAATATTGCCTAAAAGAAACACCATTACCAGCATATTTCGTAAATATTGATTGCGACGATGATGACAGTCGTGGTGTATACGCCACATGTCGTCATCATAGGACAATTTCTTTAAGTGTGTAAGCAATTCTATGTGCACATAACGAGGAGATTTGTCTATACGTCTGTAGAGCTTGCTATTTCACACTTTCCCCGCGCATATGAGGACGCAATGAATAAAACTTCCGACAGACATTCATGTTTTCCTGTAGGTCTCCTTGTAGTGTCTTTAAAAATGTATTTGCAGCAATGTTTATTTGTATAAATGTGTAAGTGTATAATAGTGCAATATTGCCTTATTATACACTTACACATGTATACACATAAACATTATTGCAAATACCTTTTTAGGAAGAAAACAAATAAACACTTGAATAATACTTTACAGTATGTATCACTGCACAGCGCTATATATACGCCATGCCCCTTTGAAGTATGTTTTCAAAGGGGCATGGTGCATATATATAGCGCTGTACAGTGATTAATACTGTAAAGTGTTATTCAGACGTTTATTAAAAGGCCCTCGGCTCTTCGTACTTCTACGTCAGACTATTTATTTTGCCTCGGAAAAATATTTTGCGGACAATTCGCCTGTGTAAGGCAGCGAAGCCTAGTTTAAAGGGACCGGATGTATGCCATGTTTGAAGCAATGTTATGGAGCCTATATTACGGAGATATGTTATGGGGCCAAATGCCCTATGCCCTTCCTACTTCCGTATGAGACTGCTTATAGTGCCCCTGAAAAAAAAAGTCTTATAATCTATGTAGTTGTGTGTGACAGTGCAGCCTACTTTAAATGGGGTTCGGTGCATAGCGTTCTAAAGGGGAACATATGAAGGCATATACATTATAGCAGGTTATAATAACCTTTCATACTTTGATACCATGCTGCTGATATCACCCTTAAAATTGTTTCCCCAGCAACGCATTTGCGTATGGGAGCAAAGACAAATTTGAAAGGACGCGCTGGACAGAACTGTGTATGCTAGCGCATTTCCCGATAATATCTTCTTGGGGTTACTGGTCATTTTCTGTTTGAGCAAGTCATGGGTAACGTTTTGTGATAAACAAAACAACGATGCGCGCGCTTTGCGCTAAATCTTTGTCAACTTAGCTAAGAATGTAAACGGGGGCGGCCGAGAGATAGGCACCTCGGTGCGGTAAGCGTGGCTTCCGAGCTGAACAGCGAGAATGAAGCCAGCACGCACGGCTCTGTGGAAATGCGCGGAAGAAAACCAATAAAGCCCGCACCTTTGTCGGTACGTACGCGGTGCAGCGCTGCGCCCGGGGCAAAGCGCGAGGCGCAGCGCGGAAGGGGCGGCCGGCATGGTGAGAAGCCGAGCAGGCAGCAGCACCAGCATGGGGTCTGCTCGCTTTCGGAGGAAGAGCCTCCAACGGTGCGGGGAGGTGCCGGCGGGATTTGTCTTCTTCCTACCGTGATGCGCGCTCGCTTCCTTCCTGCATGCGCACGCGCGCCTCGGTAATTGATGAGCGCTAATTACACAGTTGGTTAAGGCTACGGTAGGAGGCGCAGCTGAAGTGAGTCGCCGTTGCGCCGGCCGCGCGGCTGGCTGACGCTCTCTCGCATGTGTGCTGCCATGCTGGAGCATCGGCCGAATCGGCGACCGCCTCCCATGTGTGTGAACATGCGTGTGTATGAACATTTGGTGCATGCACAGTGCGCACAACACGCGCGCACACAAACGAACACGCTCGTGTACGTACGCAAGCAAACGCACAGACAATATTTCATCCCTCTTTTTTTTTTTAATTTTGGCGCACGGCAGCACAAAGTCAGCAACTGACAACTCGCCTGAGACATTGCACTGTAGAGGTAACCATACGGAACGATTTTAGTGAGCGACGCGACAAACCTAATTCAGTGAGCACAGTAAATAGGAGTGTGGGCGACAGCGACAAGCGACAACAGAATACAGTGACAACAGAATGATTATATCTCTGTGGCCGTGCAGAATAGACATGCAAATCGAAAGCGCCGCCTTCAGCCTAGGCAATGAACTACTGGAGGGGGTAGATGAATATCACTATCTCGCACAAGTTGTGACTACCGATCCAAACAACGAGAAAAGCAAAAAGCGTGGTATTCCTGTGGTCTGGAGGGAAATCGGAAAACACTCGGAAATAAGGAACAGTGGACGACCCAGCTGCCAGTGAAGAAAAATGCTTGCAACCAGTGCGTGCCCCTGGCAATAGCGCAGGAGACAGAAACTTGTTGATCTACCAAGCGCTCTCAAAGAAAACTTTTGTCGGCACCCAAGTCACGGAAAGAAGATGGATGAAAGTAACGCTCAGAGAACGTCTTGGATCGGGAGCACACTCTGGTAAATTGGAAACATCTGAGCTCGAGACATGCCAGACCATACCCGAGGAGGCGTTTTTGCCAAATCTATCCCCCGGTTTTTTTTTATTTCTTGCTCGTCCTAAAGCTTCCATGATGAGCCCCCAACATGGCATTTGGAGCACAAACTCTTCGATGTGGCAGCAAGGTCCAATGGCCCTGACTGTGCAATGTCTGTGGTGTACACGCCACTGACGGAGATTTGCGCAGTCTACATTGCCCCTACAAAAACCAGAACAGGCATACCCACCTCGATGCAGAGGCTCTTGCATGGTTAAATGATTTCGAAAAGCGCAGGATAGGAGCAGGTGGAAGGTAATGAAAATTTGAACGTTTGAACATTTCTTATTTGCCGTGCAGTACAGGGGCGGTACTCGTGAAAAGAAAGCTGCAATAAAGCACCATCACTGGCCTATCGGCCCCATTGATAAGTGGCAGCAAGCGACAACTTGTACATTCGGTACAGCCAGTCACAAAAAAAAAAACGAAAGAAAAGAAAGGAGAAATTATACAAAAAGATACCCTCATTACTTGTTTTTGGTAGAGAAGCAAAAAGAAAGGAAGGTAGAAATTGACCGCCAAAAGTGTGTTCGGTCAACTTAAAAGAGAAAGGCACATCAAGAGGCCTTTGTTTCTGTAGTGACACGATTGCTGGTGGTTGAGGGCTGAGATGACACTCCAGTGGTTGTCGTTGTAGACTTTAACGTTGACGTTGCGAAACACGTCTTAAGGCGGACTGGCTCTTGTTTTTGTCCTGGACAACTGTGGACCGGCGAGCTACAACGACCCCAGTCAACCAAGAACACGGTACACATTGCGTTTGTATGTATTTGGCTTTAGACGCAATGCTATTGTGTCTGCCATTACTCTAAAGCAATGAAACATTCCGTATATACGCATCAGCAGGTGTATTGGTTTTGAAACAGCTTTACTGGTCATCCACTATCGTAGGGTCGCCATGGCGCATCAAGTTTTTCGTGACTTATGACGAGCGTGCAGCTGCTTGAGCCAATACTGCTTCATGCTAAGAGGAACCCGGGTGAGTATTCTCCATATTATTCTTAAGAAAGGTATACCTATTGTCTTTTTTTCTTCCTTTTGCCCCCAAGCCATCAACTCTTACTTTACTTGTCCGCCCCTCAAAAGAGGCTGAGCGCTTGAAACTTTCGTTTCTTCTCCTACTGTTACCTACGAGAAAACCCTCGTTGCACGCTTGACCGGCAGCGCACGACGTGAACCGCTATAAAGCGCTCACTTTCGCCCCGGTTACAAAGGTCATTTTGTTTTTCCGGGGAGAGGCAGGGCACGCGGCCTGAAGATGCCGCCGGGGGGCTCTTTCTTCGCCGCCAACGACTCGGCCGAATAGTCCGGCGAGTTTCACAAGGCCCGCCGGCATTAGCGTCCGCAGATGTACGCGCTCCGTGCACTACGCCCCACGAACAATAGCGCGCGGTCGGGCCACCGAAGGGTCCTGCCAGCGGGGCCGTTTCGCAAAAAGCAAGGTCCCCGCTACGGTCTAAATCACCGCACGAATGCGTCTTGTACTCTACTATTGAGGGCAGTAAGCGCTGCGGCCGCGCAAGTGCCGCTAATTCCTGGCCCGGCGTGGGCGGCCGGACTCACTTCCTGCCCGGCGATGAGGTAAGGCCCAGCGACAAAGCTCGCGTCAATGGGTCGGCTGCTTGTACGTGGCCGTGTTCGGGGCTGCCGCGGGCCCTCTGCCCTCCCGCCTCGGCCGGCCTTTTGTGAACAACATCGCTCGACAACGCCTAAAACACACACGGGGGGCAGAGTTTGCGCAGGCGGAAGTCAGAAATTGGGGATTGCTACACGTCTACCGTGCAGCGAGTGGCCCGGCCCCTTCACAAGACGTGCGCAAGGGTGGACACACGGAGACCGGCCGCGCTGCCGGCTTTTCAATCTGCGGTCTCAGCGGTCACTCCCGACCCTCTCATTAGATATCTATGACCGCTCTCTGGCGCACGATTTGCGGCGCCGCCACCGCCGTCGGAGCCTTGTTTGTTTTTAGAGCAGGTTTTTCAATCAGCCGCAGCGACGGTGTCATCCGGACGCAGCCCTCTTGTCGCCACGCGCTCGGGGGCCCTCTAATTTGCAAGCGCACGTACTACGCGCCTCCTCCGCTGCTCTGGAACCCAGCCACCTTTGGTTCTTCCCGTTCACTGTACTTTGGGCGAGTATTTGTGCCTCCCGAGCCCTGATCACTGCCCTACAGCGAGAGCCCCGTAGTGAATGGCAGCGTGTACGCGCTGCGTGCGCCGAGAGAAATTGCAGGGACCGGGCGGCGTCACCGAGTCGTTTGAAGTTGGCGCGCGCGCCAAAGCGGTTCGCAGGTAGCGGCGTGACTTCCGGCTACCGTTGCCCAGCCAGTCTGCAACCCGTGGCGCCGGAGGCGGCCTGGCGCGCGACCTGTCATCGGCTTCCGAGGAGCTGACACCTGTCGACGGCCTGGCGGGCTGTTTGCCTTGCCACACATGTACACCAGTCCCGCTTCTCTTACGTTCCTCCTCCTTCCGTCGTTGCAATTTCCCGCCTAGGACGCGTTACGTCTGCCTCCCCGGTTCGGCAGCTCGCGAGATGAAAAAGGGGGGCATTCGCGGAGTCTGGCTGTTTGTTCTGCGGAACGGCGTTTGTCGGCGCGCATTTCTTCGGCGTGATTGAACCCGCCGCCGCCAGCGCGGAAGCTCTGCTCCTGTGCCTGGCCTTGAACATCGACTCGCAGTTGTTGCCGCTCTCGAGGCCAACCGTGAAGAAGCCCGCCGGCGCACGGTGAACTTCTTCCATCCGCGAGAGGCGCACGTCCCTTGCGATGCAGGTAGCCCCGCGAGGCCTCTCTTACTGGGACCTCAGTGAGTGAATGAGCACAAATTCGAAGAAAAGCGCAGCGATCCCTTGTGGCTCCCGTATTGCTTGGCCCGTGCCTTTCTTGCTGCAGTTAGAGTGGAGAGAGTGGAGAGAGAGAGAGAGAGAGAGAGAGAGAGAGAGAGAGAGAGAGAGAGAGAGAGAGAGAGAGAGAGAGAGAGAGAGAGAGAGCGAGAGAGAGAGAGAGAGAGAGAGAGAGAGAGAGAGAGAGAGAGAGAGAGAGAGAGAGAGAGAGCTTTAAAATACCATTTCGCTCATTGTAAAAAAGCTGGCCTTTAGTAACTCACGCAGCTCCATTCCAACCATGAAAGACGCTTCGAACCCATTAGAACAAAGCAAGAAGTATTGGACAGCTAGAAATTTCGCGCTACAGGGACGTATTATGGGCAGGAGTGACGTAATATGGGCCATCACTAAAAACCTAATTATCACTGATCAGTGTGTTAACTGCACGTTATCATTCAAGTGGTACGGTTAAACAGCACTAGAAGTCCTTCTTCAATCGGCCAGGCATGTTTGCTGGTGGTGGGGAAGGCTCGCTGCCATCACGGTCACACAAACGACATGCTCTGTGACGTCACAGAGAAATTGCCGGAAAGCAGCTGGGGAGTCGCCACTGTTTCATCCGTCTTCTTTAATAACTCGATTATTCGTCTGAAGCCCGTGATAACATGGGTAGCATTGTTATGGGAAGGAGCAATCTTTCTAACGAATCAAAATTGTACACTTTGTCTTCGTGGCCCCTTTAATGGAATCCGGAGAAGCTAGCCTCCCTAACAGCGGGCCTGTTGCTCGAACACGTGAGGAATAGCCAGCTATGGCTTCCGAATTTACATCAGGCGGACAGTACAAAATCGCAGTTCTTCTACTTCCGTAGCTTATTTATTTTTCTTTCCGTCATTTCGTTGTACACCCTCGAATGCCCGCCTTTAGTATAGTTTCAGTCGGCATTCGTGTTTGCAATCTGCAGTTGAAAATATGGACAATTTTTAGCTGTAAATAGTATTCATCATCATCAGCCTACTCAGGTCCACCACAGGACGAAGGCCTCTCCCATCGACCTCCAACTGCTCCTGTCCTGCGCCGCTCGAGTCCGCAGTTTACCCCCGAACTTCCGTATTTCATCTCTCCAACGGGCTAATGGCCTTCCCCTTCATCTAGACCCATCTCTTGGTATCCACTCTGTTGCCCTACTTGTCCACCGGTTGTCGGTTCGTCTCACTACATGGCCAGCCCGAGAGCATTTCTTTTTCTTTATTTGAACAATGATATCTTCTACTCTAGTTTGTCCTCTGACCCAGGTAGCTCGTTTCCTGTGCCTGAGTGTTACTCCTAACATTATTCGTTCCATGGCCCGTTGAGCCGACCCAAGTTTTCTTTATAGTTCTATAAATATCTGTGGTTATTCTGAGGAAGACTTGGCTAATCCTTTCTTGCACGCACAGAAACACCAGAAGAAAACCCCTTTTAACTGCGAGAATTCTAAATAACTGTTTTATCGTAACAAAAAAAAAGGGTGTCGAAATCTAATGTGGATAGCCTGGGAATTTAAAACTGCATGGTTTTACTATTCCTTTACGTCAAAGCAAAAATTCAGAACTTCTAGCTAGCTCGAAGTGCCCCCTGTTGCATATCCCGAATCAAACACGAGAGTAATCTTGAAATGCCACTTTCTTCGGTTTACGTGTTCCATTGCGGAAAAATAATTACAATATTTATTGCTGTATGGTGCACAAAATAAATCTTCCTGAATAGCTTAACCCTTATACAGCCAATACTTTGTATGTTATACTGGCTTCGATTTCACTGCGCACAGTCGGCGGTCCAATGAACTCTCACACTGCGGCAAAGCCAACTTTAGAGAAAGCCCGTAGAGTCCGCTGGTGAAAGTGACCCTTTACCTCCCACATCCTTTTCGCCTGCATCCGTCAGTCCGTCATTTGACGCCATAGAGTTGCACTGTAGGCTACATCAGGCTACCACGAGGACGCTGCGGGGTCACTGGCTCTAAAAATTTCCTTTATGGCTCAAAGGGAACCAATACAAGCCTGTAACTGCAAACGTGGAAACACAGCCGGATATGACGTCGCTCTCGGAAATGAAACTACCCGAAGTGATGAGGCACTTCCGGTGACGTTATGAATTGCCTCACCATTGCTTCCGGTAAAGCGTGGAACCCGTGATAATAGGGGCAATTAATGGACATGTACAATACTGGTTAATACTATGCGATTGGTGAATCAAGAAGGGCTTTAGGGATGAAATATACGATCAGTAAATAAATAAATAAATAAATGGGATAAATGGAATATAAGGGAATATATGATACTGGCCAATGCTTGTTAACAGTAGGTTAGCACTAGAAATGCCGTAAAAGTACATATGAAATATCGAACTAAACGTTTTAAAAAGAGGGCACGACCAATTACACTAATCACGAGGCCATATGACAGTCAAAGGCCGTATATATGCTACTATCTAGAATTAGTGTACTGTCACACGGGCAGATTTGGTAGTGAGTACAGCGTACTATATATATAGCGCAAGGACGGAACACAAGAGAAAGAAAACCGCAAGACGAAAAGACGAGGAAGAAAACCACAACCTCTTGAGCTCCGTCCTTGCGCAAGAACAGTGTACCCAGTATCATCAAACCAACTTGCCCAATTTCCCGTCCTTGATTCGTAGCAGATTTGGTGCTTAGTTCAAGCCGATGAAAGCGGAAGGCGCAACAAACGGATGCGTTTTTATCACAGGATTGTTAAGGGTGAGAGTAGTTAAGCTTGTGAGTGTATTTAAACAGTTGACTAACAAATGCAACGCATTTATTCATGCCCATAACGGTGAGATTTATGTAACGTTTATATCTCTAGACTGCTGATATTTCTGCACTTTATGCTACTGCCATCAGGTAATTTTAGCGCACTTTCACGGACTGTTTCAAGCATAAGTTCAGCAATTTACGTTTGCATTCGAATACGGAGCATGCTTCTACTGCTAATTATTGAAGATTGCGCTTACTCCAGTGAAACCGCTTTCCGAATTCAGCGCACCGATAATACACCTGTATCACCAGGAGCTGCTGTACTTTGTCAAGGGCTCCGGGTTAATTCGAGCGCCCATTTTGAGCTTCTTCAAACCTGTACAAAACATCGCAGATTAAGGATCTGACGAATGAATACCACACCGGAGAAAAATCTCGTAACTTATTTTTTTATGCGGGCGCAATTTGTTTGCTAGCATTTTATTAAACCTTTCGCCACCGGTATTTGAAAGTCTCAAGAAGAGGAGCATGGGAGGACAGAGGGAGGGAGAACAATATTATTTGTCTCTGGGATTAGTGAGGGGGGTGGCGGAGGTCCATAGGGCCGTCGCGACGTCCAGTGCCCGCGACGTCACCAATAATTGATCGGAGATGTCTGAGCTCCCCAGGGTCTGTTCCAGAAGGTGGGGGAGGAGAGGGGGTATGGGGAAGCTGGACACCTACAATGGGAGGGGCACTGGGTGTCCAGAGCCTCGCTGGCTGAGTAACTAGGGAAGGTGAAAATGTGGGGGGTTGTGTGGGCCAGTTGGGTACGATGGGGAACGTGTGTGTTTGCAGAATCCACCACATGTGAGCTGCAGCGGAGGTGAGGGAGAGGGGGGGGGGGGAGGATGCAGGGTAATGTCTTTGTGAGTACTGGAGGAGGAGCCCACAGCCGAAACCGGGGAGGAGGAGGTTCCTGTGATATCATTAACCCTACTAAGTAAATAAACATGCACTCATGCTGATGCTTGCGCTGCCATACCGACTACGATGTGAGCTGCAGCCTTCTCAGCCGACGTTACTGGAATACAAGTTTCCGGCTCGGGGACCAGCGAAGGTCGGCGAATAAAAGCGGAGATTTTCGCCCATATTTCTTTCCCCATTCTCTCTTTCTCGAGCGAGAGGGGCGTCTGCGGTGGCGACAGCAGCAGCAGAAGCAGCCCCAAAAGCGTAGCTCAGGGCTCGGAGAGTATAATCAGAGCGCGGAGTTCGTGCCCGGGGGGCGTGCCGTGAGCGCAGCGTCGGCGGCGGCAGCGGAGCGGTTCGATGCGACGAAATAATTCATGCTGGAAGCGGGGAAAAAGGGATTTCCATCCGATAGGGGGCACCACGACCACCGGTGCCTTATCGGAACGCACACCCTCCGGGGCCCTGCTCGCCGAAGAGGAGGCGAGCCAGGAACGGAGTGGCAGTACCGGCGGCCGCGAGAACTAACTTCCCGAGCTCGCCCCCAGTAACACAGCCGGAGTCGTTGAATTATCGGCGCACGTTAATCATTATCAGCCCATTAATGTCCACTGATGGACGAAGGCGTTCCTCCCATAGATTCTGTTGTATTTATGCAACGAATCAGATGTGAACATTTATCCCATGACCTAACCACGATATCTCATGATATGACCTTACCGAAATGGACTTCTGGAAGGTGCTTCAACTGTAATACGGGTAATCAGGAATTTCATTCTCCCCGCATGTTGGGTGGTTTGCCACTGAATCATGATGTCTCACTCATCGGCTCAGTGAAATGCTAACGCGATGCCGCCCGTACTCGCCTTCCAAGCAAGATTGCGTGCAGTGTAAGCTGACAAAATTGTAGGGGGAAACGTCCACGAGGCGTTGTTTACGACGAAGCTAAATTTTGGCTTAACCAACGAAAGGTGTTATACGCACATAACATACCTACAACCACTCGAAGCAGCCTCAAGATTTCTAAAAGCAAAGCGAGGCCACAATTCGAGCACAACCATCATCATCACGGTCGTAGCTGGTGAACGAGCAACCACTACGCAGCAACCACTATCCCCAACACTGACCGAGTGATCGGTGCTCCGGATAGAATTGACCAGCACGCACTCAGGGCGATTGCGCACTAATTGTCCCGGTGAAGACGAAAGAACAGGGTGAGCTACCGGGGGAGTATCACCATCGGTTTGAAGCTCGTGTGGTATGCTCGACAGTCAGCCGGCCTGCGCAATGTCCTCTTTGCTATGAGTTCTCTCAGCACTATACTGCAGTGCTGAGCAATAAGCCCTACCACAATTTTATTGTGGCCACACCCCACAGTACTTCGGTTCGGAGATTTTGCAAACGCAGAGGAAGAGGGTAACGTCTTCCCTTAAACGCCGCGTCCGGTGACGTACACTTCCTTGCCACAACGCCTTCTCGCCGCTCTCGGCTGCCGCTTCCGTCGTTGGAGGAGTAAACGGGTGTGCGCCCAGTCCAGGCTGGCGGTGGCGACCGCGTCGCGCGCCGGTGGCGTGCCAAGGCGCGCCGCGGTGGCGGCTGCGCGCCCACCGAGCGGAGTCTACGCGCCGGGCTGCGTAATGGGCCTCAGGCACGACACCGGCGCTATCCGCCGCGGCTTCCACTCGAGAAAGGAGCCTCGCGCTCCTTGGAGCCCCCATCAGCACGGCAGCGCACGTTCTCACTCGCTCCTGCTGCTGCTGCAATATGGATTACCCCCGGCACGACGCCCCTTTTCACTCTGCTTTTCTCCCTGCTTCTGCTAAATTCTTTCTTCCCCGTCTCTCCTCTCCTCCCTCTCAGGACTCTGCTCCATATCGCGCATTGTCGTTCTGCTGTCAGGTACCGCGGTGCAAGCCTTTGGCGTTACTCTTTTTCTCGAGCATCTATCTTTCAATGCTGAAAACTGGGCGGCCCTATACACTTGTCAAAGGCTTCAGATCCGCTATTGCATCTGCGTCCCTTCAGCGATGTCAACATACAATGTACAGTATATAGATAGATTGATTGGATTGATTGGATTGGATTGGTGTAGTAACGGCCACAACCTCCCATGGATACGCCAAATAAACCCACGGCCCTCAGTCTCCAGTGGCTGCGAAGCAACTGGCCACGGCGGCGGTCAGACCTGTGACGCAGCACAGGGTGCTAGAATACCTGGAACCGGACAGGCCGCTATTGGAATCTGAACCTGGCAATGTTTCACACGAGAACCTTTTCTAGCGAAGCGAGCCTAGAGGTGTTGTTCGAGGAATTAAAGGGCATTAATTGGGATGTCAAAGGGCATAGTGAGGTTAGGTGGACAGGTGAAGTTCTTACGGTGCTGAAAAATGGGCACGTCAGATGTTACCGTGGTCTAGTGGACAGAAGAGGACAGGGAGTGGGATTTCTAGTCAAAAGAAACTCCAACCTCCCCTCGCGGGAACCCCTGTGTAGATGCGACGCATAGGCGGAGCGGCGAAGGGACCGCGTTTTATAGCGCGCATAACGTTGAGGGGACTGCGTAAGCCGGTCCCAGTCGATGACGACGTTATCGTACTTGTGAAGCGGCGTGGACTCTAGGTGTTTGAGCCAAGCGTGGATGTTGCTTCGCCGGAGAACGGCACACCGGTTATATGCGCAGCGCGCCCGAAGGAGAGGAAACCGCGGAAGAGAGAGTACTGCATATGCGCCGGCCCCAGCGCGTCTGCCGCGGCTATGACGCCAATCGAATCCAATCCAATCCAAGCCAAGCCAAGCCAAGCCAAGCCAATTCAATCCAATGCCCCTCGCGAGAGAGTGTTCGCTATCGGAGAGGAGAGGGGGTGAGCGGCGGAGAGCGCAGCTGGCGCGGCGAGGACAATGGGGGAGGGGTGGACAACGCCGTCGACGACGACGACGACGACGACGCCGGAGGGACAAGGCGAGTGAATCAGATGCTCTGCATCTAAAACGCAATATACCGTAGTTATGGGAGACTTTAATGCTAACGTATGCAAGAATCAGGCTGGAGACAAGGCAGTTGGGATCTATGGCCTGGGCTGCAGAAATAGTAGGGGGACCTACTGGTCGAGTTCGCAGAACGGAATAACCTACGCATCATGAATACCTTCTTCTGCAAACGGGAGAAGTGGACGTAAAGGAGCCCGAATGGGGAGCATAAAAATGAAATAGACTTCATATTATGCGATAACCCTGGCGTCGTGCAGGATGTGGAAGTGCTCGGAAGGGTAAGGTGTAGTAACCACCGTATGGTAAGATCTCGAATCAATTGCAAGATCAATTGTAGCGCGGCATTGGATTGGGAACAGGTGGAAGTAAGGGTTAATGGAGAATACCTTAGTAACCTCAGATTTGCTGATTACCTTGCCTTGCTAAGTAACTCTGGGGACGAATTGTAAAGCAAGCTTTACGAACTGGACAAACAGAGTAGAACCGTGGGCCTGAAAATTAATATGTAGAAAACCAAAGTAATGATCAATAACCTCGAGGTAGCACAGCGGTTTGAGATAGGTGGCGAGGCTGTGGAAGTGGTAAGCGAATATATCTACTTAGGCCAAGTTGTGACCTTAGATCCCAACCATGAGGCAGAGATAATTAGAAGGCTAATAATGAGGTGGAGTACATACGGCAGATATTCTCAGATAACGACTGGCAGCCTACCATTGTCCCTGAAGAAGAAAGTGTATGACAGCTGCATGTTACCTGTGCTCACCTACGGGGCAGAAACTTGGGGGCTCACTAAGATCGTTCAATTTAAATTGAGAACGACTCAGCGGGCTATGGAACGGAAGATGATAGGCGTAACATTAAGGGACAAGAACAGAGCGGAATGGGTGAGGGAACAAACGCGTGTTAAGGATAGATTAGTAAAAGTTAAGAGGAAGAAATGGACGTGGGCAGGGCATGTAATGCGAAGGCAAGATAACCGTTGGTCATTAAGGGTAACAAAGTGGATCCCTAGAGAAGGCAAGCGTAGCCGGGGGTGGCAGAAAGTTAGATGGGCAGATGAGATCAAGAAGTTTGCAGGGATAAATTTGTCGCAGTTAGCGCAGTACCGGGGTAGTTGGAGATTAATGGGATTAATGGGAGAGGCCTTTGCCCTGCAGTGGGTGTAGATAGGCTGGTGGTGATGATGATAATTGGATAAAAACGTATTGAGGAGCCATGTCACACTAGCTAAGATGTCCAGTGAAGCTGCTTGGAAACACCACAAACTCTTGACGACAGTTGATTCAGAGAGGACAGAACGATGCCACAAACTAGGGGAGGGACAAGAAAAATAATTCCATACTAAAATTATACAGTGTTGTGTGGGGATGGAGGGCCGAGCCGGGAGCAACAAAGGCGCCGTAAGAAAACCCGCAGAAGGAAACGTGCAGTAAACCCGTGTTTTAACTAAGCCATGGGGACAGGAAACTTCGCTGCAAGCGATACTTTGTTAAAATTGGTGTTGAATTACTGTCTGTACACTGCAGGGGGTACCATGGTAAAACGGCGAGCACGCCGAGCGACTGGGAAGGCGGAGGCGACGTCACGATTGCTCGTCCTTCACCCCAGAAAGAGATAAGAAAAGAAAGAAAGAAAAAGTCTGATAGGCCGAAACTATACAGCGGGCTTGCATCTGGGGTGTACTTCACTCCTGTGAAATTGAGTTCCTGCCACCTGCAGAATCCTGCCAACGCACCACGACCATTCTTCGCCCGTGGGAAAACAAACGCCTAATAAATTTATCCGTGCATGTTTAGTTTTTGCTCCTAAATTCGCTATCATCTGGTACTGATACACTGATGTCTAACATAGCAAAAAAAAAAAAAAAAAGAAGAAGAGACGAGACCTGGTACGGTAAACGGAGGTAGGCGGCATGCGCACGGAAGTGCACGCGATCGCAATTTGCGAGTCTCCAAGCATACGCAAGACCACTGGCACACCAAGGTTGTTTAGGGGGCTTTTCAAAAAGATTCAACGCCCGAGCGGAACTAGTTAACTCTCCGATTCTGCCTCACGAGGCTCCGGAATAGGAAGAGGCCGAACCGCGAAGGACGTTCCCTGACGTACGGCTGTTCTCCCATCGCTGCCTGCACTATGGGCTTCAGACCTGCGTATACAACGCACAAGACAGAAGCCTGCTCACCTTCTGCAGTAGCCGGCTTCCCACGCGCGAGGAAGCCGCAGCTGCTGGGTATCGTGCGCAAAGCCCGGAGCTAAATGCTAGAGGTCGTGACGATGGCGGGTGCCTTTTCAGATCCGTGTTACGGTGAGAAGGCGAAGTTTGCTATCGCCTGGAGGCAATGATGGACGGTGTACGGCTCTTCGATTATAGCACCTGCGTGAAGGTTTAAATCGGTTTCGCGGGGCTGAATTTGAACAGTCTGAAGCGATACACTAGCTGCGTGGCCGTCGCGTCAACTATAGTGTGATAGAATGGAAGCTTAGGCTTGGTTGCGATTAATACTTGACAAGAATGCTCAGCGCGAAAGACAAGGACGAGATATTAGAGAGGGCAAAAGACAGGCGCTGACTTCACTAAGTTCAGTTCAAATAAGAGCTTGTCCTGCGCCCTTCCTTGCATCTCGTCGTTGCCTTCCGCGCTGTCCTGGGCTATGTGCCGTGTGCCTTGTGCATGTGCCCGGTGCCTGTCCTGCGCATGTCCTGCGCCCTCGCTTGTCTTTTGTCCGTGTCTTTCCCGCTGTTAATTGAGGTCGAATGGGAGTAGGAACATGCCAGCGTTGTGTTAAAATGCAAACACTATGTATCGCCGTTGAAGTGTGTACCACTGCACATGCAATGGCTTATACTCCATGGCGAGAAAAGCCAACACAATCCTGAAGCAGTAAAACAACTTCATGACAATATGCCGCACATATCCTTGCAGTAAGCGGGCTGTTTTTGCGATTTATTAGAGACTTTCGCTTCTGCTTAGGCTGCTGTTCATTTATTTTATTGTCATTGTTTTGTCTCATCGTAACCCTTAATTTTTTGTGGCTCTGAAATATACATAGTTTGAGCGTAGTAACGGGTCCTCGTATGATCAAAGCGGCTTCATTCATGTTGACTCCGAAACGCATAAAAACTGGAGTCACACCTAAGGAAATGCCTTGTATATTTTGTGTTTGTGTGTGTATGTATAGCTCCCACTTCGAGTCCGTCTACGTTCCCGGAAAAAGGTCGGCGCATGCAGGTAAGCCCAAAGCAGCATTTAACATGAAAACTCCGTGCAGAATTTCTGCCTTCTGAAACGAGCTTTTACAATTCCAATGCTCGGCTTTGTGAAACATACGCCCTGCCATGTTCCTTGTCTTATTTGGCGCTCGCTTCGCATATATACGCGTCTCGCTGGTATATTCTTTTCTCCCGCATGCTCCGTGGGGGCCTCTAAGCTGAGGCTTATAACTGAACTACCATGCGTTGGGTTACAAGAGCAAAAATGTTACTGCGAAAGAAACAAAAACGAGAGCGTTAAGTCTTTTGTTATCGGCGCACGTAATAGCGACCCGCAGGATTGTCGCTACCGGAAAATGTGTCGACACTTGAAAATGTCGTCACCTCGGTGACATTTACTCGCTTGGCCAATCTTATCAGTAGTGCCTCTCGTGTGATACGTTCCTGGCCCGCGTACGTGCGCGCGCTTGAGCCAAGAGGCGTGAAAAGTCGATTATCGTTGCAGCTGGGCCGACGCACTCGAGGGGCCGCACTCTAGGACGCCCGTTTCTGCCGCACTCAAACGCAGCCAAGTGTTGTTCCACACGACCCCCCCAAACTCGCGAAACGGTTTCATAATTTCTGGCTTAATGCGTCAAAGCTACACCAGTGATATCAAACGGGCCATAAAGAAAAATACTACAGCTGTGTTTGACTTGAAAGAACTAACCTTTGCTAAATCACTCAACTGCATTCCGCTAACCGAATCAAACCGAAAAAAAATTAGCAGTGCACCATGGCTTAGCTCGGCTATGCCAGGATATACGTAGCGTGAGCTAAGGTTGAGCTGGTTATTCTTAGCTTTCCTGGTTTTCTAGGATTCGCTTGATTATCATGATTACTGCTGCTTCAATGACAGACACACGGTATACGCATTATGTGACAGATGTATATTTATCAAGCGGCTCCGGCGCAGCGTCACCAATCGCCCCAGAGCTAAGCTGGTTCCACAGGCGCACGCCGGTGTTGCTGCGACGCACGAGCCATCGGTTCCACAGCCGGCCACCCCTCGCATGATCATCAAGTGAACCGAGCCGCCATGTGCGGAATGGAGGTCGGCGAAGACGCTGGGCGCGTGGGGTCTGTGAGAGACGCCGGGCAGCGAGCAGCGTTCTGTGCGCCGTGTGACGTCCCTTCTCCTCGCGCATGCGCAGCACGGCTCTCCAGGAGTCACACGAAACTGTTCAACCTCAGCCAGTGTAGCTCACGCTACAAAATTGGCCGCGTATCTGCTCCTTTCGTTCCAAATGTCGACAAAAGACGATAGTCTTTGTCTACATTTGCCAAGTAAATGCCTCCCTTTGCTTTCCCGCTCACCTCACATGCCGTTCCTCTTTAAACGCGCTCCTTCCAAGGTAAACACACTAAAGGTTCGTTCAAGTCAATTTAAATTTACCGCGTTTCACTGCTACAGGTCGGGTTCCTTGATGCCAGTGCTGCAGTACGGCGGAGACGCGCGTTAATCGAGGCGCCCTACTTCAACGCTTATAGAACTACGTTGCCCTACTCCACGTGCGTTCCAAGCAGAATGTGGAACCTATCTTGTAGAACCTTTCGTTGCTGTTGCCATTTGATTTTTTAAATGCCGCCAGTAGTGTGGGCAACAGCAGGCGACGGTTTTCTGCTGAAGATGAAGAGCAAAAACCAAGCATCCCTGAATTTTTTTAATAACGTAACACTGCAAATATCACTTATGTATTGATGCTCTGCCTTGTATTTGCGTAATGTCTTGTTCTTGTTCAACTGTGCTAACAAGTATGGACATTGACACCAGACTTAGATTGGGCTGTGAGTATATAAGACTATCGCGCAGAACCTGTGTTGCTTTGGTCGGCTGGCTGAATCGACTGACTGACAGACAGACGGACAGGCCGAAATTTCTGGGTTTAAGTAGCCCAAGAAAGACTATCGTCTTTAGAAATGTTGAATTCTTTCAAATATCGCGCTACAGGACCTAATTAGCGAAGCAGCAGATGGAATGCTATAAACCGACTTAACAGTGGGGCAACTGCACCTTAGCATTCCAGTGATACGATCAAACGGCAGAACTAGCGGCACTACTACAATCCTCCTGTCATCTTTCTTGGCAGTAGCTGTGGTCCTGGGCAGACAATTAATCGCACAAACCAGTTCAGGTGACGTCATGAACTTCGTAACATCAAGAGCCCTGAGAGCAAGTGGTCAAGGAGTGGCCATTTCTTCAAATTTGTTTTCACAATAGAGTTGTTTTAATTTCGCGTTAAACTTGTGGTGCTTATTATTGGGACAAAACAGACTTTTGAATGAATCAGGCGTGTATTTTGTCTTCATGGCCCCTTTCAGTCAAATATCTGCATATTACACTGCACAAATGTCTCAAGGAAATCACAGGTAATTACGCACATCGCAAAATCTTCCCAAAAGACCCTTACTGATGCGCTCAAAGGACTGCACGCACAATATTTTTGCGCTTTGAAGCACACAATAGAACAAGCGCGCGTGTGGAGCTCCGAAGGCTCTCTGCATCTTGAGAAGGCTTTCTGCATCGTGTTCTCCAGTTTTTTACGCCAAATATCTTCCCAAAAGCAGTGAAACGTGGCAGCCAATGAGCGGAGGGATAGTTATAAGGGTGTTTCACTTAGCCTGCTATTAATATCTCATTTACTCCTCAATGAATCAATGAAAATTACTACAAATTCAAATTGCGATTCAAGCTGGCGTGTAACGTCTAGAATGTCTTACATTGTTTTGCAATTCACATAGAAATGACAACGCCTGTAAGAGGTGAAGTAGTGCTGAGAGGTGACAAAAATGGGCATGGCAGGTATCATGTCTGCTGTAAAAATTTTAATGTACTGCGACAGGGCTACACCTTCAATCTTGAAACTACTATCGCGGGGACGCTTTTACAAATAATTCTAATCACGTGCGAATACGAATATAATTCGTACACATATCCCTAACCTAGGTTGATGTTTTACAGGCGGCAATTTGCTGAAGTATTAACCGCATACATCAAGTAGTTAAATATCACTCAACAGTAGTCGTGATCAAATAAAAAAATAAATGTTGTTCTTACATTACTTCTTTTCCGTGCTTGTTTGTGATAGTTACTTTGCAAATAAAGAATTGCTGTACTTCGCTGTTTGGCTCCCAAAATGACGTTGTGGCCATTTCTTTATCCCCCATTCCCATTTAAAGTCTTTCTTGCGTGTCTTTGTGTTCCAGTCAATCAATCAATCAATCAATCAATCAATCAATCAATCAATCAATCAATCAATCAATCAATCAATCAATGAAACCTTTATTTATGTGGTAGCACCGTTGTACATTCAGTGTGCAACATTTCTCATTCAGTGCAACGTGTCACAGGGAATAAACTCACTATGCTTAGGCTAAGGAAATTTTGCACCCGGGGAAAGCGCGAGAAAGAGAGCGTAGCACGTCACTTGGCAGCCCGGAGAAACTTTATTTTTCCGCCGTTTACTCTCATCCCGCGGGCGTGCTGGAACCGAAGATCTCCTCCCCACCTAATGAGCCATAGCTACCGATTTCAGGTCAGTCGTGTCAGTCTGTGCTCGGTGTGGTCACGATTTTGAGGGCAGCGAGAATAGATGGTCGTCGTCTGGGAGCCTCCGCGAGGCTTCTAGGAATCCTATGATAACAGCGGAGGAGGGAGGGAGAGTTCCGCTATAGCGTTTTATACACAAATGCTTATGATTTCACCTGCCCCAAGAATAGCCACGCAAGCGCTTCTGCGGGTCGACTTGATGTTATCAGCACAGCTCACGCCTATGCCTCATCCGGGACACATCACGCGCCAGGACTGCGGCCGCCGGCCCTTTTATGCACTACCGGAGTTACGACAGAGAACTGCTTTCTCGGGGCTGCTACGGAGATCCGTTTTTCTGGGAGTTATCTCTCATCACGCCGCAACGAAGCGGAGAACGAACGCGTTCTCGTCGCCCTGGGGCGGTTTCTCTCGTCGCGTGAGTCAGAGTCCACGCGAGCGGAACGCGTTGTGCGCGGACGAGGTTTGTACGGATGTCTCAATATTGTCGAATGCCCATGATAAGGTTCAGTTCAGCCATCTTATAGTCAGGTACGCGTTTATAAGTCGACTCATGCAACCAGGAAACCCGTCTGTTCGCACGTAACACCTGATGTGTCACACTTCAACCGCGTGCGAAACTACTATTAATAAAAGGCTCTAGGGCCTCCATATTTAAATACCAGACTACTTATATTGCCGCTAAAATATTCTTTCTCGGCAATGCATCTGTGTAAAGTAGTGAAGCCGGCTTTGAAGAGGCTCAGTACATAGGGCTGTATAGGTAAACATGACTCATAAGGTCTTATGAAGGTGTCTAATAAGACGCCGTAGGGGCCTTCACACTTTGACTCTTATATTACCCCTGAAAAAAATGTACACAATGCAGGAATGCACTTCTGCCTAACAAAGAAGCCGACTTTAAAGGGGCTTTAACGCTCCACGGGCAGCGGCGGCGTTCGCATGATTTTATTTGCGGGAAGACCACAGACAATAATAGTTACCGGTAGTGATTATTTTGTGAGAGTCAAAGGTATAGGGACTCGGCCGTTTTCCTCTCCCTTCTTCCTTCTCATTTTCTTAGGGGGAGGGGCGCTCCCACAACCCCTCCCTAGCGCACCCCAGTGTCCTTAGGAAATTTATGCACTGTTCTCTAGACATTTACTAAAAGGCCTTAATGAAAAGCTCCTTTACTACAAAGTCCCCCCGACAGTGTTTCGCTCTGGGACCTCCTTCTGTATGTATCAATTATTGTATTTCAATGTACCAACTGTATTTTTTCAATAAACCTAAACCTAAACCTAAGGGTTTCTCACCTTGATATCATAATTTCAATATCGCCGTCTAAGTAATATGTCCCCAACAATGCATTTGTATATAGTAGTGCAGATGACAATACAGGGGTTGTTGTGAATCATACGGCACCATTTTGACTTGGGACCTTCTTCATGTTTGCATTTTTGTGCTCGAAAATTACCTTTAATAGCAATTAATAGCGTTGGTAAAAATAGGCAGAACGCCTTTCGAACATTGTCTGCCTCGGAAACGCGGGTCAAATTGGTGTTCAACACGGCTTCAATACACGTCCTTGTCTAACGCACCTTTAATAAAATAGTTAATATTGAAGAGATAGTTTGAGACAAAACGTATGACTATTTGGTAACAACTACTTATATCATATCCAAGAACAAACACAGCTGGTGGCGACAACAAACCAGAAGAGTTTTGAGGAGATTAATCTTGTTACGTAGTTATCGATTCAGAGAGCACAAATCGACGGGTACCGCACAGAACTGCACATGGTCTGCACAGTTTCAAATATTTCGAGTAATTTAATACGTCGTTCTGTAGTAGCAACTGTTGCGCAGCGCATGTCCAAACTTTGGTATAATATTCAGAGGATTATTTCTATGAAGTAATAAATAGAACAAGGCCCGGTATTGTCCCGCACTTGCATCTTCCAGTTCAGGGGGAAATCTAAGTAACCGTACTGTTATGTCTTTTTTTTTTTTTGTCGCACACATAACTGTAAATTTGTTTTTCTGGTCTCGTGCGCCTTAACTGGCTTGCTCCTAGTGTTCCAAGTTTCATTGTTTGTTTGCGATGTTTGTCTCAGAGTTTAGGCATTTGAGTGCGTGTGTCTGGGCAGGGTGCTCCTTTTCAAATCTAGCTTTCTTCGGTACTTTCCGTTCAGGCGCAGCTAATTCGCCTCCGCTACGCGCCATCCGGTTGTTCGGTACGCCTGCATCGAGGAGTCCACTCAAACCTTTATCGAACATACTGCACGCGTGTGTTGCTCCTTTTGTGCATTTCACGTGGACGTATAGCGCGGTGCGAATTTCCTGCGTCCAGTTGAAGCTTCCCAGTTGAAGTTGCACGGCACTGCGCAACGAAGCCTCACAGTTTTATAAACGCACATAAATATTTCCCGTGAGCTTTGGCAGGGCCCTCCAGCTGCGCTGCAGGCCTAACGCTCGGTTCGAGGGGAAAAGGGAGGAAAGGATACACTCGCCACAGAAACAGAACATACACGCAAATGTATCGCATACATGATGCATGGCACGGAAAAGTGCGGGAACTACCCGCCGAAACAAGCCGCGGTGTAGAAAGCGCCCGCGTCCACGCAACGCTCCGTTCTCCCACTATCACGAAATTCGTATCAGTGCCAATGGGGGGAATAAATTAAAAAAAAAAGATGGTGCAGATGCTCCTGGTGAGCAGAGATGGCTCCTTGTGATCCAGGTGCTAGGAACAGCCACAGGAGCCATTCCGCCTCCCATCCTGACGTCGCTTTGTTTTTACCTTCCCGCACCCACGGTGGAAGCGATTCACCAAAGGTGCCGCTCTTGCCTTCCGCCCCAGCGTGCAGTGGCTTTTCCCCCGCCGGGTTCGAAGCTTCTTGAATGGCGGTTCGTGACTCTGGGATCTGCGGTTCACCACGCTGGCGCCACGCACGGCGTTGCTGCTGCCGCTGCCTTTTCGGAGCGTTTTCGGCCCGTATGCAAGCCGATGTCTTCCCGTCGTGTCCCGCTTCTCCCATCTGCCCCGGACCAGCCGGCTGCTGGGCTTTGTTTCTCTCTTCTTGCTGTTATCGTCTGTATCCCGAATATTCTGTGATGCCGCGTAATAATTAAGCTTCCTGTACGAGCCCTATGTGACTACGTCCTCAATGCAAGCCAACCGTGCTACATGATGGGCTAGCTCTGATCTAAACGAAAAGATGGGCTCGTTGGTCTATATACGTTCTTCTTTGAAAAGACGCAAAAAATACGCGGACGTAGGTTGAAACGGAAATAAACAGAGAATTAATGAATGAATTTATTGTCAAGAAAAAGGAAAGGAAAGACCACCAGCAGGCGTAAATTGTCACACCTAGGGGTAGACACCGGAACGCCTGCTGGTGTGGGAGTTGGATAAACAGAGCTATTCCTTATTTTCCGCTCAACCTACGGCCGGTATTTTTTTTCTTGCTTTTTCAAAGATAACTTTGATCTGTTCATTTTATTACGGATTTTTTTTTTTCTGTAATGCACACGTTATGGAACGCGTCACGTCAAATTGGAATAGGGCGCGGGATGCGGGTAGGGTTAGCTGATGTGAACGCTTTCTGTGGACGCCAGCCGGCTTCGCGCTATCGCCAACCTGGCCATGTAACGCTTTCACGTTACGATACCAGAACATTTAAAAGGTTCTAAATGAAAACATACTAACTCGAAGGCCACGACTTCGAGCACAGTCGCCTTCGAACCCGGCCACGACTTCAAGTACAGTCGCTCTTTATTTGAAAGGCCGTTCGAGCGTTGCCACCCCTGTCGCAGTGTGGCGAACGTGCAATCGGACGCTGGTGTGCGTACAAACGAAATGACGGACGACACGTGGGCCCTCCATATGCCCTTGTATGGGCCCCGTCCTGGCTCCTATGCTCAAAGAAACAGCAACAAACTCGCTGTGCACACCGAGTACGCCGCTACGGCGTACACGTGGCGGCATCGCGGCATCGTCGGCGGCAGCGCGTCGGCGGCATCGCGGCACGTGCCCTTTGGGGCGGTGGCGATCTGACAGCCTCGGCTGTTTGCGGTTTTGCCTCCCGCCCGGTCGCTGTCGGCGCGATGGTTGTCTCCGCGGCGCCGATTACACCGGAGGAGGCCGCACAAAGAGCCCGGCGACGCGCACGCGCGTCCGCGACGCGTAACGAAACTGTAATCGCCGAGTCGAGAGCATCGCCTTTTGAGACAGCTTGGCTCTGCCGGCGCCAACGCCGAGGGACGCGGCGGCGGCCAGTCCAAAGACCGCCGACACGCGCGCAGCTGATGCGCCGGCGTCGATCTTGAATTCCTTTCAACGCCGCTCGCGTGGCAAATGTCTTCGCATCCCGCTGACGGCCGAGCCCAGGTCGCTTTGTGGCCCTTCGCTCCACCGAGGACGTAACATTTCTTTCTCTTTTTTTGCTTTCGCTGCTTCTTTCACGAGTGAACGGCGGCGGTCGCAGTCGCCACCGTCGGAACGGGTCCTCCAAAGTGCCCCGCTCTGTTCAATGCGACGTCGGAGATATAATGGGCGATCAAAAATGGTGCTCTTCGCGTGTGTCCTGCCTGCTTGCTCCTGCCTGCCTGCCCGGTGAACCCCACAGCTTGAAAAGGAGCTCACACGGGCCGCGGCGAGGTGACGGCTCGTGTGGTCTTTTTGCTGTCCCGGCGCGGGGCTTCGCGACCTTCATGACGGTCGTTAATGATTTGCGAAAAGGCGCCCGTTGCGTGCCCAGCAGCCTTCCTTGGCACGCACGCGAAGATAGTGCGTGCCCGGATTTGCCTCTGTCGCAGTGCACATCGGAAGCGCCCCGGTGGGCTTCGGTTACCCGAAGGCGACCGGAGACGAGAATGGTGCCGCTTGCTCCGGACTGCCGGGCGACTATTCACCTCGCCTCGCGGGCAGCATCGGCCAACCGCAGCAGCGCAAAGCCCGGGCTGATGTAAGTTGTTATTGCCTAAAGGGGAAGTATAACTGCGCCCTCAGAAAATCTTGGATTTTTGGTATAAGTTCAGTTTGAGGAAAAACACTACAAGAACTTCAGAAGAGGTCGTGCTTTAATTGTGAGGATGCTTAGTTGCTGTCTCGAAATTACTAATTCGCCAGTGATGCGTTCACTAACACAGCTTTATTTAAAAAAAAATAAAACTAGAATGCACAAGATGTCACTGTTAGCCACAAAAATAATAGCTTCGTAAAGGCAGGCCACAAAATGCATTCGGTTTGCAAGATATATATATATATATATATATATATATATATATATATATATATATATATATAT
Source organism: Haemaphysalis longicornis (assembly GCF_048455015.1). Lineage (NCBI taxonomy): Eukaryota > Metazoa > Arthropoda > Arachnida > Ixodida > Ixodidae > Haemaphysalis > Haemaphysalis longicornis. Next base: position 13,566,275 of record NW_027526460.1, on the reverse strand, counting down.
ATAGCGAATCAGAATAGGAAATGAGGGGCTCGTTGAAATAAGACAGAAATAAGAGTTGGCAGTCAAGAAAACCTCGTAAAGTAAAGGGGAGGATGTGGTAGGTCATTGAAACAGATAAAGAATTTGGAAAGAAAGAAAGAAAGAAAGTGGAGAAAAAATGCCCGCCAGGTGGGATCCGAACCCACGACCTCCAGAATACCGGTCTGGTGCGCTAACCACTACGCTACCGGCGGGGCGATTTTCCCCTCCACTTTCTGGGGTATTTATGTTAGGCTTTTTTGTTTCCTGTGCTTGGGGGTGGTAGCCAGCGCCACTCGGACTACTCGGGGTGAAGGGGACCTTCACTCCACTTTCTTTCTTTCTTTCCAAATTCTTTATCTCTTTCAATGACCTACAACATCTCCCCTTCGCTTTCCGAGGTTTTCTTGACTGCCAACTCTTATTTCTGTCTTATATATATATATATATATATATATATATATATATATATATATATATATATATATATATATATATATATATTAATATCCTGTTTGTGTTGTGTCCACTGCAGGACGAAAACCTCTCCCAAAGATTTCCAGCCACACCTATCGAGTGCTAGCTAAGTAAATGTTTTCCCCCTAAAATTCTCGTAGCTCATGCCCGTCTCCGAGTGCGTTTGCGGTCGATTTGCAGCCAGTCTGTGAAACGGATGGTTCACCCGTTGTCCCTCATTCGCATTACGTGACCAGCCCATTCCCATTTCCTTCGCTTATTTCGAACTAGAATGTCCTCCACCTCGGTTTGTTCCCTAATCCATGCGGCTCTTTTCTTGTCCCTCAACGTGACCCCTAGCATTCAGCGTTCCATGGCCCGTTGTGCCGATCGAAGTTTGGTTGCAAGTCGTTTGGTGAGACCCAAAGTTTCTGCCCAATAAGTCATTAATGGAAGAACGGGTCGATTAAATACAAGCTTTTTGAGTGGCAGGGGAAGCTTACCAGTCACCAAGTCGGAGTTCGTACCAAACGTAGCCCACGCAATGCTTATTCAGCGGGTAATTTCCGTTCATCGTTTGGATCAGCAGCGATGACTACTTGCCCAAGATATGCGTATTCGGGGACTGTTTCCAAGACCTCATTGCCTACCTGGAAGTGATGTACCTTGGCGTGCTGATTCGACTTGGCCTTGGACTTTTTCGTGTTAATTTGGAGCCCGAAATCATACTTGCTGAGCGCAATTGGCAAAGCATGCGCTGCAAATCCGTGCTGCTCTGACTGAACAGGACAATTTCATCTGCAAACCGTAGGTGGCTGAGATATTCCCAATTAATTCTCACCCCTGTTTTCCCCCACCTATGCTTTCTGACCACACCCTGCCGACAGGCTGTAAATAATTGTGGTGATTTACAGCCTGTTTGGAGGGTGTGTCGGTCTGCTCATCTGGTGCTACTCCTCAAATTCTGGTTGTGCTGATATATATACAGTGCAGTTGTTGTTGACTTAACTCGAGATATAGCAATCCCGCTAAGAATCAACAGAAATAATTTCATCTAATTTAAGCATACACACTCCTTGAAGGTTGTCAGTCCCCTTTTATGGAACTGAATTACGTACCAATATATAGTGCGTCAGTCTTTCTTTGTACTGGGTATACAGGCGTTCGCTTGTTATGATGGAACCGAACACTAGACAAGAAACGAAGAATATAGTGATCGAAACACTCCGCTTGATTTAAGCATAGCGCAATAATAACGATATTAAATTCAGGACGAGAACATGAAAAATTCTAATAATAGATATTGCGTACAAAAAAAAACGTGCTATCAAAGTGGAAACATGCTTAAAAAGAAGTGCAGACATTTCAATGCTGGGGTGTTAACATTTAGCTCATATCTGTCCTCTTAAACCTTGAAAATCTAAGTACTCTTTGTGAGTTGAGCATCATAAAACAGTTAGTAAATCTCGCAAGACGGTTCTGTTTCGTGATTTTTGTTCTGATGTAATAATTTATTTATTATGAACCTCTCTAACATGTGGCTTTTCCTTGCTGTTCAGGAAAATTACAAGAAAGATGGGCGAAAACGGCCCGGCCATGCCCGGCCATGCAAGCACGCTTGACTATTTGAACTTCTCGACGCTAATTTATGTACTTTTCGTTAATCCCGTGGTCTCGAAAGCGGGCGGCCAGGCAAACTCGTCAGCAGGAAACCCAAGAATTATTCGGCCCGAGCTGAGGGCACAGATCGGGCATGTACGCGCGCGCATATTTCACGCCGTCCACTGATATCTCACTAAGCAGTGGAGGAAAGCGAAGGAGCCCCGCGGCAGACCAAACGACGCATTCTGATTATCGGATTAGGGCCCCACTCAGGGAGGGACGCGATACAGGACCGCGTGGCGCCAAGGGTTCAAAGAGCGGCGCCTTGTGCAAATCCTAATCTCCCTTATATGACCGAATGAGCCTTGCGGCCCAGGCCTGACGGCGGTGTACAAATAAAGACGGCTCACGAGACGTCGCGAGATCTGGATGCACCACCCGTGGTGTTGTATACACACTCAGTATACCGCGTACGCTGCGTCGCCGCTCCCACGCGGGAAATTTGTATGGCCCCCGAGGTAGCCTCTGGCCGGCCCTCTGCCTCGCCAATAAACATGACTCGAGACGTGTCGGGAAAATAAAGCGCGCTCTTTTTCCGCCGCTTGCCGCTCACGCCCGCGACCACACGTGGGCCGAAGAATGTCGCCCCCGGTGTCGCGTCCAACCCTTTGCGTGTCGCCCGAAGGCAACGAAGGGGTCAGCGCCAGCGCGCTCGGTTGGGGTACGTAGCTCGGACGGTGACATGGGCGGTCGGCGCATGCCGGGAGTGCGAGCACGCCCCTTTGTGAAGCCCGATCACGCGACCTGCCGGGTCGTATACGTCAACCCTGATTTGCAATTCGTATGGCCGTAACGTTTTAATTGACGACGCCGCCCAAGAGGCGCCTGTCCCCTGCCGGGACGAGAGTCTGCGATACCGTTTGACGGCACTGCAGCTCCACGTAAACGTAACATGCACGCGCATCGAGTGCTTGTTGTTTCAGAGGAGGGGCTTTATGTGCGGCCCGATACAACGACATTATAGTCGTTGTAAATACCGCGACAACAAGGATGAAGACGTGACCGTGTTCCTAAGCTGTCCTAGACTTCGGACCGTGGGCGGTCAGAAACACTTTGCGCATTGCCAAGTGAGGTGCGCTGAGCAAGATAAAATGTGACAATTATGTGAATGCTGGCCGAGACCGGTAGAGTCGGTTGACGCCCAAAATGCCTAGTAGAGTTTAGCTCATTTGACTGCTGCCGTGCCATGAATTGGACGAGATGAAACTGCGGCAGCGACAACTATCTAAATTTGAATGGCCGAGTGAAATCCCTCGCATTCTGTTGCTTTTGTATACGCCATGCTGCAGACAACGTGCCTAAACTTATCACGAGGGCAAAATAAAAGTGTGATACATTCGGAAGGTCCCCAATACAAAATGAAAATTATGCGAAAATTAGCTCACTCTTAAAAAAATTTGAAAGAGCGGTGACTCATGCGCCCCTCGCTCTCTCGCATTGCAATGTGGCATCACAGGGATTTTTATGTTGGAATTGACGGCCTCGGACAAAAGCTACAGGCGATAAACGTGAATAGTGCTTCTGGCTCAACTTTAGCTTGTTGCTTGAAGTTTGCACTGAGTTCGCAAGCTCGTTACGGTGTCTTTGGTCCCTCAGCGTCTACGGACGTTGTGTAACAGAAAGTTCGAAAGTTCGGTTCCCGGCCGCGGCGGCCGCTTTTCTGATGGAGGCGAAAAGCAAAAACGCCCGTGTGTACGAGATTTCGGCGCACGATAAAGATCCCCAGGTGGTCAAAATTAATCCGGAGCCCTCCACTACGGCGCGCCTCATCGCCTGCGTTGCGTCGGCGCGTTAAACCCTACAATCAATCAATCAGAAAGTTCGAAATTTTGGCAATGTCGATTTAGGTGACGTCCTTCGGGGCTGCGATGAAATTGAGTGAGAGGTACAAGGCTAGCTCACTCAAGTAAATCACAGGTGTATGCTGTCTTCATGGTACCTCTAGGCTGTGTGAACATTAAGTTTGCCGACAAGACGCCAGCAAAAAATTGTACAGACATGACCAACGCTGACATTCTACTGTAGCCTAGTGTAATTTCACTTCACCGTGAAATTTAACTCGAAAAAGCCAAGGTTCTCAGCGAACCATTCAAAATTTGTGTCACGCAAAATCTAACACCTACCAGCAAGGCTCTCGGAGTACAACATTATTATTTTAATGCCAAAATATTTATATATTTATTTAGTTGTTTATTCATTTCATTATTTATTCCAGAGACATTACAAGCTCATGGGAGGCATAGAGTAAGAGGGAGCACGTAATATAAACCGACAACACCCAAGGAACAGACACCGGTAGGCAAAAACTAACCACAGATAGTGAGGCATCTGTATCAAACGCCCGCACACACAAAATCAAACATCATGTGGAGTCAACTCAAACTGGGTTACTACTACCGCACATATAATAAAAAATAAACAAAGTCATACAGGACACACTAAGCCCCTAAGTGCACACTGAAGCAGTGGCAAAGCCAGAATTATTTTTCATCTGTGTGTGTGTGTGTGTAGGAGGGGGGGGACGTTATACGCCACTAGTAAAAATAAAAAAATAAAAAGAAGTGTCTGTGTTCAAACAATGTCTTAGTCATTTTTCTTCGCTGATGTAACATCTCCATAAAAATAAAAGTGCACACAGGACTACCAGGAACCATTTATCGACAAATTGGCACTGTTCTTACTTAGGGTTTTCTGTTTTAGTATATCTATGCGGCGAGTAAATTGAACGGGCAAAAAAAGGCTAAATGGAGAGGAGAGGGAGGAATACAGCACAGAGAAAATTTCGGGGCGTGTTCTGACACCGAGAAAGCTCCCCTGGCTACACCTCTGCTCCGAGGTTTCACATATTTACCGAAGGCGATATACAGATCACTAGTAAAAAGTACATACACACACCACAAAATTTCTGCGAAAAATTCAGACGCTTAATGATGAAATACCAGGCGTCAGGAGGCTCTATAGCATGACACAGATGCGATATGATCTGGCGGGTCGTTCCAAAGACAATAACAACATCATACAGGAAAAAATAAGCCCATAAGGGCACTTCGAAGTTTCAGATTAAATCAGAAGTTTCAGCTTAAATCAAACTTTAATGACACGAGATTCAAGTCGGGTGCTTCTAAGTACACGATTTCACCACCATGTCACGCAGAAATAAATTGGGGTAGGCGTGAGCGGGCACGCCGCATTCCCCGCTTTAGTTCGGGGGTCCGGTGTTTCGTGCTTGCCTCTTAAGCACAGGTCGTGTGAAAGGGGCGTGTTTCATTAAATGATGCATGAAAACTTCAAGCCAACGCCACAGTCACTGCTGGGGGGAGTGCCCCACCAACTCGGCTCCTCGGCTGCGAGGCAGTTTCTCATTGCACCAGAGGGCAAGAATTTGGCGGTACAAGGACAAAATAGGACAATACGCGGCCCTGTCGTCGACATATCGCATTTATATGTATATCCATAGTTATGTCGAGTTCGCGCGGTGAAGAACGTGGCGCGTAGGATTTCACCTGTTTACTGCAGCAGATTTTAACGATCTCCGCGTGGTGTTTGCAAGGTCAAACGCTTTCCTGCCCCACACCTTGCGGGCAGACACCGTACTCTTGAGAATCTACAGAGGGAATACAGGAAAGCACAGCTGCGGGGGCTTGCGTGGGCAATTAGCAAAGTTGACTGTAAAGAGGTTCCGTTTATAGTATTTTATGGGTGGAAATTGTGCATTGGGAGGTATTAATAAAGATTATATTTCCCGTAAAGATGTTTTCTCAGCAATGCACTTGTATACAGCAGTGAAGCCCACTATAGCAGAGCAGCGTGCGCTTACGCATTAGGCGGCCGATCCTACTAGGGAGTTTCCGGAATATTTCTTCAATGCCGCCATCCAAGCATGGCTATGTCACACTGCTTTCTTTTCCACATTACATGGTGCCGAGGCCGTCCCGTAACCGGCGCCCGCGGCTGCTTGTTATGCACATGGCTTCAGGCGGCCGTGCTGGTGCCCAGTAGGCAGGAGTGGGGCGAGATTAGAGCCACGGTGGTGGTCCAGCTATTGAGAAGGCGCACAGCTATATAGCCACGGTCGTAACTGGTGGCAGGCAGCAGTCGCTGCCTCGCCCGAGGAAGACGGCGCCGCACCGCCGCAGAAAACCACCGGCGTCGGAGTCTCATAACTTATCTTTTACGTTGCCGTAAAGCTCCCCTCCGATGCTAGCAGGTATACGCTCGCTGCCCATACGCACCCTTGTACGACGCCCTCCCCGCAGCCCTAGCCGTCGACTGGAGATCCTGCAGAGCCTGCCGGTTGCTCGTATCCTTCGGCCGTAGGTCAGTTTTCTTCTCTCCGGACTCATTGGGCCCGGTCGCTATTGCAGCGTTTCTTGATTGAACGACAGCTGAGCAGGACTCGTAGGCGAGACCGGCCTTCCGCTAGCGACGTAGATAGAGCGCGCACACGTGGTCGGAGCGTGCGCCAGTGACGCGTGCAGAGTGTCACTGAGCTGACGCCGCCGAACGGATGGCCCTGCCGGCTCACCTGAAGGAAATCATGGCACAAGCCCGCAAACGGGATGCGCTCGCGGCCGTGAAGAACATCTGTGATGCAATATAATTTAGGAACTAGAATTCAAACTTTTGCAGGAGATCTCTCAATGTGGCACCTGGTCATGGTCCGTCTCCTCTCGACGGAGAGGGCGTAGCGACCTGAGTCAGGTAACTTGGCTCCCGATTTGGACACTAGCAACCGTCCTCTCTCCTTGGTGATCACGTTCGTTCGCGCTTGATATGAGGTAGAAGTTTTGTTTTCACTGACTAGCACATACTTCTACATTGACTGTATGCATTCATAATAATAATAAAAACAATGTAATCTTTATGGGCAGCTAACTCTGGTCTCGTATCTTTCGCGTCCCCACCCCTTGCGTCGCTAGTTCCCGCGAAATGACCTCCCGACATATTATCTCGATGGTGGGTGGGGGTGAGGGGTCGAGGTGGTGGTCAAGTTCTGATCCATGGGTGGGCAGGCTCTTCCAGGCTGAAACAATACGCTGCTAGCGCTTGTTACGTAAGAAGCGCTGGTTTTTTTCTTGTGGGCTATTAACGTGCAGCGCATGTTCGGACTGTCAAGGTTCTTGTTAGCACCTAAATCACGGGTGAATTTTACCAAGGATGTTATAAATGTGGTTTGGCGCAACTTAAATCAAGAATAATATCATAACTGTTGAATTTTCTAGCAAAAATAAACAAAATTTACTTCAATGAGGCGCAAAACTCGTCACAGTATTTTCGCATGTTGATTAATGAAGCGACTGGATACGACACTACAATTAGCATTTTAATGGCCTGAAAGAAAGTATAAAAAATATGCCGATGTTTCAGCGAGACATCCATGGAAGAGTGAGAATTAATGGCGCTTGAAGCGTATGTCTATAAGGTGGTTGTGAGAGGACTACAGGGTGGCAACAACAGTAAATTATCTAATCACGGAAGAGGGAGATCCACAGTTAACGGCGACTACCTCGGCGTTTCTGGCCTAACGAAGCGAATGGGCAGAATATGTAGGCCCAGAGAGGAGAAGATTATGGTGAGGAACAGCAGATCTCTGAAGATCGCGAGAAGATCATAAACGATTCACGAGCGACTCGTACACGCCCCCCCCCCCCCCCCCCCCCTTCGTACCTCACCGTCTCTACAAAATGTGAGCGCGTCCACTTTTTTGTAGCTTAGTTAAGGAAGTAAAAAATTGTAAAGCAAGGTTCCGCACCTCCTTCTCGTTGCTCTAGTATGAACGATCCACACGATATTAATTTATCCTCATCATTATTGATTGATTGTGGGGTTTAACGCGCTGACGCAACGCAGGCGATGAGGCGAGGGGAGGGCTCCGGATTCATTTTGACCACCTGGGGACCTTTAACGCGCTCCGAAATCTCTAACACACGGGCGTTTTTGCTTTTCCCCTCACCAGAAAAGCGGCCGCCGCGCCGCAGCGCAACGCCTTAGCCAATGAGCCACCGCGGCGGGTTCCTCATCATTATCAGTTCCAAAACAGGACGGAGGAGTTCAATTGATTTTACCTTTCTCACAGCGTCAAACATGGTGACATCGAAGCACAAAACGTACGAGTGCGCATGCAGTTACAGTGATGTTACACATTTCAAAGAATCTACGAAGTAGGCTTTTCTTAGATATTACCCGAAGGAACACCCATAGTACGGAAAAAAAGCCGCCCGCATCTTCCCACGGGGGGAACTCGAGTAAATGCGTCGCATCTACTCTAGTCAAGCAAAGCGTCACGTCAAGCGAAAGCCAAGCAAAGACGCCCTTGACTGAATTCCGAACGCGCGCTCCGCCGCTTATATACGCTGAGGGGACTGCGTAAGCCGGTCCCAGTCGACGACGTTGGCGTACTTGTAAAGCGGCGTGGACGCTAGGTGTTTGAGCCAAGCGCGGATGTTGCTTCGCCGGAGAACGGCACACCGGTTATATGCGCAGCGCGCCCGAAGGAGAGGAAACCGCGGAAGAGAGAGTACTGCACATGCTCCGGCCCCAGCGTGTCTGCCGCGGCTATGATGCAACACAATCCAACACAATCCACTTTAATCCAATCCAATCCAATTGAAATCCAACCCAAGCCAAGCCAATCCAACCCAAGCCAATCCAATCGAATCCAATCCAATGCCCCTCGCGAGAGAGTGTTCGAATCCAATCCAATGCCCCTCGCGAGAGTGTGTTCGCTATTGCCTCGACCCGACGCGCATGCGCAGTGAGCGTGCGGACTACGGACGCCAACGCGGGTGACATCGTGAGTTACTGAAATGCTCTGCATTTAAAACGAATGGCTCGACCAAGGGACATTATACTCTGCAGTGGCCTCCCGTCGTATACTGTCATATAATAAACGTATCGTACGTTTGACAAAAACCGGAGTATGGGTTCGCGAGGCCCCACTTTGGTGCAGTGGCCCCTTGAAGCTTCGGTACGGACGTCTGAGACATGCGCGGCCGGCGCCAAGGCGAGAAGAAACGCCTTCCCCTCCCGGTGTGCAGCAAAGAAAAGGCCTCCTGAAATAAACGAAGCAGGCAGTTAACACCGCCCATAAGGTACCGCGGCGCTCGGCGTTGAGCAAATAAATGACTGCCGTAGAATGCATGGCTACCGCCACCTACCGCGGTTATGTCCGTTTGCGATTTGTGGCCCGACAGGGTCGGCAGATTAACTGCTGGCCGGATACAAAGGCCTGCTGGCGGCGGGGCGAGACGCGTCTACTGCTGGGGCGACAGCTCGCGCGCACACTATGGACTCGTACAGGGCGGCCGGCGTCTTGTGTTCCTGCGTTCCGACTTTCCGAAGGGCTAGCTGCTGAATGTTCATAAGCTTCTTTCGGGCTTGAGGTTAGCGCCGGCGAAAGAGGCACCGCCTGACAAGAGACAGTCTTTAGCTTGCCGCGGTGAAGCCGGCCGTCTGTCTTAGGAGAAAACGGCGTCACGGTGCCCCATAGCAGAGGTCATTACTATCACTTGCGGGGCCATTGCAGCGGTCGTTTCGGGGGCATCTCTTGGTGGCCCCCTGGCTCCCTTAACAACAGGTGGGCCCCCGTGCTGCCGTAACCAGTGGACCCATAACAACCCGTCAAGGGCGGCGGCAGCGGCACCAGCGGCGAGGGAGGAGCTCGTCTCGGAGCAGCAGTGCCCCAAAGCACATTCCAACCGACGATGGTATTATGCCTTGGTTTTACACCTAACGCGTTCCATGGGTCAGGTAGATTTTTTTGCAGTTTGTTGCTCAGTCAACCATAACGAATTTTAACACGAAAGTGTTTTATTCCGGGATACACAAAGATTTCTCTGACGTCATATTCTTCACCGAAATGACGCCAGTACAACGAAGCTAGCGGCCTGTAAAGGTTGCACCCCTGCACACAGGCTCTTCTTGCGGGGTAGCAACCTTTAGTACTAAGGAGTACGTTATACTTAGGGTTTTTCGTTTTTGGGTGTTATATTTTAACACGACAGTGTTTTATGCCGGGGTACACCAAGATTTCACTGACGTCATATCCGTTACGGAAATGACGCCAGTACACTTTTGCCGAAGCGACCCTCCAGCAGGACGTCGCTCTCCGAGCACACCCACAAGGCTGCCGCCGGCCCGCAAATCATGCTCAGCTGCGGATTTCGCTGCACAATCCACTTTCGTGTTTTACCGATTCCTATGGCGGATGAATCCACCACAGTTTTTTTAGGGGAGCATGCATCCCCGTTCACCCTTGTAGCAATCTCCAAGATTGTTTTAGCAAGCAGCGCAGTCGCTGATTAACCGCCCGCCTTTTCATTTTTCTTTCTCCGAACTCCTTTTTATCCTCCGTGCGGTGTGTCCGCTGCTATTTCTCTGAATGGCTTGGAGTAAATTACGTTACTTTTATGTTCAATTTGTTATGCTGTTCACGGCGTCAAAACGTCATGGTGGTTTACAGTAGTGTTGTAGGATTCCAACACCGTGTTTACACTGAGCAAAAGATGTTCTTCGTAGCTATTAAACGTCCAACGCTTGAACGTTTATGGTATACACAGAAGGTGCATCCTATAAACTAGCTTGGGAAAGGTGAGTGGAACAAAAAACCGTATGGTGGGTTATGGAGACCGCCAAGTAGTATTCGAATCCCCCATTTGTGTCGTTCGGATTTTTAACAGGATCGTTGCTTGCTGAGACCTAAAGAGAAAGGGTGTCTTCAATTGTTCCTGCACTAAAGGCTTTGTGAGGCAGGGTCGACGCTTGTACGATTCCCTTCAGCGCTCCTGTGAGGATACTAGTCAAAACCTTCTCGTTCTTTTTACAGAAAACGCGGCTATACGGTCTATACCTGCTATCTTCCCATAGGAGATGCGTCAAGCTGTATACACGATGAAAAAAGACAAATGCCAGGTTGTGCCATTGATGAGCCGGCGTAAAAACATCCAGCTGATCGCGTCGTCGGGATTTGCAAGCCACAACGAACCAAGGCCGAGTCGCATGCTTAACGTATGACTCGCGCCTAAAGAACGTGAGCCCGTGTTGTACCGTGCGAACTGAAGCTGTCCAGCCCGCCTACGCGCGCAGTGCGAAATGTGGATTCGAAGCGCCTTCCATTCCAGTGCTGTACTGTGAACATAATCTTAGAAAGCGAAGGAACTACTCGCGCCGCGGATGCATGCAAAGACGTCTCTGCATGCGACCGCCGTGAAAGGGCCAAGAAGAGCGGCGCGCCGCGAGTGTTTCCCGAAACGACTGGAGACCGATTTGAAAACAGGCCATAACTGTCTCCAGATAAGCCACCGGCGCGAGAGGGCTCAGCGTCGGCAATAAACCAGGCCCGAGACAGAGGGACGACTCGTAACGTCTTCACGGCTGTTTCGGCAATGGCCTTCTCCCCCGCAGTGTCGTCCCCACCGCAGACCGGGGGCCGCGCAGGTTGCGTGAGCAGCGCCCCTCCCGCCCTCACCACTCGCACCGGCCGCTTCGTTCTGGGCCATGGAGGATATTCTTTCCTCCATGTTCTGGGCGATACCGCGGGGACTTACCCTCGGTGCCAGACGCGCGGCCGTGCGGTACGCTAACTAAAGAGATAAACGTTTGTCGCTCCCAAGCCCTGACCGGACATTCGGTACGGACGACCTGCTGCGCTTAGCGGGATATTTACGCGCGCAGATTCCGTTCTGTCTCCCGTGCGCTATGAGAGCTGAGTTATGGGTGCTTCAGTCGGCGCGCGCAATTTTCTGTTGCGCCTAAAAGTGGCAGTGTCGCTTGTAGACTCGCAGTTTAGTTTGCTTTCAAGTGGCGCAAAACTGACCAATCTCAGTCGTGTTCCGACAAAGTGTTCGCGTATCTAACCGGCAGTAGTTTCGGGGTTGTTAGGGGAGGAGAATCCATAACTTTTTAAGGGGAACAAAAGTACCGATTACCTTCTGTGTTCACTTGCTGGATAGTGGTACTGGCCCTTTTATCAGGTTTCTGAAAATGGAAGTCGCTTGGGGCCAAACTGCTCCGAAAGTAGTGTTGTTCTATAACGCCCGCGCTATAACGGGAACCAGACCGAACCCCACACAACTGTCTTTTCATGCTTTTGTTGGTGGTTGAAATTGTCCACCTGGTTCTCCAGCAGATGCAGTTCCTTTCATCAAAGAAAGTCATAAAACCTAGTGGGGTGATGCGGGGAAAATTCCCAGACGCCCATTTTGTGGACCTCCGGAGAGAGAATCATTTGTTTTTGTTCCCCGGTTGGGGCAGCTACTTGCTAGTTCTTGGTTCCCTTTGGGGAAAACCAGAGCAACAATCATGGCCAGAAAAGCTTCGTGTAATCATCGACAACTAGGTTTTCACACGCACGTATTTGCACGGACAGCAGGGGAGGTCATTTGATAAAACCGTATTATAATTTGAAAATGACTATCTTCATCGACGCCATCGTCTTCACCGACGCAGGATATGGGTAAAGATTGCGGTGGTGGTGGTCGTGGTTGTTGTGTTTGATCAGGCCGCGTTAGCCTGACAAGATGTGCCGGCAATTGCTCCACCCGAGCGCCACCTAATGAGTCAACACTATAGGTCACTTCACAACGAGCCCGCCAATTCCGTCTTCTGAAAGAAGCTAAGAAAAGAAGGCGAGACACCTCACTACGCAGCATCCAATGTCCCCTTGGGAAGACGATGTGGTACAGAGTGCGGTTTTTGAGGCTGGTAGGTAACCAAACCAAAGCCTTGAAGGGGTCATGCAGACAAAATACAAGTTTGTTTTATTCGAAAGGTTTAGTGTTTTGTAGTGCCCTCAGTGCTTGTCCGGCACCAAACGATGCTTTATTCACTTAGAAATTAAACATTTTCAGGCAAAATTTCAATTCTCCCGCTAAATCGTGTGTTTTCGTGACGTCGACAGTGACGTATCCAGAGCAGGGCCTTAAAACTAAAGATAGCCTGCTGAACAGGGCTGCTACCATCTCACAGACGGCCGTTTGGTTATCTTGTTTATCGCCCGCTTTTATAGATGGCGCTGCAATAGCGCTGAATGCCAGTGTTCGCACTTGGCTTCTGGACGGACTTCTATACCTGCCGTATTTTTAATAGGGTTCAAACTAATGGTTTCCTAAAACATAAGCTATGACTCGACAAACGTGGTCATGTAAGTGACCGTGCCGCTTATGTCAGTCAGTCAGTGTTGTGTCAGACAATTGTCTAACGCGTCCGACGGCTGTGTCAGGCACGGTCAGCCGGCAAAGTGCCGCACTAACTCCTTCGGTGTTTTCGTGTTCCCCCGTAACTAATTCTTCACCCCACAATTCTTACTGCCATAAAAAGAATTTGCCCTATATTTAAACTCAAACAGCTTGTTCGGCAATCTTGTAAGACCTGCCTAACACTTGCGTATGCTTTTACCGGCCTCAGCCTATAGCACAGTTGCGCATATGACATCTGTTGCGGGAAATGGGATAGTGGGTCGCATGGCCATTCCATTTTTTCCTAATTATGTAGCTTATTTGAGCGAAGTTTACGTTAAACGTGGTGTCAGTATGATTCTAATCAGTCAATCTTTGGAAAGAACTTAACACATTTTATCTGCATGGCCCCTTTAAGAGTGTTTTTTTCAAGACACGAACATGTGCGAACACTACTAAATGCGTGCACATTTCTCTGGATGAGTGTGGAAGCACACAATGGTTTTAGGTATATAGGTGAAAGTATCTGTGTAGCATCGTAGCCATTTTGTATTGTTGGCATATAGATGTACATAGGTTGTTTCTATTAAATTCCGCTGCTGTAAAAAAACGTGTATATATCCATATATATATATATATATATATATATATATATATATATATATATATATATATATATTACTGCTAAGTGAAAACATGTACGATACATAGCAAGCAGTTTATTAAGCGCGCATGTGATCTTTCAGCCGTTGATATTTGAATGTTCTTATTCTAACCTCGCGGTTCATTAACACAACCATTGCACATTTTAACTACTCCAAGGTTTAGAGTCCCCAGCTTCTTTTTCGGTTGGAGGTAAACTCTCCAATAAATTATTATTTCTTTCTCTCATAAGTTTCCTCAAAGCAGCTGCTATGGCAACACCCTCGGTTTCCTCGAAGGACATTACATGATCCAGTCGCGCAGCCCAGGAAACCTACGCATCAGGAATGACATAGATCCCTGCACTGGCCCCTCTGTGCAGATTGGCTGAGCCATCCCTAAAAATTTGAAAGCGGTACGGGTAAGTGTTGTTCCGGAGTTCAAGCACCGAAAATCTGGCTGCTGCCAATGGTGTGTTCCTCTTGACTCTCATGTCGAGATCATGTAGCTGACTCTGGAGGCTCTCATAAGACCATGCGGGCATTGAAGTGTGAATTTTCCCCGGCCACTGATGACACAATATTCTCAGAGTGTTGAGAGCAGTGTGCGCGTGAGAGGCAGTCCTCGTGCGAAACCGTCTTATTATTGCTCTTCTAGCAATGGTTCCCCTAGACGCATTATCTGCCTGAGTAACCTCTGCGACGCCAGCAAACGGAGTGTAGAAGACTGGCTCTCCCATATGACGTTCTGATCTGCCGCTCCTTGCGGAACCTTAATTGCTGTTCTCAGACCTTTCGTGTGCAATGTTTCGAGGCGTTCATATTGGGATTCTGAAGGGGAATTCAGGGGCAGCTGAAAAAGAATATACGACTGAAAATTATTGCTGAGTGCAGCTTAATCATGGACACTGGGTGATTCCCCCACTTATCTCTCGCGAATCTCCACAAAATGCTCCCACAGGGAATCAGAGCCAAAACAGTTGTATCCACTGCCCATCGCCAATACACTCTGCTGTCCAGGGTGACCCTAAGAAACCGCACGTGAGTGGCTTGACGGTTAGGAGGCTTCGCAATGTTAAATTAAGACGGGTGGACCATGGCTGGTTTCGAAGAAAAAGCCGTCACTGCCAGTCGCTTATGTTGGAATCCGGACAACCAGATGCAGAATTGTCGACGTACACAAATACGTGAGCTGGTTGTCGATCTTCTTTTAGTGCCCCAGGTAGCCCAGCCAGGGCCACATTGAAAAGAATAGGGAACAAAACACTACCGTGGGGTACGCACCTTCAGAAGCTTCTTTCTTCGCTTAGCGCATACCCAACTGTACTTGCATGTGCGGTCTGTGAGAAAGCCACGAACAAAGCGAAAGTTATAAACCTCGCGTCAATGGATCCTGGCACTACCAACAACATCCTTATCCTTAAGACAGTGCTCGGCTTAGAGCAGGTCATTTTAATACCTTTCTATTCCTTCCTGCCAGAATAACATGCATGGCGTTCTCAAGCCGTAACTCTATACAAGTACGACGAAAAGTGTCCAAATCATGCAATGGAACTGTGATTGCATAGCATGTCGCCTTCCTGAAATTAACGTAATTGTTAAGGACACTCCGATCCCTGTCCTGGGCTAAGAAAGTGAACATAAACAATGCTAAATATTGTCGTTCTCTTCATTAACGAGTGGACAGTATGCAGCATTGCATAGCTATGGCCACATTTGCCACACATTTTATGACCAGTCCTTTTCATGAAATTATATATAGGTCTTACTAAATCGAAAATTGACGCATACCACAGCACTCGCAATGGTGCCAACGGAAGGCAAACACACAGAAGCTGCGGGAGCCTTTGATGTCACGGCTCAGCAATGCCTCCTCGTCGCACACGACTGTGCGTCGCGGCGAAGATGGGGAAGAGGATGTGAGGTCCGAATCTAATCCAGCGACTGTCACGGGACCGTGAACTTGCCAGGTCACCCAGCAGACCTGCGAGCATCGGCTGGAATCGACAAAGCCTCGACCGTAAGAGGATTAGGGCGAGCCGGTCCATTCTCCCTCCTTCTCTCTCTCTCTGAGCGCGCCGACAGGGCAACGGAAGGGACGGCGCGCATCGATCATAGATGCGTGCAGCCCGTGACAATTGCTCCAGAGCTTGACTACGGCTCGCGGGCGGGACGCGCTCTTTGCACTGGAGAAAGAAATGTCTCGGAAACGAAGCCGCCAGTTGGCTCCAGATTTGACTTCGTTATCTTCTCGTTAATTTTTCTATTTTATTTGTATTTTTTGAAAAGGGAATGGATAAGTAGGCAGACTCGCCTATCTAGAAATTAGGTCGCCGACACGCGTTCGGACAGATCCTCTCTGTTGTCGCTTAACCCTGCCGAATTAGGCAGATATTTAGTGTATATCTTACTCCAGCGAGAGCTAATAAATTTGGCAGGATTATATATTGGTTGTCACAAATGTTGATACAGGTTCTTTTCCGGTCTGTAGTTTTGGAACAGGTTATAACTTTTTTTGAATGGGGCTAGAGCTCGCCGGGAATGCAAAACAAAACGAATTCCCCTATAAGATGAAAATGGCCGGTAGATTTTCAAACAAAATAACGCGGGTGTCTACGTACGTGATGCAACCGTCCACAGCCGCCCGGTCGTGTAAAAAAACGGTCCCAGAACAACTCGGATAGGAACAAGGGGGGAAAAAAGTCTCAACTACCAAAAATGGTGAAGGCTGTGGAAGGAGGTTTAATCGTGAATTGAATTGCACGAGATAATGCTCATACTATTATGTTTGACGATTTTTTAAAAGAAAGGCGTTCGCATTACGCGGCATTATGAAACCCATGCGATCATTGGTGCTTGCGCGTTCATTCATTTTCCTTATTTCGTTGACATTTATTCATCAGCGTTGCAATGCATGCGGAGCAAGATTTCAATCCTGCTCCCACTTTGCCTGGAGTAGTAATAAATATTCTGTGAAAGCCAGTAATTCCGGAAACATTACCGAGGCCACTTGGCAACAACGAGGCTACCGAGACAGCAGAACTTGATATGTGCGTGCATCTACACCGTCGTCTCGATTCCAAAAGAGGAGTCGGCAGTCCGCAGCAGGATTTAGAGAGATCAAAGCGTAGTGGTAGATGTCTTCCGAGGGACAGCAAATTTACCGCCTTTATGAGATCACAGCGTAGTGGTAGATGTCTTCCGAGGGACAGCGAATTGACCCCCTTTATGTCAACAGGAATTTACCAGCACAACCGCTGTAGTAATTCAGGTCGATACACACGCACAGTGGACAAACTTTAATTATTGAAAGGATTTATTTACCGCCGAATGAGATGCATTCCCGGGTATATAAGGAAAGATTTGTTCGTATACGTCCGTCACAAAGTCGCTTCGTATCAGCCACACACCCCTAATTTATGAAAAGGTGCAATTAAAAATTAACGAAATCACGGGTTCGTGAATTTCAGATAATTTCTATCCTATGTGTCTCTCGGCATACATTCCGTTTGATCTGGCGGATTTAGTTTAGGAGGACTTCCTTAAACAGTCACACAACGGCTGCAGGCAACTCTTCCGAGAAATTCTCTTAAATTACCCCACTCGTGCTCCGTTTACATTTCATTGCACCTGTGCAATCAAATGTAAATTACATGTATATCAAATGTAAATCAAAGGCAATCAAATGCTTCCCCGTCATTCCACCATGGTGGCATGACGGGGAAGCATTGCAGACTGGACGTCTTATGCTGAGGCACAACTTTATGAATGCATGTAATACTTCATATATGCATGTCTCGCTGAGGCGATATTTATCATCATCACCACATTCTGTATTCCGGCTAGTTCTGTTCCAGTTGAATTGAACTCGAATTACACAGTGGCGTTGTTAGTGTCACTTTAGCCGAAATCTTCGTGACTGTCGCGGTCGTCGCCGGTCAAAAAAGTGCGCTTTGCAGCAAAGCCAACTTTACAACGAAAGCTATGTAACTTGCGTTCTGATGCGCATATTTAAGTAAGAAATACAGCACGTTTGATCGCTGAGATGACCCAGTCACTGCGGTGAGTTGGGCACACATACGAAGACAAGCCTTTTTGCAGTGGCGGTATAAACTTTCGTGACTCCGTTCAGTGTCAACACATGGGACTCTACGGGAGGAGTGTGGTCACAGAAGACGGCGGCTGTAGCTCGTGGCCTTCAAGAGCCAACAGGCAACCCTTCAACGACTCCATAATTATGTGGTGAGGAGGACTCTATTTCAGCCAGTAGCATTGATAATTAGCAGTCGCAGTTTTAGCCCGAATCACATAAAGCTCCATTCCAGATGTGTTCGAGCTGCCTCAATGTATTTGCCTAAAACCGTCTCGAAACGGGCTGTAACCACCCCATATTGGTCTGCGCTGATCGATGCCACTGTAATCCTACTAAGTTTTGTTACCCTAATTATTTTCACAAGTATGGCCAATTACAAGCTAGAAATGTCCACGTTTAGTTCCTTACGCGCGTATGGACGCGTTCTGGTCAGTATACGCAAGTAAACTAGAGAGATAACATTATATATTAATCGTATATATCCTATACCTGAATAAAATTCAAAAAATTAGAATTATGGATACCTCAGGTTCGCTGGCCATTCATGTCACCAAGAGATGAGTGTACCAATTTGCTTTTGATTGAAAAATAGAGCGCGACTTCGACACCGACACAAGGGAAGAACGACGGGACAAGTGCTTGACGGGACAACCGCTTGTCCCGTCGTTCTGTCTTTGTGTCGTTGTCGGACTCGCGCTCTATTCTTCAATCATAGTGCACCAACTTGCCCAACAGTTGGGTTTGATTAATGTGCTTTTGTGCTTCTCACATATCCGCTAAACTGGCCGGGTAGCTTCATAGTCTTTTCTCACCGGAGCAAGCGCAGCCATTGTATGGAATTGTTAATATAAAGAGAGCGCTTTTACGGGGAAGCACTGCGAGAAACAGGGTCCGGGGCCATTTGTTCCGGTATCGTCTGCTCCAGGCCATTCGTTTCGTGTCCTCTTGTTCCGGGCCAACTTGTTCTTATAAATGCGCGAGGGCGGCAGCATCCCTGTCCTGCTCATTTTACTCTTTACGTTAGTAAGAAAAGCGAAGGGGAGACCAGGAGCGACATTGTGGTTACGCTTCTTGCTCCTTAACTCGTCATGTGAGGGACCAGCCGGCTCTGGTCCGGCTCTCGATGTCCCAGCTCGCGTTGGTGAAGCCCGCGATGAACCGGTGCTGTCTGGAACGACGAATGGGATAATAGTACTTACTGCTCCCAACGCCGCTCTTCACGCTATAGCAACGAGCACACGAAATGCCCTTTTCCGGTCTCCATGTTTGGATGGTTCTGGAAGCGGAGTGTCGCGCTGCTAACCTTGCGAGGCTGCGCGGCTCGACTGAGAGGCGCAGAAACATCGCTTTCCCTTCTTTCGATCAGCAGAAAAGAGGCAGGAGAGCGTTTCTAAAGACTAAGTCTGAAGTACCCATGTGCTGACCGTCGTGACGGTCACAAAACAACACCTTTTCCGCCGAGCAGAAAGTGCGCGCCACAATGTGTCAACACCGGATCTCGTCATGACCGCCTCCCGAAATTGCGCAGCCCCACGCTTAAGGATCCGCCGACCGGCGTCGGCGGCGTCTCCGCGACAGAGATGGAGAAGCAAAAGAGGGGGGCGCCGCCGCTTTGCATCGGCGCTGTTTTCGAGTTCACGCGCTTCATCATGAGCAGCGGTGCGGGCGGATCCCCGGTCGGTGGCAGCACGCAGCGAGCCCCCTCGACCCGGGCGCGCGCCGACGTCCAGTCAATTCCGGCTGGCTGCCCCCGCTGGCAACCCGAGCGGCAGCGGCGCACGGCACGCGCCGGCGAACTGCGCGGCGCAGCGGGTAGCCCCCTCGGGGAGAGATATATCGGCCCCGTGAAGGGCGTGTGTTTATGTGCTCACCTAGCTAGGCGAGGCCTGGCAGCCGGATGTGGCCGTGGGCGCGTCCGCGCGACAACGACCGTGCCTGCCGCCGGCCCCGGCCACGGGTAACTCGAGGAGCCGGCTCCCCTAATTAGAAGGGGCCCGGGGCGGCACACAACGCCCTGGGCTCGGCCGCCGCCGCCACGGACACCTCGCCTCGCCTCGCCTACTTTGGTTCATCGCGCGCCGCTTCTTCCTCTGCTTCCAAGCCGCTGTACGGAAGGAATCGGAACGAAAATGGATGCGACGTAAATGAGCTCCGACGTGAGGAGCTGTTCATTATTGCGTTACAGCGAGCCTAACGGGGTTACCTCTTGCAAAGCGCTTCGAAGTCTGCGCGATGAGCGATTGCGTTGAGTACAGACTCATCCAGATCCACGAGGGCGTTTGCCAGCTTCGCGACAACAGATAGTGCCGGGGAGAATATTCTTTTCCCGCGTCAGTTGATCTTTAAAAACGGAAGTTTGAATAGAATCGGAGTGGAAATGCTTGCAAGCGGGTTTTCCCTCAATGCCGGGCTGCGTGAAGCCCATCAATGACTCGCCGCATTGAAGGCCGTTTCATCGGAGTTGTTTTGTCGAACGCCGGTTTTCATCAAAAAGCTTTATGCCAAAGGCATCTTAATGAGTTTTTTTTGCATGTTTTCGGAAAGAGAGCTGCGCCCATTTTTTTCTCGCCACTTTCTTTCACTTGAATTTGTGGTGGTGAGCTGAGACATATGCGGGCATGTTAAAGCTTACAAAATACCTTCTTCGTTACGTCGGCTATCTAATTCGGTTAGCCAATGAAAAATCGAGATGATATTGCAAAATCTACAGCCAAAAATTCAAAATAGAGTCAACCTTTTATGGTGCGAGAGCAGCTGGATTTGTGTACAGTGCATTTGTTTACAGTTGTGAAGCCAAATTTAAAAATGTGCTGGCTGTATATCGTTTTATGCATCATATGCATACATCATATATTTCTATGTATAACGCTGTATACATCACCCGAGGAAGTACATGGACGTTTTTTATGCCTCATAAATCATGTCTATGACAAATCATCCTTTTACTCCTACCACTAATGATACATCATCACAGCAATTCTTTTTACATCGTCCATTAATCTCCATGCCGTTTCCTCTCAGAGTGCGAGAAGAAGCTTCCGAGCAAGCAGTCTCGCTTCCAGGCATCCACAAGACACCCATCATTGATATCAATCCACCATGGGATATCCTCCCTGTGTCGTGTAACCTGTCTTTTATGCAATTTAACAAGAACAGGTCTCCGAGAATTGCAATGCTGCAGCATTTCTTGTTTCTGCAGGATAAGTATACCGTTGTGCAGAGTTTTACAGTAACACGTCCAAGACCGCAACTGCTGTGGCTTGTGCCGCGCATGGGCCAAACTTTCATGTCAGTAAAACAATGAACCTTTGTAACAGTATATCCACAGCAGAAGCATACGGTATTTTAATTGTCTTAAATCACATAGTCCAACTTCAAATTTTAAAATCCATCGTGTACGCGGATTCTCTTACCGTTGTACCCACACCTGCATCCGGAAAGCGTTCTAAAAACTTTGTCATCCATCATGTTCTTAAGGCTATCATGTCTGAATATGCATCAAACCTTCAAATAACTTTCTATTGGGTTTCAGGAAACTCTGGAATTGCCGGATACAAAACCGCAGATCAAATGGCCACTGCTGCTACACTCTTGAATACAGTGGACATAACAACAGTGCTGTACACAGACATGAGGCCACACATCAGACGCCAACTTTTCAACGCATGGCAAACACACTGGAGTGAACAGACATATAACAAGTTAAACGTTATAAAACCATGCTTGGGACCATACACCACTGGCACACGCAACAGATACACAAAAGTTGCCCTTGATTGGCTACGGATAGGGCACACACATTTCACCCACTCGTATCTGCTCACGGGGTCTTCAAGACCTCTGTGTAGCAGGTGTGGAGAGGCCCTATCAGACTCAGTAGTTCACATACTCTTTCAATGCAACGCACTTGACACAACACAATGCAAACACTGTCCACAACTATACAGACTACACACCCCATTACACCCAGCGTTTTTCCTCTCTGACGATCTGCATGTTTTCTGTCAAGCGCGTTTTTAAATATTTAGCTGAAGTTAAAATTTTCAACGTGATTTCATACCACGCATGATCACTCCGTAGCCTTATACACCAGCCATCCACATTTTTGTTTTCCGATTTTACTTTCGTTCTTGGTGACGAATTTTAGTGTTTACGTTTTCACCTCTCATATATAGCCACTGTTTTGGCGCTCTTTGCCACAGTTGGCCTTGCGCCATTAACATCCAACCATCATCATGGTCTTCATCCTGGCCCTGTACACCAGCTGTCCTCATAGTCTTTAATTGATTTTACTCGTGTTCACCCCAACCAATTTTAGTTGTCACCTATTCATCAAAGCACTTTCTTGGCGCTCCTTGCCCTAGTTGGCCTTGGAGCGTTATTACTGAAACATCATCATATCGTTTTTTTAGGTGTACAGCGGTTTTTGTTAGCCCACTAGTTAATGTAAAGCTGTAGGACATACACATTTCTATAAAAAAAAACCCTTCTGATATTGCCTCTGCGCCAGACCACGCGCAAGCCTGGACGACGCCGGGAGCTTTGCACGTTCACGCCCGCTCGGGCTAAATTTTCTGGTTACGCTTGACGGCGGAACTGAAAGTTCAAACAGCTCTGCTGTTAAAAAATTAAATTAAAATCCCTTTCTAAGAAAGATGAGAGAATCGCAAAAGTTAAGAGTGCGTCAAACCCTTCGCTGAAAGTGCGTCCAAACGATTGTCGAACCTTTAAAGGCCTAAATTTCAAACTAAGAACGAGCCCATGCGACGATTTTGACGCCCACTAAGTAAACGCATCTACGAACGATCTACTGTATACGTGGTTTGTGAGATAAAGGTATACCATTGTAGTCTTCCTCCATGATCGATGCATGTATTGCCTTATCTAAAACCCCACCTTTTTCGCGATTTACAAGTAGCCATTTTGACACAATGGAAGCCCGGTGTCGCGCACGCGCTGTGTGTCCAGAAATCTTATCAGAACTCTCCGGTCGACCAACCAGCCTGTGAGGAAATAAATTAGTTTTGTAACAGGATGCCAATGGTCCCACTAAGAAAGCTTTCACTTGATTGATTGATTGTGGGGTTTAACGCGCCGACGCTTTTCGCCTCCATCAGAAAAGCGGCCGCCGCGGCCGGGAATCGAACCCGCGACCTCGTGCTCAGCAGCGCAACGCCTTAACCACTGAGCCACCGCGGCGGGTAAAGCTTTCACTTCAAAAGGCCCCAAGTCCTGGCTACTTCGATATCAGATCGGTTACATCTTCTCAGCAATGCCTGTTTGTG
This sequence comes from Haemaphysalis longicornis, assembly GCF_048455015.1. Lineage (NCBI taxonomy): Eukaryota > Metazoa > Arthropoda > Arachnida > Ixodida > Ixodidae > Haemaphysalis > Haemaphysalis longicornis. The sequence continues at coordinate 13,542,946 of NW_027526460.1, read as the reverse complement.
CAGGAGTGAAGCCGACTTTAAATGGTGCTTGGCAATTCAAGCATTTATTTGACAATGCCTCTTGAAATCTTCTTTAATTTTCAGGAGCCCTTTCAGGTACAACGCCCTGCCGATCTGCCGCTCAAGCAAGGACAAAAGCCGTGCGCAAGGGCACAGCAGCGGGAGCGGTGGCGGCGGCTTTCGTTTAGCAACTCGAGAAGCGCGTTTAGCGTCTCGCTGGGGGCGCATCATTAACGTCTTCGGCGCACACGCCTTTCGGGGCGGAGGCAACAATCCTGCGGCGCATCAACGACACCGCCGTGCCGCCGGCGCGGGTCCCCAGCGGTCGCCACGTGCCCGGCTTGCGGCGGCGGCGGCGACATTCCCCCCCTTCTTTGTGGGCCGCTTTTGTCGTGGCCCTCCGGCGGTCGCCACCCCCCGCGTGTCGCGCCGCTGGCACACCGGTCACGACGCGCGCCCTGCTTCGAGTCGCGGCGCCGCCGCCTCCTTCTCTTGCGACCAGTTGCGTGCAGCGGAATCACGGAACGCCGATCGAACGTTGTCGACACGCCGCAGATCGCCTCGGTGGGTCATTCGCAGGAACATAATCAGCCGAGACTGCGCATCATGGAGAAGAGGGTATGAGGGCATACCATGTGGAATATAGTGAATGCTTCGAATGGTCATTCGGAATTGATGACTCCGTTTTACCTCCTCTGTGTGTGCTCGATCGTACATTCTTTTTGCAGCGGAAACAAATGTACGCGTTAATTTTGTTTTTGTGGAATACTCTTTTCATTCAGGTAGAGCATTTTTCTGCGCATTGTTTTCTGTCTAAGGAGAGACTATCCCCACAAAATTCTGAATTTATTTTCTTTTATGTAGGGGAGGGTAGAGTCACAAAATGACACCAGGTAAAGGCGTCCGGCCATATCCACTTCTGAATGCGCAAGTTGGGGGAGAGAGGGTACTGAACAGTTTTTTTTTTTTATCCCTTCCTCTTCTTTCTTCAAAGCAACACACGCACACACGCACTTTCTCTCTCTCTCTCTCTTTCTCTTGGTCAGTTTATTTCTCAGATGTCAAAGCGTTCGTGAGTCTGCTCGTCTACTTCAATTCGGTTAATTCTACTGGTTGATTCCACCTGCTAGGAGCACTCGAGTAGGCAGCCTCTTCTGCACTGTCCTGCGCCGAACTGTGGCGGGCGCGTGCAGAGAGAGACACGCGTACGCGGCGCGTCTCTTCTGCGCGCTTAATCGAAAGCGTTTAGGGCGGAATGGACGCGCGCCGCCGTCCTCAGCGGCTCTTAAAGGACGGGCGTTGCCTGTCCGATTGTGTCCCCTGAAAGAGGGGGCTTCTTCTCATACGAAGGCGGGCGCGCCCTTGCAACAACGTTCGCTGCTCAGAACTCTGCAATGTTTGTCGCGCGAGGTTGTTGGCCTTCGGTACGTGGCTTGCGACAACACATCAAAGCTGGACCTGAATGACTCGCGCTGTTCAGCGTACGTTGTGCTGGATCGGTGGACCAAATAATCTCTCGAGTTGGGTGAGTTGATAGTTCAAGATATGTTCAGCGCCAAGAGGAACACACGACAAGCAAAACTACGGTACACGGCCAGGGCTTGTAATTCTTGTCGTTGGTTCTTTTTCGCACGTATACTTAAGAACGCAAGTATCGCCATCCGCGCATACCGCTGTCTGCCTCTCCAATCTGTCTATATCTAATTTTTTTCCGTTTGCTCGTTGCATAGGATACGTCACGTGGGCACTTGCCCATGGTACAAGGGGCCTTCATCTACTTCAAAAACACGTACCTTACTAATCCTGAGTAATCGGTCCGTTCTCGACTGTCAGGGTTGGAATGGTTTTAGTATGGTCATGTTCAAAGAACCGCACTTGCCACAAAGCTTTTTCCGAAGAGGCCCTTCGTTACTCATCTGTATAACGCTGTCTTGTATCAGCTGTGGACTGATCGCTGGGTGGCATCCCTCGACAAATGTGCCCACTGGACCAAGTGCCCGTATGGGCAAGTTTGCCAGCGATTAAAAATGTGGTTAGCCGCATTTGTGTCCGAGCTTGTGCTACTCCAGCCTATTGTTCCATGGCTGGAGCCCTTAGCGCTGTGCTATACCAGCCGGCCTCCAAACAAGCAAAGCGCCAAAGGTTCAAACTTTAGCCGATCTCTGCACAGCCTCCTCTGGAATGCTCGCACAGGGAGCCGCTCAAGTGAACCGCTGCACCCGTCGCATCAGAACAGGCGTGTCCAGCCAAGTGTCAATCTGAACCGAGTGACTCACGCTATACAGGCATGCATGGCCACTCCAGAGGGTTCCTCTGGCAGGTTGCCGGACACTCCCTTTGGCGAGAGGTGCGCGCACGTGCATGCATGGCCGGCTGCCCGCAGACGACAGAGACGTGCGACTGGAGCGGGGAACGAGTCGCGGCACACAGAAGCCGCTCGCGTGTGTTCGAAGCCATCACCGAGCTTGTTATGCCATCTTCGGGGTCAGACCTCGGAACTGTTGTGATCGATGCGAGACAGGACACCCCGGAGCGCGGGCCCACACGCGGAGTGCGGTCGCTCGAGGCCGACAACAACGAGCCCCCTCTTCCCCACGGGCAGGGAACAATTCGGACAGCGCCTCCTGCGGGGCAGCTCGCCTATTTCCTTCGCTCTGGCTCGACGACCTCGCAGGGCGATCCATTCCTGCGGACACCTTCTTCGCAGCAACGGGCCGGCCTTGTGCGCCGCTGCCCGCACCACGCATTTGCGCACATGGCGAAAATCGGGGCGCCGTTTAAAGGGACTGGGAAGACAGAACCCGACCTTGTTGTATTTGAAAGAACTAGCATTTGGTATCTCGCTCAGCTCCAGTTCGGCATTACAGACGTTTTGTTCATACGCAGACAAAAAAAGATTACTGATTTCGAAAAACTGTCAGGTTTCCCAGTGCACAATGCCGTCAGTTACGTCACAGAAAAAATACGAAAAACAGAATCATCAGAGTTGACACCATGTACGCATTCAGGAGGCACGATCTAATGGAACTAGACCTAGCACTGCAATAGCGCAGCAATGTTTCATGCCGTGATCTTTGGTGAGCAGCCTCCAATCGCACAAAGAAGTCCTTGTGGAGTCATAAGGGCCGGGCGGGGATAACGGATGGAACGCCACTATTTCATCTGTTGCTTACTATTAGGTTTAATTCTTTAAAAGTAGCATCGAAATCGTCATGATTCTTATTACCGATGTAATTTTTACTGCGAAGCTGTTAGCCTCTCGTTGATCGAAAAATTCCGTGTCGTAAATAAAAAACCCAGGCAGGACCCAGCGGTTCTCGCCCAAGACGCCGAGCGCATGCGTCAGGCTAGTCAGGCATCCAGCGTAGCACTGAGTATTCGTGTAAAGTAAAAACCACAAGACAAGCCTCGAAACCACAGCATGGATGATAAGGCTCCGGTGAACAACAGGACCCCCATGTGCTCTGGTAAACATTATAGCTTACAGCTCTCGAAAGGGTTGACGACATTCGAGGGCTAGCGCAGGCTAGGCAAAACCCAGCAGTTTTTGCCCAAGACGCCAGGCGCATGCGTCAGGACCAAGCATTTGCCGCCAGAGAAGCCGAGTGCAAGCGGCCAGCCCGCCGAGACAGCGAGGAACATTTCATACCCTCCCCCATCAGCTTCTGTAGTGGTTTACAACAGCTTTGCTGGACATGCACTTTCACAGGGCGGGATGGCGTCCATTTTTTGGAGGAGAGAAACTTGTATTTTGGATTCATGAGGTAGTGAGGGGTTTGTATACCAAAATAATTAGTGGCCATAGGTATTATATGGGCACAACTTTCCAATCGGGAGAGATTTCTAGGGATTAATGTCACACGTCAACGCGGCAGGTGCATCATGCATGGATTATACGTGTGTTTTAAATACCACCAAATTCAAGAAAGAAAATTGGATGTTTGACGTGCCCAAGCTAGCTACCCCTGGACCACGAGGCGCGCCGTAGTGAGGGCTCCGCATTAATTTTGACCACCTTGGAATCGTTAGCGCGCGCCTAAATCTGGACCCACGGGGGTTTTCGCTTATCGCCTCTATCTGAAAAACAGCCACCGTGGTCAGGATTGAACCTGAGTCCATGGGCTGTTGAAGTACCCCCAAAAGTGTTTGCCCACAGCTTTCGTCCTTTGATTGAGTGATTGATTGTAGGATTTAATGCGCCGACGCAACGCAGGCGATGAGGCGCGCCGTAGTGGAGGTATCCGGATTAATTTCGACCACCTGTGGATCTTTAACATGCGCCGCAATCTCGTACACACGGGCGTTTTTGATTTTTGCCCCCATCAAAAAAGCAGCCGCCGCGGCCGGGAATCGAACCCGCGACCTCGGGCTTTCGTCCTTTGAGTGCCAGGTTTCGAACAACTGTTCATAATGCAATGTAACGGTCTTCGTAGGCATGCAATGTCCGCGAAACTGGACAAGATCGGTGGTGGCGTTGACCGGGTGGAGGCGGCACAGACGACTGGGCGCGACCCTCCCGAGCCGCTCCTCTTTCTTCAGTGGCCGCTGCCTTTGTTGTGCATTCTCTGCGGTGTTGCACGCCGTTTTAGACTGATCACGTGTGACCGAGAGTATCGCCCATATTGCAAGCACAGCGAGCTGGGCAGTGCGAATCGAAGGCAGCGACGCTCCGGGTTTGCACATTCGTCTCGCTCAAGGCGATATAGTTTCGTTCTCGATAAAACGCCGAGCAGAAAGGCCTCCTGTGACGCCTTTTTGAGTCTTGCGCAAAGCGTTGGGCAAACCAAGCTCAATGCCACTCATTGCAATTCACACGGTGCGCCGCCAGTGCATGCAGTGAATTCCAGCGGGCATGCACCGAGGATGGGCGCGCTTATGCCATGGCAATACTCGTGAAGGCAGCGCTGTCGCGCCTCCGTGGGCGTAGCTTCCTCGCAGTTCCCCGGTTTCTGAAATCTAGATCAGTAGCTCGGTGCGTTTATGCTTTGCCGGCCATGGGATAATAATTTTAACGCGAGGCTGAGGTAATCGAAATAGGAAATTATGATGCAGGTGATGTTACCAGGGCGCGAGGGTTTCGATCTAAGATGCAGTAGCAGGACAGCGAAGTTTGCCGGCAAACTCAGCGCCAGCCGAGGCAGAACAGCGCAACTCTGGGTCGGTCCCGCCGCGCCCACCGCCTTCAGCGCCCGTGAAGGCAACTTTGCAAAAATGTATGTCGTAACGTTATTTGCGTATGTATCTACTACATAGCTGTAACAAAGTCATGCAGAAATGTTATATGGTAGGGGAAACCATTCAAATAAAATGGTGCTCTGATAAAATGCTGTCGCCTTGCTGCTGCCGAGCCGTAGGTCAACACAACTGGGAAGCGTGTGTTCAAGGTTTTGCATTCTTTCTTTTTTTCGCAGATACGAAGCGTGGTTATCTTGAAAAACCCAGACTAAGCGAACGGATTACATGCTGCAGGGGAGTACGGGCAGCTTGTTAGTAGGCTGGTTAGCAGGCGGCAAATACACATAAGTTCGCAATAAATTTGGTAACAAAGAGACAGTTAGAGCATCGTAGATAATTATCACCAAGTGATTCTACTCTGCTTCATCTAATATTTTACGGGCTTATATCGCCGTATTAAATACATATAACCACATATGGGGCGGACACTTATTGCCGTTAACGTTCCCAAATGTTTCGCGAGCTATTGGAAAGCATAAAGTCACCGCGGCTTCTTGCAAAAGAAACAATGAAATTGTTTTCTAAGCCACTGAAAAGCAGAGAAAAATAGAGCTAAGACGGGCCGCGATAAAAGTTGGAAATACATGAACGCGGTACGAAAGTTTCGCATTCGGGAGGAGGAGGAGGAGGAATAACTTTATTTATCCCATTCGTTGTGATTGCGGTCACTCCGGACTAGTGAGGGGAGTCCCCAGGGAACTAAATTTTTCTCGCGTGACTTTTGCTGCAAGGGTGTTGACGCTAATAAAAGCGCTACTATTTCTTTGTAACAGAGGTCTCATGCCGGACCCGTTGGCGTAGAGAGTAAAAAAATGCCCTAATATGAATATTCCGTAATTTATTCCGATACGCCTATTAGATGTTATGCTTACCCCCCCCCCCCCCCCCCCGCCCCCATCCCGCCCAATGGAATTTCTTGTGATAGCCTTCTGGTGAAGAGTTTCTTCTTTCGGGGCGTGTTTGTATACAGCTGGCGTACTGTGCTACACCTGAAAGCCTAAAAGTTTCTTGGTGGAGCGGGCACTTATTAGCGTCCTCACTTTCGCTATACGCAAACAAATGTGAATTTCACACTGGTACATGTATGGAGCATCACATTCGGATCAAATACCCATATGTAACACCGTGGTGCAGTTAGTAGTTCTACAGTCACAAGTGCACTCGCATGGATGAACTACCCCCCCCACACACACACACAAAAAACTCCGCGCAACATCTGATACTTGCACACAAAGCCTCTTCACTTGTAGATTGAACAATATAAATTACGTTTTCTTTTGAAGCGAAACATGCTGATCTTGAGAAAGTTTTGCCCGCAGGCAGGCTGTACTAGCGTTTCTCGTCTGGGCATCACGTCTATGCCGCCTTCATATGCCTTCCCATGCGCGAGATGAACCGAATAAATCCTCCTTCATTCACCTGCACTATGTGGCAGGGTTACTATTACACCTCTTACTTCGTTTTAAACTCAGAAGGGACGACTAATGTGCTTCATTCGCGCAGCAAAAAGAGGAGCGCCCCCCAGCCGGGAACGTAGCGGCTTGCGGGGACCGACCCAGTGTTGCGCATATCTGCCGAAGGGGGCGCTGGGTGTCACGGGCTCCGTGTCGCCCTCTGGGCGCTGTCCGGCGCCTATAGCATGAACAATACTAATGCAGTATAGCCACACCCTCAAGAAAGCGGCCAACGTCGGCTTGGTATAGCATGCGCGGTCTATTTCGAGTTTTAAGTGGGCGCTTGCTTAGGGATACACACACACACACACACACACACACACACACACATATATATATATATATATATATATATATATATATATATATATATATATATATATATATATATATATATATATATATATATATATATATATATATATATGGGAAATGAGGGACTCGTTCTGGAGGTCGCGGGTTCGGATCCCACCCGGCGGGCATTTTTTCACCACTTTCTTTTCGACTAAAAAAATTCTTCATCTCTTTCTATGACCCACCACAACCTCCCCTTTGCTTTCCGAGGTTTTCTTGCTTGCCAACCCTTATTTTCTATATATATATATATATATATATATATATATATATATATATATATATATATAGAAGTGTATGTGTGTGTGTGTGTGTGTGTGTGTGTGTGTGTGTGTGTTTAAGTTAGTCTAGGAACAAAGCAAACTTGCAAAGAGCGCGTAAAAATATGATTAGTAAAAGGTCGGAAGGACGTGCCAAACAGTAACAACGGAGTTTACTAATTAGGTTTTGGACTACTTGATGGAGGGAAGTCTACTTGCCGAAACGTGCCGAAACGTAAACAGTGCACTGTGTTATTTTTTGTCACGTGTTCCGACTTGTCCGACTTTTCATACATCATACATCGCCCTGAAGGAATTTATAGGCAGGGATGTGATGGGCGGCCTCAGCTTTTACTTCGATCCTCGAACGATCCTCGAACGCCCCGCTACGACCACATTTCTGTATCTAAATTATCAAGTTTTCGTGTCATTGAGCGTTTTAATTTACATATTCGGTTATTTAGAGCCTTCAGCTGAACAGTAAGCTCTCAATTTTGACAGTTTACTCTATTAACATTTGCTACTACTATGAATGGTAATGTTATACGCTACATAATCAACTAGTATGTAGACCAATCTCTGCTCTTGTATTTTTTTCAAGGTTATAGTCTCCTTCGGATCACCCAGGTTCTCTCTCTCTCTCTCTCTCTCTCTCTCTCTCTCTCTCTCTCTCTCTCTCTCTCTCTCTCTCTCTCTCTCTCTCTCTCTCTCTCTCTCTCTCTCTCTCTTCCTTCACCGCGTTCGGAAGAGCGGATACTGTGGGGTGGTGCGCAGGCAGACGCCCCGACAGATCGTGAACAACGCTGCTCTGATTGACGAACAAAAGCAGTGTGCAGAGCGCCCGCTCCCCTCGAGCTTCCTGAGGAATCACAAAGCGGCCATCCTCTGCTGGCGCTTCAAGAAGTGCGGATGGCCGCATCCTGGTACCTGTAGCTCTTGCCTTGCGTTGTGACCTCTGGCAGGTTTTGTTCGATGGCTTTATATAACTCGTCTTGAAGGCTGAAATGTTGCGTATGGTGCAGTATTTGAGGTTGCTACTAATCGTCTGTTCTCTGAATATGGCGTGTATTGTTTGCGCGATTAATGCCCCTTGCTGTGACTCGGCTGTGATGAATAAACCGTTGGCCATGAACGGTAAGATGTCGCCTATTGTAGGATGAGCTTTGTCAAATAAGCAATGCAGTATGGGAATTTCGGACAGTTGGCATTTAAGCCAAGTGGGCTCTGAGCCAACATTTCAAAATGATGTGAAAATGAGTAGCTCAAATAGTTCCTCCTCCTCCTCCTCCTTCTTCTTCTTCTTCTTCTTCTTCTTCTTCTTCTTCTTCTATCATCATCCTCCTCCTCCTCATCATCATCATCTCTAATATTAGTATGGTTTATATTATGAGTGGAATGACATTGTTCCACTGTAGAGCCCGAATACACAGTAAAAAACCACCTAGCTAGTAACAGGCGCTTCGGTTTGTGCGGTCTCGGAACTGAATGGGCCTTGGATCTAATGGTCCCTGCTCCAAAATGATGCTAACTTGCCCCGCACCCTCATTAATTAGACTCTGGTGGGACAGCTAAAAGCGGAAAACGAAATTCTCTGAAATCGAAATATGTAGTTGTTTTTTTTTTCCCTAGCGACACCTGTTAACTCTATCGCATTAAGCATTACGCAATAAAATCTAATTATCGGACGTAGAACTTAACGAGAACCGAGTTATACACTAACAGAGTAGATTTCTCCCTGCTCCTTTTCTTTCTTTATATACGCGCACACTGAAGAAGTGGTGACGTTCAGGGGGCCCCGTATTTATTGCCGAAATGAATGCGCAGTCCGCGCAACGACGCGGAGCAGGCAACCTTGAAGCGCTCTCCACCGCGAGGCCCGATATACTCGCGGTGAAGAAAGAAAGAAAAAAAAAAAACAGGAAAGAGCAGCTCCTTGTAGCGGCGCTCTTCATTTATTACTCCCCGCGTCGTCATTCTTTTCCCGTGTCCGGGTGCGCGCCTAAGTATACTACGCGCACGATAACAGCAGCGCGCTGGCATTGGAAACAAGCGAGGGAAAAAGAAATACACCGGAATGGGCGCGGCAGTGGCAGCAGCGTGTCTAGTTTCGAAAACTGGCCCGACGAAGCGTCGGAACGGCGCACCGTGAAACGCTTTATGCCTGCGCTGCTCGAGCCTGCTGGGACGTGGCGGGGACCCTACTGCGTTTAGTCATATCGGCAACACCAGCTGCACCTGTTCGCCGCAGGTCGATCGCCCGCCGGGACAGGCCGCGCTGCTCCCGGAGGACGCAGGTGCGAAGCCTGCGCCAGGTATTCCCGCCGCGGGGGGCAGGGGGACACCTCGCTCGCCCTGCCCGCCTTTTTCCGTCCGCTCGATCGCGTTGCTCGCATGCGAGAGGGGAAGGTCCGCAAAGCATGGAGGTGCGCTGCTGAGGACGCTCGTATCATTACTGAAGCGCTGCATGCCGCATCACTGTGCTATACTGGGATGGGGCCCTGCATGGAAAAGCGATTCGTCACGTGGCTGTGGCGGCACGGCTTTCTCGACCTGACTGGGAAAACCGTATACGTGAAGTGCCCCAACAGGCGAATTTCTGACGTATACCGAGGAGCAGAACGAATAATTAAGGTACCTGCGGATGGCTGTGCCCGTCGCATTGAGCGGTGCTAAACTCACGGGTGTCACATTCTAGCTTACAGCAGTCGTGTCACTGATCTTGAAGCGCAGTGGCGATGCTAATCGGCATACCCACCCCACCCGACGGCGCAATGGTCACCAGCAACCAAGGCCGCTCTGCGCAGCAGTGTACTCACCGTGGAGTCTGAATCAACTTCATCGTATAGAGGAAGCTGCAATCTACGCTTCAGAGAAAGGCGGCGATCCAACGCAGATGCCCCGCAGAAAAACACGAAAACATTGCTCTCGGCGCGAAAGTCGGAGGGGGACTAAATAACTATAAATTGGACTAACGGTTTTACATCCACTGTTCTTAAATAAAGGGGCTTATGCATCCTCACTTTCGTCTCATGCTGTTTTAGCGGAGGAAAGGCGACGCAGGTATACGACGAGCTGCCGTCAGGCCTAACGTATAGCATCGAGGTCTAGAGTCGTTAACCGTTACCCTCAGCTTGACGTACAGTTGACGTTTCTTGTTTGATTGATTGCAGGGTTTAATTCAGGGACGATACATAGGCGACGATGCGTGCTGTAGCGGAGGGCTCCGGATTACTTTTGACCACCTGTGGATCACTGACGTGCACCGAAATCTCGAACACGCTGGCGTTCTTGCTTTCGCCTCCATCAGAAAAGCGGCCGCCGCGGCCTGGAAGCAATGCTGCGTCCTTGCGCTCTGCAGCCCAGTGCCATAGCCACTGATAGTTGACGTTTCTTGGTACGTCGTTAGGCTTAACTTTATGAGCTACTTGACGTTAAGCCTAAGAATGGCGATAGCACACATCCGTACACGTATGTTGGCAACGTTTGACCACTGATTTTACATTTCGTACAAGTGCCAAACCTCACACAACGTTGCTAACATAATCCTTTCATTGCTTCAAAACATACATGGCGCTAACGCGGTCCAACCTCCTTCACAAAGTCGATTGGCCCTCATTTTTATAACTATATACATGTAGAGAAATATATATACAGAGTGGTGTAAAGGTGCGCAAAGTTATAGCCATACGAGGATGTTTGATGGCGGGTCATACGAGCCGGACGGCGGAACGCGAAGGGGGGAATATGGGAAAAAAAAACTGTGGTTGATTCCTCTGTCATAGGAATCAGTAAAACGCGAAAGCGAAATGTGCAGCGAAATCTGCAGATGAGCATGATTTGTGGTCGGCGGCTGTCTTGTTGGTGTGCTTGGCGAGCGACGTCCTCCTGACGGGTCGCTTCTTTGAAGGTGTATACATGGTGTCATTTCCGTGACGGATGGGACGTCAGTGAAATCTTGGGGTATCGCGGCATAAAACACTTTCATATTAAAATATAAAACCCGAAAACTAACCACCCCACGTATAACTTACCTTGATGATGATTGATGATTTCTATTGGTTTCCCCTTTGTATCGGGGTGATGACATGTCATCTTACCAAAAAAGACTAATATACCTATGTTTTACACTTTTGGTTCAATACTAGCGCTGCTTAGGGCAGGCACAAAAAGCTTATTAGGCACGAAATACCTTTTTTTTTTTTCTGTTACAGGTGGTAACTGTCCTAGGCAATATTCCCCTCTCTGCTTTTCGTCCACCAGCATTCTAATCTTCTTTTCGTCCCCTCGACAGCCTTGAAGTTAACTTCCTCTGTGATACCCTTAAATCCTAGGGCTTCTGAAAGCCCAATATTCCCTTCATGTAGATTTGGATGGATACCCTCACATTCTAGCACGATGTGCCGCATAGTTTCTGTTTCTTTTCCGCAGACCACGCATACCCCATCATTTTGTGAATACTTCCCCACAAAACTCTTAGTTCGCAGGCAACCTGCTCTAGCCTCAAAAAGCAAAGCACTGCCCTGGGAATTATCGTAGAAATTTTCCTTTCTGATGTTCATCTTCTCAGCCCTGTACATCTCTAACGACGTTTTGGCTTCCATTTTTTCCCTCCATTTATTCGTTTCAATCTGCCTTGCCTCTTTTTTGGTTACCTTGGCTGTTTTGGATTGCCCACTGTTCTTTCCGTATTTCATCGTTAGCCTTCTAGTCTTTCTTAACCACTGCGTGTCCACGCTTTTCAAGTATAGGTACCTAAAAACCTTACCCTTTAGTACTAAAGGTTGCTTCCCCGCAAGAAGACCTGTGTCCAGGGGTGCACCCTTTACAGGCCGCTTACTTCGTTGTACTGGCGTCACTTCCGTGACGGATATGACGTCAGCGGTATCTTCGCGTATCCGGGAATAAAACACTTTCGGGTTGAAAGAAATGTAAAGAGAATGTAATGCAAGCAAGTACCATTGTTTGAGATGTGCAGGCTGACATCTGTCAGGGATTGGCAAGTTCACATTTCACTTCGTGAGACATTGAATACTCGTCATGTTATCGGCTTTTCCGCCTTTTTACTTACCTTTCGCAGTAAGCGAGTTATCCAGAGTTTTGCAGTAACATGAATATATGTATATATAAAAATGCGGTGTCAATAGGCGTTATTGTGGTGTTGGCTCCGCGTTATACCGTAACAATGAAACAACTCTGAGTGCTGTGTTAGCATCGTTGCGTGAATTTCGGTACTCGCACAAAAATGGAAAATCCGTGGTCAAGCCTTGCCAATATGCGTCTGCGGATACGTGCTGCGGCCCTTTTTGGGCTTAGTGGTAAGTAGCCCTAACGTTAAGGCCAACTACGTATCAAGCACGTATAATCAATCTGCGTCATGTTGCAAGTACTGGTTAATGTTGTTAGATGTCGGAGCTTTACATCAGGCCTAACGAGAAGCCGTCGCGTACCCCCCTCCCCCTCCCTTGTTCTCCCATGGTGCAAGGTACGCAACGGAAAATACTTGCAGCATCTCAGAACATTGTAAGGAAGCAGACTTACATTATTCTTAAATCAGCAACGTTACTAACGGCCAATTCCGTTTACTTAAGGGAATCGGCCCTCAGTAACGTTGCTCAAAGCGCTCAGAGGCGCCCGGAGACATGCCCACGGTGGGCATGTCTCCGAGCGTCTTGATGATTATCTTGGTACTCGCACGAAGCAAAGAATCCTGGGATACCGGAGCGCGAGCTGTATAGTACGGCTCACGCGGCTAAAAGCAAACACACTGATACAACCGACGCTTCCTCTATTACATAGGGATGGAATCTGCCAAAAGCAGGTTCGCATCATTTGTTAGTCGCGAATATGTCATAAGGCCTACTCAGTACAATCCCAATCGCGGCCAACACAGTGTTTGCTGATGCCGTCGTTGTCTACCCGAACGTTGTGGTTGTACTCGCGCTGTCCGCGTTTCGTGTGATTTCTCGCTCGCTGCCCCCGGGGCCTAAGGAGTGGCTCGACGTGTACGCGCGCCTCCATTCACGTAAACGGGCGACCGCTCGGCGCGCAGGGCGTAGCTCGAGAATTCATTACAGACCTGTCTCGTCCTCCTCCTCGCCCGCGGATCTCTCCCGCCGGCCGCTCGCCAGTGCGGTCACGCAGACCCGATCAATGAGGCGCCCCGGGGTAGCAGCAGCCGCAGCGACGCGCTCACTATCGGCCACGCCGGAGGACTCCGTCCGGCCAGCGCGGTGTCATCCACCTTGTGCTGGGCCAGGCACATTTCCATTGACACTTCCGAGGTTACCTCGCCTCTGCGACCGGGTTGAGACGCCGTCCTGCGGTGCCGACGCATGATGAGAAAACAAGTTTGCAGAATGTGTAGCCCGGTTGTTTTAAGGGCCATGGAGACAAAAGACAACGTTGTCAAATTTAAAGAACCAGCCTTTGATAGCTCACTGAGCTAGCCACGAAGGAAGTTTCTTAACCGAAAAAAAAAAACGCAAGAAATATTAATGAATTTTCAAATTGGGTAGGAGTGACGTAATATAGTCCAGCACTAAGAACAGTCATCAGTGAATTATCTGCATGTTAGCACTCAAGTGGTATGATCGAACAAAACAATATTCCAGTGATGTTTCTTGGCGGTGGCTTAGGTAGGCAGCCGTCAATCGCACAAACAAGATTCTGTGACGTCATAGAGTAACCACCGAAAACTTTACTGATGAGTCATCACATCTTAATATAGCAGCTTTCACATCCAGATAAATTGCTTGGAGTTTGCGATTTAATGGGTTATCACTATCATCGGCACGAAGCAGTCTTTTTTAATCAACCCCACTTGCCTTCATGGTCCATTTAAAGGTGGAAGCATATGCACTCGTCGAAGAATCTTCGGCGCCTGCGCTAATGTCTGTTGAGGAGTAGCGTGATGGCTTCGTATCTCGGACCAGTGGACGGCCGGGCGGGATACCGCTGTCTGACGGGAGGATCTTGACCCTGCCATTCACGGCAGTGTGGAAAGGGCACAATCCGTTGCTATGATCCCCCTCCCAACTTCGCTTCTTCGACGTTTTTTGTTGTCATTGTCATTCTGAGGTTCCGCAGCACCAGAGCATGACTCGGCCAAGCTGGTTTTAAAAGTTATTCAATCAGTTCCATACGCCAATTACTGAAGTACCAGACTTGCTGGTAAATATTAGCGAAATTTCGGTGCGATGTGCGCACGCTCGAATTCTGTGCGTTCATGGACGTGGGATAGCGGCGCAGGGGAGAAGTTTTTGCTGTCAGGTAAGCGGAATCTCTAATTTGACGTCACTCCAGAACCATTCGCAGTGTAGTCCAAGATCGTTGTCGCTCGCAGCCAACAGCTATTGTATAAACAGACGGAGACGTGAACACAATGGTTTGTCCCCGTAGAGCACCTGATTTTTGTTGCGAGATCATGGAAAGGATAGTGCGGAACAGGGAAAAAACTCATAGTGTGGCAGATGTCAGGACACCTAATTCTAGGACCGAACCTCCGATCATGAAGTCACGCTGCAAGATTGAAGAATGCGCCGGATCGCGACGAGGCGACAAAGAGAGCTGATTTTGGACCTCGCCTTAAACCCCAGCTCCAATACCTTAATCTTCCTCGACTTGAAACTCGCGGGCTTAGATTGAGGTCGGAAGCTCTTACTTCCCTCAGTAGGCTAGGGCTCTGGCTTTACCTCAACCAGGCCTTTTATGGGGAGCTTAGGCCCCCTTTACGTTGAGGCCGACTTCTTGATGTCTCAACTTTATGCAGTCGCCCACCCCTGGCTGCATTATCACAATCTTGCGGTTCAAATGAGTTCACATACTTCAGAAAACTTTGAATGGGCCTCAACATATACCGGCACTTTTAAGCGCACTCGCAAGTGTTCCCGCAAAATATATTATATATTTTATACACAACTTTCATATTATGGTCCTGACGCTCCCCATCAACATTGTGTTTCGAAACGTGAATCTCCGCGTTGGCAACATTGTTTTAGCTATTTATGAAAATATTTATGGTAAGGATGAGCGTTGTGTGTTGTGCATGAAGACAAATTGACGCCGATAAAGGAGCGTCCACAGCTATCAAAGTAAACTCTATCTAACCAAGCATCCCTTAATGTTGTCTCCTTGTGGTAAGGTGAATACACTTTTTGGGGCTTTCAGTTTCTGCGCCAAACATGGCTCATCCCGACTAAGGGGCACATCACTGCAAAGCTTTAAACATTTCAGTAGCAAACGGGCGCAACAGCCGCCTCACGCCACTTCAACCTGTTGTGGGAGGCAAAGCGACTGATAAAGAGGGCATGATGTGAATGAAGCGAGGGGTGGAGCGACGCTTTCGCCTAGCTGCCCGCTCTCAAGCCGACAGCTTAGGAACAGGAAGTTTTCTTTTCTCCGCCACTTCGGTGGCAGCCTCAATGGCCGCGCACCTCCTCGGCTTGCGCCTCAGTCGTTGCCCAAGAAGCCGAGCAAAGAATCAGGAGCTTTTGGGTCTGGCCCCCGTAGCGGCAGCAGACTGGGCGTTGGCGCTCGGCGGAGGGGGCTTCTTCGGAAGTCGTTGCCGTCCGAGAGCGCTGCCGCAGCCGCCAAGCCGAGGGACCGCGCCCAAGGCTCGCTCTTTGACAGCGTCTCTGACGGTTCCCGCCTGAATGGCCCGGCCAAGAAGCTATGCGCGTTTTCGTTCCACTGGAGTCGCAGCCTTCGGGATGAAGTGCACGGGTGGCCCACAATATCGAACGCAGAGTCAAGCTACCTAGAAGTGGGGAGACGGGTACTCAGTAGCCTGTAGGCGTTGGATTATTGCGCTCACAAGAAACATAGGGCCACTGTCGTGCGTTGCTATGCGCAAATTGAGATTGCGTGTGCTGCGGTCCTATTTGATGCGTGATGCTGAAAAATGGCTCGAAGCAGCGTTCACACGACACCAAGAATGTTCCTGTTGTGGCCTTAGACCCGACCGCGACCAATAGCACAGGATTATGAGTGAGTGAGTGAGTGAGTGAGTGAGTGAGTGAGTGAGTGAGTGAGTGAGTGAGTGAGTGAGTGAGTGAGTGAGTGAGTGAGTGAGTGAGTGAGTGAGTGAGTGAGTGAGTGAGTGAGTGAGTGAGTGAGAGTGAGTGAGTGAGTGAGTGAGTGAGTGAGTGAGTGAGTGAGTGAGTGAGTGAGTGAGTGAGTGAGTGAGTGAGTGAGTGAGTGAGTGAGTGAGTGAGTGAGTGAGTGAGTGAGTGAGTGAGTGAGTGAGTGAGTGAGTGAGTGAGTGAGTGAGTGAGTGAGTGAGTGAGTGAGTGAGTGAGTGAGTGAGTGAGTGAGTGAGTGAGTGAGTGAGTGAGTGAGTGAGTGAGTGAGTGAGTGAGTGAGTGAGTGAGTGAGTGAGTGAGTGAGTGAGTGAGTGAGTGAGTGAGTGAGTGAGTGAGTGAGTGAGTGAGTGAGTGAGTGAGTGAGTGAGTGAGTGAGTGAGTGAGTGAGTGAGTTTTCTATAATAGCGAGGGCGCAAGGTCTAGCGAAGAAAGGCCTGCCCGCAGGGACTATGAATGGATGAGACGCTATATCCGTGAAGTTCTTCCCTAACGTCCGTACGTGCCGTGCGCCTCGTAGCGCCTCATGATGACTCGTTGTGTGAAGCCTTGCCAGCACAGCCGCACTGCAGCTCCGCGGTCGCAAAGAGCTGGTGCTCCCCAACCCGAGAGTGGAGCCAGCGAGAAGAGGTCCTGCAGGAGTGAGTCCGGCGGCACGCGTGCGTGCGACGCGGCGCGCGCGCCACACCTCGGAGGAGGCGGCCGGTCACAATGGGGCCCTCGTTGTCTGCCCGGCTCGTCATGAATTTTTGATTGGAACGTGACGCACTCGCGCCCGCTCTCTGCCGGGCACAAAGCGATCAAGGGTGGAGACGCCGCCGGCGGGCTTGCCTTCCGTCGTACACGGCACCGGAGGGCCGCCTTCGCCAAGAACTGGGAGCACGCCAGGCTCTCCTGCCTGCTTGTGTGTGCGTGCGTGGTGTCAGTAACCGCGGGCGTTGGCTGACGCTGCATGCTGACTTGGCAGAAGGGAGTTCCAGAAAGCACGACGGGAGCTCTCGAGGGGGAGTGACCAAAGTACTAGCTTCAGGCCATACTCACGAGACTCCAGAAGACAATGTTTTTAGATTTTCGAATCGTGGCGTACGTTCTGCGAAAGTCATGGATTTCTGGATTCAAAGAGCCACACTTTTGCCGGGGAGGGGGGGCGCTAGAATATGCGAGTGGTTATGTTTTCCCGAACACGTTAGGTAGTGCGCACAATGCACTTCAAATCGTACCCGCTTTGCGGCGTGCCACAAAAGCTTGTAACAGAGTATTCCCAATGGTAAAGTTGGAATTGTAAGAGGTGGCAACGAAACATGGCGGGGCAACTTAGTGATCTCCAAAATGATCACCGATCTGAGAGGAGGGCACCAATTCACGATCTTCGTAGGTAAATGTGTACTGGTCCGCACAATGGATCACCCAAGTCAGGTAGAGCAACGGGTCCTTTCGTAGTCCAGCTCAATAAGCTTCGAATCAGTTGCCAAGTGCAAAGGTAAGGCTGTTCTTTGGAAGCAGCTCTTAAAAACGAGCTTAGCTCTCGTCCGACACACATAAGGCCGATATGATGATTATGATGATAATAAACATTTTACCAGCAGCCTCCAACAGCGCTGTTTAAGAACCGACCAGCAAATCTAAGTCACCCACCCTTCCTAAAACTCACTTCCTGTTTTTGCAAAACCTGAGGAACTCGTTCGCTGCAGAGCGTAAGTAATACGGCGGAAAATCCGGTTAGATACGTTCTATTTAATGCCTCACGAGGCGAAACCTTGCGAATTCGCCCACCTTTGATGGACATCAGCCCATCTCAAACAACAGAGCGTGCTTTACATCTTCTTCGCATTTCTTTTTTCCCAAACTGTGCCCCTCACGCTCCGTCTTCCGGCTCGTATGACCCGCCTGCAAACATCCTCGAGCACACATCAGTTTGCGCACCCCTGCCCCGCGCTGTTCAAACTTGAAGCCCGCCTCGCTCGCTCCCCGGCTCCGCTAATGTTCCTCTGGTTCGTTTCACGCGGTGCAATGCCTGCTGCCCCGTGGGGGGAAGGGGTCGCCAGACGTGCCCTATATCATACTTCGTCATGGGTCGTATACGAACACTTCTAACGCCGGGCGCCGTACGCGAGCACCGATAAGAATCGCTCCTCCTTGCGGCGCAACACGAAGAAACAGAAAGCGCGTCTGGGCTCCGAGCTTTCGGTCACACATATCCGGTAATTGTCGTGCGCCAATCCTCATCTGTTCTCTCTCGCTCTCTCTTTTCTTTTTTTTTTTTTGTTTTTTGTACGCGCACGGTACTACACATCTGCCCTTCGAAGTACATCTGCTTCCGTTAGGAATGACCGTGAGCGGAACCTTCAGATTTCTCGTCAGTGGGCTTATGATTAATACGGGTCGTTTTCCGCTCGTGTTTGTTTGTGTGTAATAATACTCGACGGTGGTTCTCACGCGAAGGAAGTTGGTGTTCACGATACGTAGGAATGACTTGGGGGGTATAAGCAAGCGCTTTGGAGCGATGTGCAAGGCTCGATTGGGTTAAAAACACGGGGCCTATTATAACCCGCGGTATAGCGTAGTGCTCCCAATTTCACCGACAACTGCGTTGTACACCCTGTATTTATTGCTGATAAATGCGCAGAAAGGCGCAACCTTCATTGTTGGCACTTTGGGAAATTTATATTATATATGCGACGTTGTTTTTTTTATTTTGAAAAGAGCCAAATCCACCTAACGCGAATTTGAGAAAAAAGCGAGTTTGTTACCGGACCCAAATGCAACGCTATCAAAGGTATGATATTACATGTTTTACATGTCAGCTAGGGAAATTTTCAGGCCTCAAGTAATTAAAAAATATCCGGCGATTTTGAGCGATATCAGGATGATAAGTTCGCATTTGGCTCGTACTAAATTGACACATCCAAATTGAAACGGCATGTTGATGAAAAATTTAGCGCATTTGACTTTTAAGGACGGTACTATGGAGTTCTTGTGGAAACGGCATTAAACATATGCAACACGACCTCAACAACCGTAGAACTATACATGAAGACCAGGTCAGTCCTTCTGCCAGCATTAGCAGCTCTTTTCGAATTCTTCAGAAGGGTAATCATTTCGGACATGCGTGAAGACACTGACGAAGTAAGCAAGCTCTTCCTTGCCCTGCTATAAATTTCCAAAACGCTTCACAACAAGGCTGCTCATATCTTCTTCTTCACCTTAATGAAGTGAATCGTACCCACTGAGAGGCGGGATTAGCCAGGGCTTGTAAGCGGAGGCTAATTATTTAGGTACTAAAATAATAAATATTGGTTAAAAATAACAATAATAACCAGATTTACTCTGTAGGGACGAGGGAGACGAGATGAAATTATTGTTTCACATCTCTCAGTTTCATTTCGTTCCCTTCTTCTGTTCACTTTGCCGTCTATGTCTGGGGACATATCTTTCGCGGATATCTTAATTCCTGTCTGAATTCACGATAAGCCAGCTCCGAAAAGCAAAAACAACAACAACAAAAAAAAACTTCCGAAAACGCTCACCGAGCAGTTCGAACAGTCACGCCAAAAGCAAAATCCCATTGCGCATATGGCTCATTTTTATCCGTGCCACAGCAGGATTTGGCTCATTTTCGATACGAACTACGATCTGCGCACACGTTTTCAGGGCGTTATCTCGCCTATTTTCTTGCCACCTCCCCTCAAGGGAGGTGGCAAGAAAATAGGCGAGATAACGCCCTCAGTAACTTTCCCCTAGGCTAGGGGAAAGTTGCTGAGGTTTTTATCACTGCAGTTTTACCTTACTTAGTTTCGGTTTGTGGATTTGGGTCATTTCGAAAAAAACACCTCATACACATATAAATAAATGTGTGTGTGTGCGTACATGTGCGCGTGCGTGCGTGCGTGCGTGTGCGTGTATGTGTGTGTGTGTGTGCGTGCATGTGCGCGTGCGTGCGTGTGTGTGTGTGGGGGGGGGGGCGAATGTGTGTTGCTACGAAGAGTGAATGCTTCCCTAATACCCCTGCAGCCACCACGCCTAACGAGATGACGTCATGACACACCCACAAACATACGCACAAGCACGCACAAGCACATAGGCTGCAGCCAAGGTGGTTGCTGCAGACGGGCTTCGCAATTCGTGTTAGTACCTCGGTCATAAAAGCCGCTATATACTCCTGCGCTGAAGGAACAGAGGCGAAACCTGACAAATGGGTGTAGCACTCAAATTATCAAAGGCTCATCATTTTATTCAGTTTGGCTAAGGATAATGGGAAATACGATACGATGAGCTAGCAGTTATCTCGTGGTTTGCCTTTTGGGCCGGGGTACGTGACTGTTATAAGGCTAATTTTTGAAAACATGTCTCGCCTTCACATGTTTTTTTTTCTCCAGTACTCTGTATGCATTTAAATATGTAGTACAAATACCTCAGGAATAACGAATACTACAAACGAAAATTGGCGCAGGTTGCACCAGGTGTGCAAGGCTGGAGAAACAGCGAAGCAGGGGGTCAGCCTAGCTTCTTCCGGTTTTGTTAAATTTTGCTTGGTTTTGCTAGGTTTCCTGATGTTCTTGCTAGGCTTGGCCTCACGCATCAACGCTTAGCGTATAGACTAAGTGTTGATGGGTGAGGCCAAATTTAGCCGGATTTTACAAGGTTGATTGATTGTAGGGTTTAACGCGCCGACGCAACGCAGGCGATGAGGCGCACCGTAGTGGAGGGCTCCGGATTAATTTTGACCACCTGGGGATCTTGAACGTGCGCCGAAATCTCGTACACACGGGCGTTTTTGCTTTTCGCCTCCATCAGAAAAGCGGCCGCCGTGGCCGGGAATCGAACCCGCGACCTCGTGCTCAGCAGCGCAACGCCTTAGCCACTGAGCCACCGCGGCGGGTGATTTTACAAGGCCGTTCCCGTCGGTTCCCCACGCTGACAGCGGATCCCAGGGGGGAAGAAGCTAGATCGACCCCCGGCTTTGCTGTTTCTCCAGACTTGCACACCTGGTGCAAGCTGCGCCATTTTTTTTTTTTTTGCGTTTTACCCAAGAAAGACTATCACCTTTAAAATGGTGTAGTAGGGGGTGCGCATACGCATTTGCCTCTTGCGAAGGAAAGTTTGACATCCACCTCATGGCAGCCATAAGGTTACAAAGGAAAGATCTGCAGCTTTCTCAGAACCTTCGCAGTTAAAAAAAAAGTCGTCCTTGTCCAGTATTCGAACCCGGGCCCCCCGCTTAACCGGAGCAGTTGCTCTACCAATTCAACTAACCTGGAAGCTAGTCGTTTGAAGCGCGAGAGCGAATCGATCCACGCCTCGAAGTGATGGACAGGTGTTAATCAACCAGATTTAGGGGAAATCCCCAAGGTTGAACACCACCTTGGAGATTTCCCCTAAATCTGCTCGATTAGCATTTGCCTGTTGTGCTCACACTCGAGCGTGCGCGAAAGCCGGCTTCACCGTTATAATACCTCATCTGCGGTTGTGCATCCTTTACAGGCGCCGCAGAATTTTTTTTTCGCTAACACCACTGGAACGAGCTCAGACTTGAACAGCTCCACTGGTAAAAGAAAGGCAGCAGGTGTGATGTATTTTTTATTCTTAGCGTTTAGTCTTTAGTCTTGTATATATAGTGTTGAGTCTTATTGTCTTGTATACATTGTACATATATGTAGTTATTAGTGTTGTATATATGCATATTTGAATACTCTCCCCCTCTCTCTGCTCTTTTTCCTGTCTGTTTCTATTCGCCATTCCCGCCACCCCCACAACAGCAGGAGTTCCGGTGTCCCAAACTACGCCCGCCGGAGGTCTTTCCTTTCAATTTTATCAATAAATTCATTCATTCATGCATTCACGCTGCCCATCCCGTTTCTTAACGTTAAGCCGACGTTGTATGAATCGCCTTACTCGCCTTTCGCATCAACGCTTCTCACGAAGCGTTGATGCGGGCGGAGTTTCCTGGA
The DNA here is from genome assembly GCF_048455015.1 of Haemaphysalis longicornis. Lineage (NCBI taxonomy): Eukaryota > Metazoa > Arthropoda > Arachnida > Ixodida > Ixodidae > Haemaphysalis > Haemaphysalis longicornis. The sequence goes on along the minus strand of NW_027526460.1, from coordinate 13,520,618 downwards.
TATGGGCAGTTAAAACAAGGCGAACGATGGCGAATGCTTCGTTTCGGTTGTATACATAGCGACAGCGCGAGGCCGTCTACTTCTCTTTATTTTCTTCTTTTTCTCGCCTGTATTCGATGGAATTTTACACCGCTTCTTTTATTTTCATGAAACCCAATCCGACAGGATATTAAATGAAAGAACGCTGCGATTGTCATTTTATATTTGTGTTCTGCCTTAAGCCATCCAAAGTACCTTTGCGATGAGCAGTCCGGACAGGCATGAACAGCGCCACCTCAAAGCTCTTGCCTATATATCCGTCGTCTTCAGGCTCGCTATTATGAGAGACCCATAAGTGCCTCAAGTAGTTATTCAAGCCGGAAAATTTTATGCAGCAGGAAAAGCGCGGATGAAAATTTGGGCCCAAAGTCCCAACACTCTTGGTTACTAGCCAACGCTGGCTATGATTGATTGATTGATTGATTGGCTGGTTGGTTGGTTGACTGGTTGATTGATTGATTGATTGATTGATTGATTGATTGATTGATTGATTGATTGATTGATTGATTGATTGATTGATTGATTGATTGATTTTGGGGTCTTACGCTCCGACGCTACACATACAATGAGGCGCGCCGTAGTGGACGGCTCCGGATTAATTTTGACCACCTGGCGAAATCTCGAACACACGGGCGTTTTCGTTTCACGCCTCCATCGCCGCCGCGGCCGGGATGAATCGAACCCGCGTCCTTGGGTTCAGCAGCACAACGCCTTAGCCATTGAGCCAACGCGGCAGGTAAAGTGGGCTGCGCATGAGAATGGAGAATTCATAACAAGTAAATTTCATCATGCAAGAGCTTCTGCATTGCTAAAGGTAGGGAGGAGCAGCCAGCAGCAAGAAAAGAGGGCGCAACGCATCGTGTTTTTCCTTTTACTGCTTTGCGTAAGATCCGAAGGAGAGTGAAGGGTAAGGAAGGGGGGGGGGGGGGGGGGGGGGGTTCGCATCGTCGTCATGGCGACCAGAGTGGTGCGCGTGGTTCTTGCCCTCCGGTGATTGATTATCTGGGCCAGGAAATTAGCGGCGCTCGAGCAAAGGAGCGGAGTCCTGTTGATGCGGAATCAACACGCGGTTTCTTTCGGAAACGAGGGCTGCGGGCGCACTGCTTACACGGCGCGTGGGCTCGTTGCGACGGGCACAAGCGCGTCCCTTGTACTCGCGAGCACCATGTGGCTCCACGGAGCTCAAAAAAGAAAGAAATAAAGAAAGTGTCGCACGTGTCCTCGGAGCGGTCGCGGGCCGGTTAACGTCACTCTAACCCCAGCAAGTGGGGTGGCAACGCGACCGTGATCTCATCATGCGTTGTGCCCCCGCTCGCCGGCGCATTTGCACGCGACCAGCGCAGTTCTTGGCTTCAGTGGGTGATTACGAGGCGGGAGAACGGTCGACGACCTTCTCCACCCTCCCTTACATATTCTGGTCTGTAGTGGAATTTCGATCAATCTGGTGTCACAGCACTGGCTGCCGTCGGCGGCCATGCTGAGCATATAGTAGTTCTTCATTCCGCATGTTTGTTCATTATGTACAGCGCGAAAACCTCATAAAAAGTGTAGCTCGCCCTGCCTGCGCAGCCAAGCACAGGTCTATATATGCCACAGCGTGTCGGCCTGCCCATCACGGATCTGCACGATTACTTGAAAAAAATTGCATTACTTTCGGTTTAGAAGGAACTGGCATGAACTCAGAATTTGACGCTACGTCGTGTAGCGACCGCCGCGCCACGAGTCCGCCGCGTCGAACACGATGAAGACGAATCTGCCAAGCCATCCGTTCACAATCCACACGTGGATACGGCCACCGGACGAGCTGACCGAGAGGTGAAAGAATACTGAGGCGAGGGCGCGCTACAAGAGGATTTCGCCTACGCGGCTATGCCGTCGGAAGACGGCGATGAAAGAGATGACGACGAAAGCTACTGAATACTGAACACTGTACATACTTTAATGGTCCTTCATTACAGTTCCGTCCAAAACGGCCTTGCACTGCTGGGGTTCGGCTGCTCCCTCTCTCCTGGGATCCGCTGTCAGTGTGGAGAGACGCTAAATCGAGCCCCAGCTCTGCTGTTTCTTGAGCGTTGCACCACTAGTGCACGCTGCGCCATTTTGTGCTAAAGAATTCCTCCTACTAATCGTCGGTTTTGTGCGGTAAAGTTGGCTTTGCTGCAAGGCGTTTTTTTGCATGCGCACAGGGAAGATGAATGGAACCGTAGCCATATAAAGCTTCGCTTGAAGACTTGTGCTGGAGCACCTCTTTACAACCTACAATTCTTTGTGGCCTATAGACACTATGCCAATATGATGATGATGTAATACCATCATCATCACAGCCGTCATCAGGCTAGTTCTGTTCACTTCAAAACTGAGGTCTCCCATGTTTTTGGAAAGTTTCGGCCAAATACCATCACAGGGGTAGTGCACGAAAGCCCACGATTTCAAAAGCCTCGTCTGACGTCCCCGCGCCGGAAGCCCCACTCCTTTTGCCCCGTTTTCGGAATCCCGGCACTTGTATGCCCCTGACACACTTGCCTCGTGCCAATTGTCCGGTTCCGACAGACCCGCTCTTTAAGCGCCGTGATCATTTATAATCTATAAGCCCACGGTATTCTACGTTTGTTTTCTTTTAAAGTGAAGCTGCCCGCCGCGGTGGCTCAGTGGCTAAGGCGTTCTGCTGCTGAGCACGAGGTCGCGGGTTCGATTCCCGGCCGCGGCGGCCGCTTTTCTGATGGAGGCGAAAAGCAAAAAAAGTCCGTGTGCACGAGATTTCGCCGCATGTTAAAGATCCCCAGGTGGTCAAAATTAATCCGGAGCCCTCCACTACGGCGCGCCTCATCGCCTGCGTTGCGTCGGCGCGTTAAACCCTACAATCAATCGAGTTAAAGCGAAGCTTTTTGCCTCTACCCTCCAAGGGTTCTGTCGCAACCAATGGTGTCAACAGAAAACCCCCGTGAACAAATAAAAGAAGTTACTGGCACCGCCAGGAATCGAACCTCGAACGGATAGAGAAACGGAGCAAGAGCTGGTTGTCTTGCCGATGGAGCTACGAGCCCCGGCGGAGACGGGGGAGACAGACGGTGCACTTACTGAGCACATCTGTGGGTTTACCCTCTGCGTTCTCGCTGGATTCCACGTGGTAGCATCACGCGACCTCTCGTGCCGCTGTGCGCTCCACCCACGGCACGTGTAGCGGCCGTGTGTGCGCTGCGCATGCGCTAGGAGTTATAGAAATTAAAAGAAGCTCATACCAACGGATACAATCTCCACGGCACCGATTGCACAAAAACAAACAAGCACAAAGAAGGAAACGACGAGCACGAGCGCACCCCCATCTAATCGCACGAGCGCAACTCATTTCTCTGTCTCTGCCGCGGACCTGGTCACCTACGTCGGCGGCGGCAGAGACGGAGGAGAAGTGAGATCGTCTAACAGCGGGTTTGAGCTTCCTTTAATTTTATAAAAAGAAAGTTTTCACTTATGTGGTTCACAAATACAACTCAACCAACCATCGTTCATGAATCATGCATTGATTTAACTTTAGCAAAGAATATCTCTTTGGAGTAATAAAGGTGTGATTAAGCACATTTCACTTGTCTCTGGTTTAAATGAGCCATGAAGAGAAAATACAAGTTCGTTTAATTTGAAAGAACTAGGATTCAGTATCTAACTCAGCTCCATTACAGCCACAAAAGATGTTTTTAACGAAAAAAAAAAAAGCAAGAAGTATTTAAAAACTTTCAAATTTTGCGCCACAGTGACGTGTTGTGAGCAAGAATGACGTCATATGGTCCAACAATAAAACATAATTTTCAGTGCGTTAACTGCACGTTAGCATTCAAGTGATGCGGTCAAATGGAACTTGAGACCCCATTACAGACGTACAGTCATGTGTCGTCGTGACAGGTCAGTTAGGCGGCCGCCAATCCCACAAACAAGGTTCCGTGACGTCATAGAAAAGTTGCGGGAAATTGGCTAGGGGGTCGCGACTGCTTCACACGTTTTCTTTAATATCTCCGTTATTTCTTCGAAGATTGCGATGATATTGGTATCAGTGTTATCGGGACGAAGCAGTCTTTCTAATGAACCCAACTTGTATTCTGTCTTCATGGCTCCTTTAACTCTTTGTAGAGCCACGTGTGTGAATTCAAGTGACGCCGCATGCGTAATCGGCGTGATTGTCACTTGCAGCTTCGCTTTCCAAGTCCCTTCACAGGGTGGATTGGCGCGCGCTTCTTTGTAATTTTTCTTTGCGGCATATGAAAGGAGACGTAAAAAATCACGCCATATCCACGGAATGAATGATGATAAGTGGGGCGAAGCTCGAGAGGGGGAGATCATCGGTAACCGTAACTCTCCCGTGAAAGTTCGCCCATTACATCATTAAGAAAGACGTAAGACTGTGTGCGTACATTGTACAAATCAACTTTTCTTTTCGGAGTCAATGCTCCCAGGCACAGACCTGGTGAAAGACCCCGCGCCATCGAGGACTACCCCGCACCTGCACCACAATTTGTCACGTAGGATGGGACACAACGGTAAAGAAAGAACTTTTATTTAGGGCGAACTTGTGCCCGAACAAGACGAGAGGAAACGAGCAAAGGTCCTTGCGTCTCGTTCGATCTCCGAGAACGACTGCCTGCGTTCGTGGCGTGATCTCTTGCGTGATCTCCCCCTCGCAGTGCACGTGCGCTCGCGCCTCCGTTGGCGAACACAGACAAGCTCGCGCTCCCGGTGCCGAGTTTGCGCTGCCGGTTGCAGCCGGTTCTTGCGCGTGCAACGCGGCCCACTTTGCGACATCTCCGAAAGCATGCGGCGGTCACGTACCACGAGACACAAGGGATGGACAGACCCATGACTTAAGGAGCTTCGCCCCTAAAACGGGACAAGAAAAAAATTCCCCGCATTTCCCCGAGGGGAAGAATGTGAAAGTGCGAATGCACGAGTTGAATTTGCGCGGTTCGGTAATGTTCGCGAAAGAGATCACACACACACACACAACTACAAAGAAAGAAAGATGCATTTATTCACAGACACCTATTTGTGTTGTCGTTGTACTTGATTGCTAGAGCGGATCTCAGCTTCGAAATTTCGTGTCAGTACTCCTTTAAGCAGGTGCATTAGCCCTTCTCACGCCCGATTCTTGGCCAATCCCCCACGTGGGTATGTGCCATGTCAGCGGCCAGGCTGCGCGCGCCCATCTCCACGTGCGCGGACATCGCCGGTGGACGCAGGTTCAGGGTCGCTTAAGAAGTGCATTGCACTTAAAACTAAAGAAACGATAACTTCAATTGAAGTTGCTAGCTCGTCTAGTGGTGAATGTTTTCGTCGTCTACGAACTCGTGTATTTAGTCGTCAATTAGTGCAGAGCACTTTGGGTGCTCGCCTTGCCGTCGTAGCTCGCTCGCTGCACCCAAGTAGAGCAACAGGGCGTCCCGTGGTAGCGCTGTCGTTCGCGGCGTACCCCAGATGCTTCGAAAGCCAAGCGGTTTATATAAACATAAGCGTTCGAAACTCATGAAGCTCTGGCGCTTCTCCTACATCTCCCCATTGTTTAGCGCAAAGAAAAGTATAGGTACATTTCAGGCAAAATACACGTAATTAACCGGCAGCGCCCGCGTTCATTTAGTTAGGAACGCTCGTTGGGTTGGTTTTTACGATAGTAAGTGGAAAAAGCGACCGCGCAAGAAAAAAATGGCACGTTCGAAATGACGCAGAAAGGCTCCACGCGCAACAAGAAAATGGCGCGTTCGGAAGGACGCAAAACAGCTACAGCATACGAAATGAAAGCAAGCACAAAAAGAAAACTCCCGCTGGCGCAGTTTCAGGCGGGGGGCGCGCGAGCACTGTGAAGGCGGGAAATTTGAATGGCATGGGGTGGTAGCAGTGAACGGATAACGGCGCTACAGCCCATTATGGTGAATCACTGCTCTGCACTTCCGACAGCTTTCACATTGAGTGGACCGGCTTTAATTTTTTAATTAACAATGCTGTCATACATGTTGGCATGACATACTTGTAGCGATGTAGGAAGACGTCATCGTGCCGTGCCCTTTTTGGGTCTGAATAACCTACATGCAAGCAACGTAGTTCATTTGGCGCTGAATGTCGCACTCACTCTACGAGGCTGTGGCCCGGCCGAGGCGGAAACCCCCCGAGACCTTGGAGTGCCGCTGGGCTCCTCCACGGACGCTGGCATGACGAAGTTCACTGCCTGGTTCCGCAGCAGAGACCACGCGTTCAAATTAGCGCCGCTTGACCGCCCCGCGTATAGGGGCGGAGGTGCCGGATCGACGGAAGGCCCTTGGAGTAAAGGGGGAATGGACGTGGGAGTACATCGGCTGTCGAGGTGTTTTTGAAAGATACTAAAAAAAATTTCCCCCGCATTTCCCCGAGGGGGAAAATGTGAAAGTGCGAATGCACGGTTGTCGGCCCGCTTGCGGCGCTTGCGCTCGGCCCCCGCAGCCCACCGCCACGCCGCCTTCTCTTCCATCTCTTCCATCGGGTTTGTAGTATCACGTGTACACCACGCAGTTATCAAGCCGCTATAACGCCGCTGACGACGTTGTTTGAATGCGTTAAAGATATAAGGCGCGTCACTAACGCTGATATCACGTCGCGTCCGTGGCTTGGTCGGTAGAGCGTCGCGCTGCGGCCGCAAAGTCCGCGGATCGAAACCTGGCGCCGGATGCTGTTTCTTTATAGAGGAGCACTGCGGACGCCGACGCCGCCGACGCCGACGGTGGATGGTTTGGGGTCGCTTATAAAGTGCATTCGCACTTAAAAAAAAGCGCTTGGTTAACTTTTTATTTCGTACTTGTGGTCGGAGACGGAGACCAATTTGAGCCATTGCCGAAGCGACGTTTGTCCGTGGGCCCTCGGAGTCGTTCTCCCGCCCCAACCCCCAGCCACCACCATCCCCGGAATGAGACAAGATAGTTCCAAAGGGAATAGAAACTGAAATGAACGCTTTACTGTTTTACCCCTCCACCTCCACCCCCCCGTCCTCACAAAGGCGGATTTTGCCGTCTCGACCGTAAAAAACTGCTCTCACAATCCCAGTCTTCCACAGCAATCACGTCGCCGATCCTAGGAACCCCTCCCTTTGTTTGCTTTGAGGTGTAGGCCGAACGAAGCTCGCCCAAGTATTCCTTGCACGAAACATACAAAAGCAGATGTAGCTACTGTTTTCGTTTCAGCCACAGCCCTCGAAACGAAGTCGCGAGGCTTTCCAAGAACATTTCTTCGCGCAGTGGCAGTGTGGTCAGACGTCTGCCGGCCAAGATGCTGGCGGGTGTGAGGGCACTCGGGGGCCACCATCGTTGTGGTCGTCGTATGTATGGAGGGGCATGAAATTTATTACTTCCTCGACCTTGTTCGAGCACTTGGTACAGCTAGATGAAGCCTCTAGACCAGGGGTCCCAAACACGTGGTCCCAAATACGGCCAGGGGTGTCTAAAGCGAACAATGGTCGTAAGCAACTGCGACTTGTGAATCGAACACTCTACAGTGCGCACAGGGCTGGACGAGCGTGAGGCCACCGAGAGACTCCAAGCGGCGTTTTATGACCCTGCAAACGGGGCTGCACGTCGCTAAAGAGAAAGCGACGCCCTGACCGGAGTTTTCCAGGCTTCCGCGAAAGTGAAAAGGTTTCAGTGCGTTGTGGGTGTTTGTTTTCCTGTTCGCCTTTGTGTCAAACACTTTTACTGCACTCCAGATGTGGCGAAAATGCATCCACGTGCACTTAGGCGCATGTCGCAGCGTTGTTTATGGCCTGGATGAGAGCGATGTCGCGCTCCTGAGCAAAATACTGCAGCTTAGACTTAAAAACTTCGAGCCCTTAGTAGACCGCGTGGCACACCACGCACACGTGCACGTCTACACATTTCTAGTCCAGATGTTTTTCACCCATGAGAAAGGAGTGAGCTGGCATAGATGAAGTAGACGAAGGTTCTGCGGAAGAAAGGCCGAAAAAGTGCAACGCGTTAATGAGTGTTGCTGTTGGATAATTTTTTTTTTTGTAGAAATAAAGTAACTGTAACGATATTTCTTCTTACATTTACTCCACAAAAAAGTAAGTGTTACAGTTACAAGTTCCTCTAACTTAAAAGTAACTAGTTACAGTTACAGGTTACTGAAAAAAGTAACTAGTTACCGGTAACCCGTACTAGTAACTAGTTACTGCCCAAGACTGCACGGTATTTGCACCGGTTCTCCGCTCTGTGAAAATCTTCCACTAAACGCTTTGCGGGAGATTGTTAGCAACTGACGGCCCTTTGTCTGACGCATCTGCTCAGCGCGTTTCATCTGTCATCGCCCCCCTATAAAACTTTACCGCATTCGCTTTTCATTCCCTATGCGTTAATGAGCCCCAAATATAGGCAGCCGTTCCGCACGGTATAGGGATCATTTCTGGATACGCCATAAGCGGCCAAGAGGCAGGTGCTTCCGAGAGCAAGTTTCTGCTTTACGTTGCTCCACCAGGCAGCAATGCTATATGGCTTTCTCGTGCGGCCCCCCGCATATATTACCGGCATAAGCCCTGGCAGTGAGCCTTGAAACTAAACAGTGGAAACGTGCGCGGACGCGGGTCGGAGGACGCACGCTCAATCTGTGCCGGGTTGGAGGGGAGGAAGCTCGGGCGAGCGTGTGCGGAGATGGGCAGGCTCCCCGTCATGTTCATCCGTGTTCTAAAGATCACCTCGTCTACAGTTACACGCACATTCCCGCCCCCACAGAGAGAGCGCCTCTTCCTTCTCTACTGCTGCTGAGCAACGTGCCTGTCTGGGGGCAGCGTTCGAAACCGCGTAGGGCCTGCGATCCGCTTGCGCGTGTCTGTAAACACTCCAGGCAGCGAGGGCGAGCGAGTGCGCTCCTATTCCGAGAAGCCGTCGCGGACTTGTTGCTGCGCTCACCGTCGAGACCCCGGTGTGACGCCCTGTCTGGAATGGATTCGGTTTCTTCGTGGTTCCGCGCGTTAACCGTGCCCGAAGACATGCACGGTGTCATATTACTCCCCGCTTTTCACTCGGGCTTGTACGCTCCCCTCATCTTCCTCTTCGAATTTTCGAGCTCATATTTTTGCCCTGACTCCCCAAAGTGTCGTCCCTTGGAAGCACAAAGCTTCTGTTCTTGCGACCCGGCTTGAGTCGTTTTTCTTCTCCCCGGGTTTCTTACTTCTTCCTTGTTGAAAAGTCATTTTGCCGTTACTTTTGACGCACCAGACGTAACGACCTTTTCTGGGAGCAACGTTGTTCGAGGGAGGAGCGTGAAGCGGCGCTTCGAAAGCAGGGACTCTTAGAGGAGCTCAAAATTATGATGGGCCTGCGGAAGTTCTTGTTTCTTCTGTTAATGTTAGTATACCGGGCGGCCGCTGCAACTGGAGAGGCTAGCTCATAATGTTTTTTTTTTTTTTTGCATCCTGCAACCTGCCATTCTGGTTTAGTGTTGCGGTGAACAAACGTGCCCATCACGTTGTTCCTTCTCAGTGCATTTAAATTTTTCTATACCGCAGACTTCATCTCGGCTCCTGAATTTACTTTGCTTCCTCCTATACTTTGCTCACAACAGCCAGCTAGCAATACAACTCTCCGAGAGCCAATCACACTTTGTTTAGCATACCACCTAGCAGTACAAGTTGTCCCCAACAAATGTTATGACTCTGCGAGGGACCCACTACCTCCGTGTCATGTATGTATTGCAGCGCGTGTCCACCGGCATTTGGCAAGGCTTCAGATCATTTTACACGTAAAATCAGAGGCTGTGCGCCACATGACCGTACTAGTAGTACTAAGGACGCTCGCGCCAGACCACTCGTTCAGACGCAAACAATTGGCGCCCCGGCCCGAGCTGAGCTAGGAAGAGAGACGGACAACACGGCTACGCCGCGTGAATTTACTCTCCAAGCAACCCTCGCGTGCTCCCCGAGTGCAACCGACAAGCTGTTACGCCGGATGTTAACGACCAAACAGCGGGCAGGGCTCTTGAAGCGCTCCTCCGCTGGCGCCGACGACGCTCAAGGCGCGGCGGCGCCTCCGCTCGAGGCTCTTGACGCGGCGCGCATATAGTGCGCGCCTCCGAGGACGTGTATACACATTTCACTGCATCGCGGCCAGCTGGTAAAAGGGCGCGCGCACACCGGCCTCACTTTGGCAGCGCTTTCCGTCGTACCGAGGGGCGTGATCGTCCCTCTGTCAATAGATATAGAGCGCCGAAGCGGAGCAAGCACCGTTGCTGTGAAAGTTCTGCCGACGTCACCATGCACTCTCGACTGCTGGGTACTGGCACGTAAAAGAGAAATAATGCATGTGGAGACATTGGCAGCTTTTGTAGTTTGCGGACGTCTGCAACAGCCCAATACTTACAGGAAGACTACTGAATGGTATGTGTACGTCCCGTAACGCTACAATATTGAAGACACGGCGCACTCGCTGAGTCTTTGGTCATTTAACACACGGTATTATTGCGGAGACGGACTCCTTCGGACCTTTCTCGATTATATAGGTTTTGGTTCTTGGTATGCGTCTTGGTGACGGACCTTGTCTGTCTTGCTGACAAACCTTCTTGTTCGTATCTTTGTTGTTGTTGTTGTTGTTGTTGTTGTTCTTATTCTTCTTCTTCTTCTTCTTCTTCTTCTTCTTCTTCTTTCATCATCGTCACCATCATAATCATCATCACGGCGTTGAGTCCAGAAAAGTCCACCTCCTGAACTGTTAACTTTTCAGGAGAAGGGTTTTCATGGCCTCTCCGCTACACTTCAGCGTCGCGAGGAGGTTTATGGGGTACCGGAGACGCCTTATATGTTCCAGGAAAAGCGAAGTCAGTACCTCTCCCAGATAATAGGGTATTGTACCGCGCGAGTGAGGTATAAGTCGAGGAAGCAAAAAGAGGAAGGGGGTGGGTGGGTGTATGGCCCCTGCTCCTGTACCGTGTACTGAAAGTGTACTATGTATACTTGTTTTTTGTATTATCGCCGTAGAAGCACAAAATGAAACCGGCAGCTTGGAAGCTGAGACAAATATAAGGTATCCAACAAGCATAAGTGCTGTTCTTGCTTGCCTGCATTATCCAACTCGAAATTAATTACCGCTATGCGATAATTAGGACAAAATACGGCGACTTAATTTACTTCGTCCGCCTCAATTTGTTGTCTGGTCGTTGAACAGTGTTAGCAAAGCCAACCGCGTTGAATCAAACCGAGCTTAGCAATTGAATAATGACACAGGAACCAGCGCTTGAGTCTATTCAAACGAGGCTTTTAGGGAGTGAAAACTTCGAAAATAGGAATAGATGACATGCCTGGAGTAAATCCCACCATTTATAACACCTTTCGTGGCTTATTTTGGGACGCAAAATTAAGGGTCCGGACCTCGCGCTCACCTAGTCGATCCTTCAATGCAAGGTAATAAAATATATCACGACCGTCCGCACGGCCTCAAAAACACCATCGGCGGATTTCGCGAAAGAGGACGAGCGTATAAAAAATTGTTGTGTACGTGAAACCCAGTTCGGCGCAGCGATTTCCCCGACACAACGCCCCTTATCTATCTCCCCCGCTTATGTATCCACAGGCTGGCTCAGCTTCCAAGCGAACAGCAAAAAGAACGCGAGATATAAACGGACAGGTGACAGCGAACTTTCACTCCGCAGCTATACATCTCGTCGAGACATGCAAACGCACATCGGAGATAACACCAGGTGATCTCCACAAGGCCTTAAACTCTTCCGCTCACCCGTGTCTTTCTAGTGGCGCCGTGGGCCAGCTTCCAGCCCCGGAGATGACGTTTCTTCCTTTATTGCACCTCAGGTAACTCAGGAAAGGGGGGACCTGGTGATCGGACTTCTTCAGACGACGAAGCGGCCTCTTCTTGTCCCGGCAGTGTGAGCCGTACGCACGACGAGTGTGGCAGCGCTCGCCGGCGACAGGAACTATTTCTTTCGCGGGGGTGGCTTACGCGGAGATTCATGTCAGCCTGTGGCAGCACGCGCGTGTGTGGCCCTCTCGTTGGGCGGGGTTCGCCGCCACTTTCGCGAAACACCTGTTTTTCTCGACAGCGCGCGCACATTTCTAGAGACACGAGCTGCCGCCACCGCCTCAGTGTTCCCCCGCTCCGTAACCCGCCAGCTCGTTTTTCTCTCGTGGCTCGCAAAGAAAAAGGTGCAAGAGGGAAAAGGGTGCCGGGGTGATGAGGGGCGGTGCGGGGCACACGAGGCATTTATCCTCACCCCGAACAGAGAAGGGCGTCAGGCTTTTGCCTTACGGTCATTTTTTCGGGGTTATGCTGGCGTCATTTGGTCTCTCGCCTTTTATTTCGTTTGGTTCATCAAGCGCCGCGAAATTTGAATTGTGAGGATCGTAAGCTCGGGGACCCGAGTGATGAAGAGTGGTACGTCATTCCTTGTTTTTATTGCGCAGTTGTTAACGGCTTGGCAGCCGTGCGCACAAAATGAAAGTTATACTTAAAAAAAAAGCCACGCAAAGAAATGAACAGCTTAAAATTAGTGATGAAATCCCGGACGATGAGTTTGTTAGATGTATTATGTGCCGTACTCGGTGACAACAAAGTGTAGCAAATTACTTAAGCACTGTCTTCCTGAGTGTCAAGGTGTGCGCCATATACCGTTGTGTATAGCACTTGACAAATGGTCAATATGTTTCCCTAGACAAAAGCCTAATAAGTATACTATTGAGGCCCGACCCGCTTGGTCAATCGACGTTTTATGAGGATATATGAAGAGCGCAAGAAGGAAATACGGTTATAAAAGAATACTATCGAACGTCAGCAATCGGCATCAAAGATGCGCACGCCAAGAGCGTATTTGCCACTGTCTAGAGAAACCGAAACGAAGGAGGACACGAAGCGCTAAATTAAGAAGATTCACACGAGCCACCACCATGCATATCCATGGGGACAACGCATAACAGTCTACGCTGCTAGACATGCCAACTACATCCCGAACTACTCGGACGTGGCCAGTCCATTAACTGATAGTTTGCGTAACCTGAGGTTGTAACTTGGACGGCGGCCAAAGAAGCAGCGTTTCGATCTCTGAAGGAAGCTTTGGCTTCGAGACCAGTGTTGGCTTCACCGGATTTCGACCGTGAATTTGTAGTTCAGTGCGACGCGAGCAACCGTGGGCTATAGGTGTCGTTCTGTCACAGATTAGTCAAAATGGTAACGAACACCCCGTGCTGTACCTCAGTCGAAAATTGACACCCCATGAGGAAGCTTACAGCACCTCCGAGAAGGAGTGCTTGTGTATCGTCTGTGGCATCCAAAAGCTAGCCTGCTATATTCAGGGAACCAAATTCATCGTAGAAATCGTAGAGGCAAATGTCTGACAAGAATGGTAGGCTCTTGCGACGGAGCCTCATTCTTCAAGAGTATACATTTGAAGTTAAATGTAGCAAAGGTGCCGAAAACAAGAGTGCGGATGGCCTGAGTAGAGGCTTCTAAGAAAAGGAAGTTGTTTTACGAGGGTTTGTTTACTTTAGCTGGTATTTTTTTGAGTAGTGACTTTTTACTTTGTGTCCACGCTACCCTGCTTGGTGAGAGCTGAATACAAAAGGAGATAGGCAAGGAAGTCCTTCTGTGAATTGTCTGGCAGCGGCGTCGCTCGGGCACTGCTGGCTGGCGTTGTTTTTGTACGTGTGTGCGTGCGGTGTGGGCACGAGAGTGTTTGGTGCGACCCGTGAACATTCTTCGCTCGACCCTGCATCGGGGGACGCAGCCTCGGAGAAGGGCTTTATTGGGGGGAGGAGTCTGTGGCGTGCGGGACTCTGGGGACCTCTACGGCCATTAACTCTGGCGCGCCTGCGCATCCCTGTCGCGTCGGAGAGACATTGGGAGGGGAGCCACGGCCGAACAGAAGCAAGTGATTTAGACCGCCGGCTGTGTGTCCGGTCGGTAAAATAGGAACACGTGTGCGCTCCGGCGGAATCGGGGGGACAGCGGGTCGCGGCTTCAGAGGAGACCGAAGGCCGGTTTCTCGGAACTACGTGGCCGTTGCGGTGCGCGCGACTCGAGACCTCCGGAGGAGAGAGAAACGGAGAGTCGTCTTTGGGCAGCGGTAGAGAACGGCTGTCCACGGAACGCTCGTCCGGACGACGAAAGGCCTGGGGGCTCCTTCGTTAGGATGTAGCAAAGAATAAACGTCCCTTTCATTGTCACCGGTCCGCGGTCTGGCCTACCTCGCAACAACGGGTCACAACTTTGCCTAAGTATATATATTCGCTTACCATTTCCACTGCCTCGCCACCTATCTCAAACCGCTGTGCTCTCCCAAGGTTACTTTAGTTTTCTGCATATTAATTTTCAGGCCATGGTTCTACTCTGCTTGTCCAGTGCAGTAAGCATGCTTCGCAATTCTTCCCCCGAGTTACTTAGCAAGACAACGTCATCAGCAAATCTGAGGTTACTGAGGTATGCTCATTAACCCTTACTCCCACCTGTTCCCAATCCAATGTTCTGAATACCTCTTGTACACATGCTGTGAATAACATTGGATAGATTGTGTCTCTTTGTCTGACGCTCTTTCTTATCCGTATTTTACTGCTCACCTTATGCAGGACGATGGTAGCTGGGGACCCATTGTAGATATCCTCTAGTATTCTCACGTAATGCTCGTCTACACCCTGAGTCCGCAATGCCTGAATGACGGTTGAGGTTTTGACCGAGTCAAATGCTTTCTCATAATATATGAAGGCTATATATAGGGGTTGAGTACAAGGGCGTCCGCAGAGCTTTTTGCAAGGGGGGGAATCTATAGCTGAGTGTGTGTGTGTGTGTGTGGGGGGGGGGGGGGGGATACGGTTGGATAGCACCAAAAAGGCGCTATTTGCGGTTTAAACTACGCATATGAAACAAAAATTATAAACAGCGAATTATAGAACCAGACTTGGAGAATATACATTGGTTTTTATTACCGAACTATTACCGAACCAAACTAAAGTTAATAAAGAAAATGCGAAAAGTTAATTTCACTTCGTAAAGAAAAGGGGTAAGTCTCGTTCCGTAAGGGTTCTCGACTCACGCCAACTGGTACAAGATGTGACGGCACGGGAGGATGTTAGTCTCCCTACTAAATGTAGCGGTCAAGATTTTTTCCAAGATATAGCTGGAAATTTATTCGAAAGGTGAAGTTCTTGTAGATAAGCTGCATAAATCTAGAGTTTAGAAAAAGAAAACGTCAAAACTTTCGGAATTGTTCGCTATCTTAAACAGCCAGCACAGGCAGTCGGTTTCACTGCCGTGACATGACCGGCAGTCAGTGTTTAATGTGCAATGTTGACTCGCAGTCCGGAATGGCATTTCATACGGATACGCAGGACCTCAGTGTACTATCACTTGAATAGCGTGGATTGTTGGCCTAGTTGGTTCACGTACATAATTAAAAAAAAACTTTTCGCTAAAGGACCGGACAAACGAGAGAACGTCGGTGTCCTTCTCTCCTCTCTATTGTCCTTCAGGGCAAATTTATTATAATTACGGGCCAACAAAGATGTGCAGCTTTTTTGTAGCGCATAAAAATATCCGAAACTCCAGGGGGGGGGGGGGGGGTGCAGGTGCCCTTCCTTGCCCCCCCTTCCGGACGCCCATGGTTGAGTATACTCCGCGCACTTCTCTGTCACCTGATTGATCGTGTGAATATGGTATATTGTTAAATAGCCTTTACAAAACCCTGCTTGTTCATTAGGTTGACTGAAATCTAAGGTGGCAGAAATTCTGTTAGTGATTTCCTTGGTAAGTACCTTGTAGACGACTGACAGTAAGTTGATCGGCCTGTAATTTTTCAAGTCCTTCATGTCAGCTTTCTTATGCATAAGGATGATTTTCGCGTTCTTCCAAGATTCCGGTACACTTGCTGTCGTTAGGCATTGCGTATACAGGTTTGCCAGTTTTCAAGTACAATTTCTCCATCATCCTTCAAGAGGTCGGCTGTTATCTGATCCTCACCAGGTGCTTTGTCCCCTTTCATTTCTTTCAAAGTCTTCCTTACTTCTTCGGTCGTTAGTGGTGGGATGTCTGTCTCCTCTGAACTACTTTCTCGTTCGGCATTATCCTGGATGTGCCGGCTACTGTACAGATCCCTATAAAACTCCTCGGCTACTGTGACTATTTTATCCCTACTTGTGATGACTGATGACATTGCCTTGCTTGTCTTCAAGTGCAGACATCTGATTTTTCCCCACTCCAAGACGTCTTTTCACTGCTTTCAGGCTACCTCCGTTCTTTACAGCGTATTCGATCCTCTCCATATTATGCTTCCGTATGTCAGCTGTCTTACGCTTATTGGTTAACTTCGAAAGCTCCGCTAGTTCTATTCTGTCAGCTGGGGTGGAGATTGTCATGGTTTGCCGTTTCCTAATTAGATCTTTGGTATCCTAGGAAAGTTTACCAGTATCTTGCTAGCCATCGTGCCACCAACTTCTACTGCACACTCCGTGATAATGCGTGTAAGGTTGTCGCTGGCTTCCTGTGTCTTAAACTCTGCTTCCTCGGTAAGAGCTGAATATCGGTTCTGCAGCGCGATCCTGAATTCTTCTACTTTACGTCTTACTGTTAGCTCATTAATCGACTTCTTTCGTACTAGCTTGTTATGGTCCCTCCTCAAATCTAGCCTAATTCGAGATCTTACTATACGGTGGTCACTACACCTTACCCTTCCGAGCACTTCCACATCCTGCACGACGCCAGGGTTGTCGCATAATATGAAGTCTATTTCATTTTTATGGTCCCCATTCGGGCTTCTCCACGTCCACTTCAGGCTCTCCCGTTTACAGAAGAAGGTATTCATTATGCGTAGGTTATTCCGTTCTGCAAACTCAACTAGTAGGTCCCCCCTGCTATTTCTACAGCCCAGACCATAGTTCCCAACTGCCTTGTCTCCAGCCTGATTCTTGCCTACTTTAGCATTGAAGTCCCCCATAACTACGGTATACTGTGTTTTTACTTTAGTCATTGCCGATTCCACATCTTCATAGAAGCGTTCCACTACCTGGTCGTCGTGGCTGGATGTGGGGGCATAGCCCTGCACCACCTTGAGCTTGTACCTTTTATTGAGCCTAATTGCAAGACCTGCTGCCATTTCGTTAATGCTATAGCATTTTTCTATGTTGCCAGCTATGCTTTTATTGAATAGAAATCCCACTCCCAGTTCTCTTCTGTCCACTAGACCACGGTAACATAGGTCGTGTCTATTTTTCAGCACCGTAAAGGCTTCACCTGTCCTCCTAACCTCACTAAGCCCTATGATATCCCATTTAATGCCCTTTAATTCCTGGAACAACACCTTTAGACTCGCTTCACTAGATAAGGTTCTCGTGTTAAACGTATCCAGGTTCAGATTTGTGGGGGCCAAGCCCTCATATCGGGGCGAGGAGGCGCCTGCGACGTCCTCCTCCTTGGTGGGGCGAGGGCGATCCTCGCGCGCTTCCCTCCTCTCCCTACGAGGCGACGGGGGATGCGCGCAGGAGACTCCCCGGGGAGACCGCCCTTGGGACGAGCAGCGATCGCACGGTACGTAAATGCCCTTCGGCCACTTTTGGCTGTTTCTTGCATTGGCCGTTGTTTCCCACTTACGTGGGTCACGGCACCCACCGTGTCGATTAGCGCATGCCTCGATTTGCGTCAGTGCGTTTATCTAGGATGCCCGGCGAGTCTCCGCGGGCATATTCCACTCATTGGTGGGTTGCCCCCGCGTCCGCGATGTGACGGCTTGCGCCGTCTAAGGTCAGCGGACGAGCGCCGATGCCGCCCAGTCGTGTCCAGTGGCGTGGCTTGAAATGTGTTGCGGCCACAGAGAGCCCCCTTCCCCTACGTCAGCGAGCGTTGCGGCCGGCCAACGCCGGCGGACGCTAACTGCTGCCCGACTACGGGCTGGGCACCCGCTGACGGCTGTATATGTCCCAGGGGCTAGGTGCGTAGTGCAGTGTAGTGTTTGTATCGTGGTTGTCCGCGTAATAAACCCCTGTACTATGAAATGTATCGCTTCCATGTGAAGTGACTGACAACGTACACTCGCGGCGAGAGTCGTGGCTCGCTCTCGAACCCGTTGTGGGCAGAGTCTCTCGGCAGGGCAGTTCGGTGCTGCGCGAGAGCAGTGAGAATAACGACGGCGCGTTATTCTATTATTGTTATTCTATTCCTTAATGGAAAGGATTAAGGATAGGATAAGATTATGCCCACATTTCTGGCGCGAAATGTGGGCATTATCCCTATCCCATCCTTAATCCTTTCCATTAAGGAATAGAATAACAATAATAGAATAACGCGCCGTCGTTATTCTCACTGCTCTCGCGCAGCACCGAACTGCCCTGCCGAGAGACTCTGCCCACAACGGGTTCGAGAGCGAGCCACGACTCTCGCCGCGAGTGTACGTTGTCAGTCACTTCACATGGAAGCGATACATTTCATAGTACAGGGGTTTATTACGCGGGAAACCACGATACAAACGCTACACTGCACTACGCACCTAGCCCCTGGGGCATACAGCCGTCAACGTGTGCCCAGCCCGTAGTCGGGCAGCAGTTAGCGTCCGCCGGCGTTGGCCGGCCGCAACGCTCGCTGACGTAGGGGAAGGGGGCTCTTTGTGGCCGCTACACCTTTCAAGCCGCTGGACTCGATCGGGCGGCATCGGCGCTCGTCCGCTGACCTTAGATGGCGCAAGCCGTCACATCGCGGACGCGGGGGCAACCCACCAAGAAGTGGAATATGCCCGCGGAGACTCGCCGGGCATCCTAGATAAACGCACTGACGCAAATCGAGGCATGCGCTAATCGACACGGTGGGTGCCGTGACCCACGTAAGTGGGAAACAACGGCCAATGCAAGAAACAGCCAAAAGTGGCCGAAGGGCATTTACGTACCGTGCGATCGCTGCTCGTCCCAAGGGCGGTCTCCCCGGGGAGTCTCCTGCGCGCATCCCCCGTCGCCTCGTAGGGAGAGGAGGGAGGCGCGCGAGGATCGCCCTCGCCCTACCAAGGAGGAGGACGTCGCTAGCGCCTCCTCGCCCCGATATGAGGGGCTTGGCCCCCACATCCCCCTCTCCTTAAATGCCCCCCTGACGGTCGGAAAGCCGGCCATCAGGTACTCATCCAAAAAGAACAATCTTAATGTAAGTAAAACAAAGCTAGTGCCCACCAGCCTCTACTCCAGCCCTTAAACCAACACTGCATTCACAACGGACGCTACACATACTTAAGATATACATACACACTATGAACAAGGTGCGAAACAAGAAATGTACCCTATAAACAATACTCTACTCACTTGGTGAGGGAACTAATGTTACGCTATACAGAGGAGGTCAACTAAGGTTGCACTACGTACACTATACTACACGAACACAGCTGTTACTTATATTACACAACCTACAGTTAATTATAACGCACTAAGAACACTTAATTACATTACGCACACTTCATTACATTACACTAGATACACAGGTGTAGAAAGATACACAGAGGTGGAAATATTGCACTAAATCCGCAAAGGGTTGCAGTGGTAATCACGGGGCTACGCATTGTTCGGTAGTACGGGGCACAAAGGGGCGAAAAGATCTTCCCGCTGTCAGCGTTCGTTGTCGTCACATCGGGGAGCCACACTCAGCATCGAGTCTGTCAACGCAGAGTTCTCGAGGCGCGCAGATAATGGGCGGACGCGGAGGAGCGATTCCACCGTTGCGTCGAGCCGCGTCGCTCCGCAGAGGGGTGGAGGGGAAGGAAGCAGCGCGTGAGCCGACGATCCAGCAGGAAGGCACCACAGCGCGTGCACCTGCTGGAAGCCAGGAGACGGGATCGGCGCCGATGAACGGGGCAGCAGCCAGAGAGGGGAGCGGCCCGAGCTTCAGCCCCACGCAAGGAAGGAGGGGGGTTAGGCTGAGTCGAAGGCAGCCCAAGGTCAGCTCGGCCATTCAAGGCGCCCGCATTCCTGGAGACGAAGGGCACCTCTGCGCTCGGTTGTCGGCGTCCCTGGCCGCAGCGAGCCAGCCGAAGAGGCCGCGATGCCGGCACACACCACAAGACATGGCGCGCTCTCCACAGACACGCACCACCAGCGGGGTGTACTGTTCGGCCGAATGAAGCTGGCACACAGACGCACGCACGCACTCATACACGCAGGTCTGCGGTGTTGTACGCAAGAACGGAACACGGGGGCGGAAACAACCACCGGAAGCACATTTGTCCCCCTCTGCCGACGCGCACACACGTCACATTCATCAAGGCGGCAGAAGCACAAGACTAGCCGCGGCGAACGGACGAGGCCTCCGACGAAAGTTCGCTCACAGCAGACGCCGAAGAAAGCGCGCGCGCGCGTACACACACACCCCACAGCTTGGCCCGAGAACACGCAACAAAACAACAGCCTACGCAGTCCCCCACGCGCCAGGCCTGCGAAAATCGTCCTAACGGCCGAGCAGACGCGGAGAACGAACCGATGGGCAGTAACTCACTCACTCCACACACAAAATGAACACACACACAACAACAGATGAGACAACGAAAGCTACCGCCAACCCCTGCAAAACGCCGCTCCC
Organism: Haemaphysalis longicornis; assembly: GCF_048455015.1. Taxonomy (NCBI): domain Eukaryota; kingdom Metazoa; phylum Arthropoda; class Arachnida; order Ixodida; family Ixodidae; genus Haemaphysalis; species Haemaphysalis longicornis. The sequence continues at coordinate 13,500,054 of NW_027526460.1, read as the reverse complement.
GCTCTCCCCTCCCTCGTCCACGCAAGGACGAGCCGGACCGCGGCGGCGACAAGAAACGAGGGGCCGAGGGAAACCAGAGTACAGATTCGCCCAAGCAAGGGGGCCATCACCCTCTCTAACCCAACGTTACTGCTCTACCCCGGCGTCTCGTTGCCGCGGAGAAACTGGAAACAAAATACAAACTAAACCATCCTCAGAGTTTCCAAGAACTAAGGGAGGCGGCAGAGACGGCCGGCCTAGCAACAGCCCGGAGTTCCCCCTCCACGGCGAAGGGGAAAGCCATTGCGCCTCTGTTTTTTTTTTTCGTCTCCTCAACACTGTCAAAACTAAGTCTCTTTTACACTTCTCTATACAGGTTGCTTGGGACTAGACAAAGAAATGCACAATTCCAAACACAACCGTACGAACAACAATATGAACAGCGTCACGCGTGTACACAGCGCGCAAACATTAGCAAAACACAGCAAAGAATTTGCAATAAGAAACATGCGTTCTCTCACTTACATAGCGGGCTGGAGAACGGGTCAACTGGCTCACCAGGAATCACCTCGGGAGTATTGTTGACAGGCTGGTGTGCGCGTGCGGGGTCATCAATCGGCTATAACCGTCATCAGACCAGGCGACTCCACAAAGGTGATGTCGGCAGAAACGGTACAATGTGTCCGCCCAAAACAGTCGGACATACCGAAGGTGCTCGGGCCACGCCACGGATAAGCCGGGCGCGATATTGCGACGCGCTCTAGGAATAATCCAGGTGCACAATTTCCACACTATGCTGGCGGCACATGACTAAAGTCATCACAGGCCAGGTGTCTCCCAACAATGGAAAACCCAATTAAATAACTAAAAACGTCCCACTTCACACCTGCCAGTGACACTGCGGCTGATCATTTAAAAGATCTTCGAGCCTACCAGACTGTATGGCCAAGGTGAGCTAAGACAATGACGCAACAATACGCACATCTGACCTTTCGGGACTTCCGCCTTTAACCGTTCATACTAATCGACGGTGACGATGTATTACACCACGAGCCCCCAATCGGCCTAGCGAGACACTCATCCCCGGAACCACCAGCAATACAAGCTGGTCCCTGTCCCCAGCGCCCGTTGCAAAGCAAGTCAACGTCACGGCGCTCCGCCTACCAAAGGCGGCCGAGAAACTGCTCGGAAAAAGGAATCGTTCCGCCAAAACCGTGGCTAGCTCTTCGGGGTGAATACCTACGATACATGGCATCCTACAGAGGGAACCGGTCGCATTAATCCCTATAGATACGAGATCAAGCACTAGCTTGAACACTCCGAGTTGTGGAATGAGGCTACTCGAATTCAAGCATCTCCTTTAGCACCCGAGCGTGGGTTACGTCAAAATCAACCTCAAAATCGATCACAGCACGAAAGCCCTATGTTCTCATGTGCTCGAAGCAAGGAAAACCTCGCGCTCTCGAGCTCCGCCGGCATCCACAAAACGAGGAGCCGGTCCGGCCGGCGGCCCGAATGCGGGCTCTCACCGGAACGTACACTGCACGCAACTAGCGTGCCTGGCGCAGCCAGCCGATTGCACAAGCAAAGCTCGCTACGGTATGGCAGCAAATGAGCAATCAAACGCTGCCCCACGTTGGGCGCCAGAAATGTGGGCATAATCTTATCCTATCCTTAATCCTTTCCATTAAGGAATAGAATAACAATAATAGAATAACGCGCCGTCGTTATTCTCACTGCTCTCGCGCAGCACCGAACTGCCCTGCCGAGAGACTCTGCCCACAACGGGTTCGAGAGCGAGCCACGACTCTCGCCGCGAGTGTACGTTGTCAGTCACTTCACATGGAAGCGATACATTTCATAGTACAGGGGTTTATTACGCGGACAACCACGATACAAACACTACACTGCACTACGCACCTAGCCCCTGGGACATATACAGCCGTCAGCGGGTGCCCAGCCCGTAGTCGGGCAGCAGTTAGCGTCCGCCGGCGTTGGCCGGCCGCAACGCTCGCTGACGTAGGGGAAGGGGGCTCTCTGTGGCCGCAACACATTTCAAGCCACGCCACTGGACACGACTGGGCGGCATCGGCGCTCGTCCGCTGACCTTAGACGGCGCAAGCCGTCACATCGCGGACGCGGGGGCAACCCACCAATGAGTGGAATATGCCCGCGGAGACTCGCCGGGCATCCTAGATAAACGCACTGACGCAAATCGAGGCATGCGCTAATCGACACGGTGGGTGCCGTGACCCACGTAAGTGGGAAACAACGGCCAATGCAAGAAACAGCCAAAAGTGGCCGAAGGGCATTTACGTACCGTGCGATCGCTGCTCGTCCCAAGGGCGGTCTCCCCGGGGAGTCTCCTGCGCGCATCCCCCGTCGCCTCGTAGGGAGAGGAGGGAAGCGCGCGAGGATCGCCCTCGCCCCACCAAGGAGGAGGACGTCGCAGGCGCCTCCTCGCCCCGATATGAGGGCTTGGCCCCCACAGATTACAATGGCGGCCTCTGCGGTTCCAGGTATTTTCCAGGTATTCTTAGCACCCTCTGCTGCGTCACAGGTCTGACCGCCGCCGTGGTCAGTTGCTTCGCAGTCACTGGAGACTGAGGGCCGTGGGTTAATTGGCGTATTCATGGGAGGTTGTGGCCGTTACTACACCAGGGTGGCCAATCCTGCTCGGGTGAGGTAGTGCGTTACCGGCAATGATCACCGGGGTCAGGCCGCACCCCAAGCCCCATTCTGCAATTCCATCTTTACGCGGATATTTTGTTTAATCCGGTGGGAAGTAAACCATACAAAGCTCTTAACCGCCAGCATGACAAATTTTGTGTTTGCATGCGCGTAGAACCATCAATCGTCGCTGCGCACAACTGATTAAACATCATTGATGTTCTTTCTGGAGTTCCACTCGGAAAAATACAAAACACGGTTGCGTGAAGAGCAGGCAAGGTGAGTTCTGGAAACGCCGAAGAAAGGGGGTGGGGGAGGGGGGGGGAGGGGGGGGAGGCTGAGGAGATGGCAGAAGTTGGGCCTTTCCCCGTTACGTTTCCGAGAATCCGGTGCTTGTCAGTGCAGTAGCGAACCTCCACAAACGGCGTTCCCGACAGCATCAGTGCACACGGACGGGAGTCGGTTCCCGTTTGACGTGTGGCCGTAAATTTGACCGCTCGTGAACGGTCCGCATACACAGGGTCCCGCGATGATGCTCAAGCATCTATATGCTAATCGGGGCCTCTTCATTCCGCCACAGGTCCGTCCGTGAGCACACACCTGCGCCCGCCGTACGGCACCGAGAGTCAGGTGCTGAGGGTGAGGCAGGTACGGCGCGTGAGTTATGGCGAGGCCAGCGTCCAGCCGGCGCGCAGACTGCAGCGGCGTTCCTCCTACCCGTCCGCCCATGGTCTGGATGCCGCCGCAGAAGCCGCCGCCGAGGCGAGCTTCCCTCGGCTGGGTGCGTCACCGGGACAGGGTGGTAATTACGGGGACCCCACCGCTTACCGGCCGGATTAAGACGAAGTGGCGGGCCCTAATGGATCGAGCCGGAAACTCCTCGAGGGTCCTCGCCCAGGCTCCACCTCTAATCACGCATGCGCGCGCGCATCACGCGAGAGGCATCATCGCGCTGCTTCGCCGACTTAACCATATCCGATCAATTAGTCCGAATCGGTAAGTAATGAATTGTGCAATGACGCCCTCGCACTGTATACTCTCCAACCCGGACATGAGCTTGCTCGCTACCCTCACCATGGAGATCGCCAACGCGACACGTTCAACGCGGCCACATCTGGGTGTGTGAGCGCCGATTCACGTGCATCATTGAAATATGCGAAGTGAGATCATATAATCACCATCATCATCATCATCAGCCTGCTCAGGTCCACTGCTGGACGAAGACCTCTCCCAGTGACCTCCAACCGCTCCTGTCTTGTGCTACCCACTGTTAGAAAAAAAAAGTGACGATAAAGAACTGTAACGATAAGCGTGTTTCTCATGTTATCTTTTCTTATATCTGCTTTTTTCTCTTTCTATTAAAATGTGCCCCACCCCCCACCCCCTTCCCTTCCCAAAAAAAGAAAAAAAACTGGTTTAGACCTTCACGCTGATTTGTTGTTATGGCGCACGCCCCGAATGGCACGCGCCCGAATATTTATTGCCCGAATCCTCTATAACATTCGTAAGTGGTATACCTATGAGGCGTAATGCGACAATGTAACGTCTAGCCGCTCCTTGTGTGCGCTGACAATTGTGTCCCGTTGGTTTTGTAGGTTCAAAAATACTGAACTCTGTTTTACTGCGTTCCTGGGATATTAATGGACACTCGCTTTTCCTATTACTCCATAATGATATGTGCAACACGTTACGTAGCGTCTGAACAAATCAATGAAAACAAGCAAATAGTTTAATCCTTACGGCTCAAAATTCATTATTTTAGGTTCTTCCAGCAAAATGTCGGCGTGGCTTAGTACATTTAGCAAGGCGGATGATCATAATTTGTGGAATAAAGTACCAAAATTCCTATATTTCTTCCTAAATCATCACGTTCACGCTTTGATACTGGTCGTGTTTTAAGTTCGTTATCACGAACAGGATCGGCGTGAGAATGTGAAATCCGTTCGAATACGAGTGAACATTCTGTACACGAACCCCACAAATAACGACTCTAAAAACAAAATATCCACAACGGCATCTCTAACTGCTGTTAATTAGATTTTCTTGTCATTCTTATACTTCTTGATTATATGCTGCCATTATTATGGAACCGGAATGCGATTTGTTTTTATTTATTTGTTGATATTTATTAACACGAAAGTGTTTTATTCTGGGATTCACGAAGATTTCCCCTACGTCATATTTCTCACGGAAATGACGCCAGTACAACGAAGCAAGTGGCCATGATAGGGTGCACCCCTGCACACAGAGTCTCCATGCGGGGAGGCAACATCTAGTATTTTAACACGAAAGTATTTTATGCCGGTATGCACCAAGACTTCACTGACGTCATATGCGTTACGGACACGACACCACTACACCTTCACCGAAGCGACCCGCTAGCAGGACGTCGCTCGCCAAGCACACCCACAAGACAGCCGCCGACCCGCAAATCATGCTCAGCTGCCGATTTCGCTGCACATTTCACTTTGGTGTTTTGCCGATTCCTATGACAGAGGAATTAACCACAGCTTTTTGGAATGATCCACAGGCCCTGGGAGACCTTTTGTGAGACGGACACTTGCGAATACCATATGAAACAATAAAAGCGGAGGGAGGGAGAGAGGGAGTCAATTTATTGTAAAGAGAGAGATGCTTTGGGTTTTCTCTCTTCACTGTCAACCTTAAATGTTAGTACAGCTATTTTACGAGAGAACAACATAGAGGAATATATTTGGATAGCGTATGGTTTCAGCTGCTATGAAAGAGCTGCATAAAAGGGAATGACTAAATTTGCAGAAATAACTTCAATGCAGAGAAGTTAGCTGTGTGCTTTTCAGTGGTGGTGAACACTAAGCGGTAGGTACGCCTCGTGAGTTTTGTGATTGCCTGTAGAACTACGCCGACAACACATGCTGTGCAATCTCCAGAGCGATTAGAGTCTTGCTGGAATGTCGAAATTCAGAACGCGGAGTATACCAAGGAGATTCGGGCCTGAAAATATAACGTGCGCACTCACGCGGCCACTCACTTTCTTAATCCTATGCATGACACGAAGGGGGCTCTTTGTTGTCCATCCGTTCTTCATCAGCATGCAGTGTCCATGCTTGCCCATCGGTACTGTATTCGCGGATTTCGGGTAAGCATGCCTCTGCCTTTGAAATGAGTAGATAGGCCGGAAAAGACAGATCTGCCAAATTTTTCATCTCCATGGCTGCTGCGTTGTACGGTTTCAGTGCATGTTCTCCGGGTAGAATTCCGCAGTAGCACTGGTAATGCAATTTCTGAGCTGGCCGGCGAAAAAAAGCAGAAGGCTCTTTCGGGACCCTATAGAGAAATATGTGTGCATACAGCCAGCAAGCATTCTCCGCCTCAAGTGGCAAGAGCAGAAAATGAGCTGCTTATCAGATAGGTGCCCGCTAGTCAATGTGAAGTTTTGAAGGAAGCCTAGAAAAGTGCTGATGATTTCGCGCGTCCGCCTCTCGAACTGTCCGGGGGAAAACCGAAACAAAAATAAAAATTGTCAGAGTATTTGAAGGCTAAGGCAACACTTTTCCCGTCGAACTCATCCTGCAGCTCGCGATCATGCTGGGCCAACACGAGGTCACTTAGGGCATGCGCCCAAATGACAATATACACACCCCCTTTAAACTGCATGCTTCGCTGGGTGCTTATGGTTGTGGGAATATAGTGAAGGCTCGTCTATGTAGTATCGAATATAAAGGGAATAGTGGGGAATAATAAGCAAATAACTTCCATCTGAAAAAAATAAATAAATAAATATCAGAACTCCGTAAAAATGAACGGAAGACAGTGCGCACTTGCAATTTTTTCCTCTTTTCTTTTTCATGTAAAGGGTGCTACTCCAGGAGCGCTGCAAGTATTTTAAAGATGGCACGTGATAAAACTATGAACTCTTTTCCTCCCGCCCTGTTTTCTGATTTTTTCTTTCAAGTATTGCCTGTCTTGCGTAGTCGGTAGTGGCGTACGCCGAAACGTCTTGAGGCAAAGCCAAATTTATCCACGTGCTCTAAGAACGATGATTATGATGATGATGATGATTTACTTGAAGTGTGTAGCACGTACCCACTCGCGGGGAAGTAGGGGCGTCGGCCAGGGATAAAGTGTTGTCTGTGTTCCTGTTGGAGCTTGCATCAGCGTCGTTGTCCCCGCTCGCTCGCATCACGCCACATCGTGATCGCAGGTGCGGCCGCTCGCTCCCATCGGGCAGTTCACCTTCTAGCGAGGCGTGGGTAGGCCGCGCGTGGTTCGCTCCACGGAAGAGCGGGCAGCCATTGAAGAGCGCGAGAGTTTCCGATAATCGCAGAATAATGATCTACAATAACGTATACCGAACGTTTGCGTTCGGGTAAAGATCAGCAAAATTGGATGGTTTAGTTCTTGTCGATCGATGGTTTTTGGTCTTCATTTGGGTCACCGCCTTTCAATTTGGGAAGCAGGGTTTTCGTTTTCGTTTTGCGGTCATTGTGTTCTGATTTTGGTCGTTTTTGTGTTCACTGAGGTCGAGCTTCGCGTGCTGCAGTGAGAGGGTAATAATTTTTTTATTGGAAAATCTACGTTATTTACTTCATATTATAATTTAATGATTCTGAGGTAGCAGGTCATTCGTTAACAGCCCCCCCCCCCCCTCCGCCCCCAACAATTTACAAACGGGCAAGCAGGTGCAATGCAATAGGGGCACGGCAGTCTATACCAAGTAACTACTTAACTATTGTTTTCTTCAGGGTGTGTTGCAGACTGAAACACGCAATCACTTACTTCGACAGCTTAAGCTGAGATAGAAAAAAATAATGATTGGTTTTTTTTTGTTTTTTTTTCCGATTCTTGGACGAACATTTGAACCATGCGACTTTCTCCCCCAAATTTCGGTTCTTCCATCCAATACATTAGATGATCATATTTCTTGGAGATGAATGGCTCATTATTACCAGATGTTTCTGAGGTATAATATCACCTTTGATTAATGGTGTGGCCTCTACTCACGTACTTATATGTTTGGAATTTTCAGGCCTTCTCCAAGCTATTCTGCTTGAAGGCGTGGTTCGATTCTTCTCAAATTTATTAAACCACATCTTTGGTTGAACCTATAGTGCGAAAATATAGGAGCGTGCCGCAAAGATAAGTAGACACTTAGATTGAAAAAAAAAAAAAAACACTTTAACCCTTTTGGATTTGTTGATATGCTGCCTTTGTTTTAGAGTTGTTTAATTTTTTTTCGTTGTGCTTTAAGCGCACCATTTTATTAGAATAACTGAATTCGCTACCGATGCAAGCACGGCCGTAATTTTGTACGTCGAGGTCCTCTTTCATTTGTATACATTTGTTCTTAGCCAATTGTGCTAGGTTAAAAATCATCAAAACAAAATGCCTTCTTCACCCGAAAACGAGTAATCACTGATTCTTTAATATTGGTTTTGTTTTTAGATACTGCGCATAGCATAGCTCTTCAAGCAAGGAGGATTAAATAAAAGGCTTTCGTAACAAGTGCTCAAAAGAATTTCCACCAGAGTACTGCTTTCCTATTTTTTTCTTTCAGTTTTCATCAGATCACGTTTAATCCTGTTGGCGCTTAAATTTAATCGACGCCTCTAGAACTGACTGATATTAGAAGCATCCTAAACCGTGAAGTCGCGGCAGGAATTAGCATCCCGCGTTCATAATTATTAACAGCGATGCTGTTTAGCAACTGGTTGATTCCGGCGTTTCATATGACTCGCTTACAGTATAAAGAAAAGAAATCACCGGCACCGGCAGGATTACAACTGTCTCGTAGATCAATGGTGTTAGAGTCAGTCGACTTACCCCCTCGGTTACGACCGTGAGTTAGTTAGTGACTGTGGGAAGAGGAATCACGCCGCCTGCTCGGCGAAGAACACGTTATAACTTATAGGGTACATGTGTTGCACCTGCGGACGCCTAGTTTAAGTGTTCTGCTTCTTCGATTAACTTCTTCGCCATCAGAGCTACAAAGATGGAGTTAATGTCATTGGGGCAGCGGAGAAGATGCGAATCGGCTGCAATTGTGGATTGAAACCGTCGTGATGGTCGTGAAGGTTGAGTACAGCTTCACTACCTTCAAGTCAGTAGCGGTCCCAGAGATCGATTTTGGGGGGGGGGGGGGGGGGGGGGGCGATTTTTTTTTTTGGGGGGGGGGGGGGGGCGAGGCGAATAAAGCATCGCTTCCCTCCTTGCGCCAATTCTGCTGAAGTGGTGATAACCATGGAGGCGTGTGCGCGTATGCGGTGCAACCCGCTGTTATTTAACTTCGCGCAAGTGGAATGCTTAAAAAAACTAAAAACAAGAAACTGAGGACCTCTTTGGGGGGGGGGGGCGACCGCCCCCTTCGCCCCCCCCTTGGGACCGCCACTGCTTCAAGTCGTACGCGTTAGTGTGAGCTTCCTTCATTTTTTCGCAAACTCGAATGCTATGGGTAGCATTACAATGCAGGATCAAACCTATCGGGTAATAAGTACTCCGTCCTGTTTCGAATCGAGACTATTCGCCTACTGCTGATGTCCATGCGTACTTTTATAGGCTTGCGATCAATTGGCGCTTCAATAAAACATGTTGCAGGGGTAGTTGGTACACACTTGAAGGGAGGCTTAGCTCTAAGAAGACGAAGACGGTGGCAGACGATGCTACTAATGACTGGTACGTGGGTGTAATTGGTGCGCGGGTGTATGTCGGCGCCGCAGAAGGGAGTCATCCTCAAACTGCCCTCTCCCTAGACAGTTCCCTAGAACGCCAACTTCCACGCGTGCGCTTGTATTCTCATCAATTGAATCTCGCACATTATCGGTCATTCACTGACGAACGCCATAATTCGATATTTGCCGAAATTCGTCATGCGCAGCGTATGCTGTACTGTTAAGAATTCGACAGGCAGGAACTGAGAAGGTGACCGCGGAAATGGGCTCGCAGCAACCAAGGGATCTAAATGGTGCCTTCCAACTACCTGGCTGAGGCATTGCCTCTTTGGGCACGAGAAGGCAGTTTCAATTGCCACATCCGGGTAGGTCTACATGTATACACCGAAATTCATCTCGAGCATGTGGCTCGGCGATATAGCCTGAAAAGATCGGCGTGTACAGTGCGCAATCTGCTGTGAGAGCCACCACGTCGCTGCTTAGGCACACTGAACGCCAAAATTTGAACGACGGGCTTTAGTATCATCAGGTATTCCAGCCGTCCGTGTAGGTCGTGCGCTCTTTCAAATGCTTCAGCATCTCTACAGGATTATAGACCCGTCTTTCCGTTTGCATTTATACGCTTCATGTGTCCCACTGTCGCCGCACTCAAGAATGCTCTTCATGAAATGCCATAAGGTTTTCACACCTACTTCCCTTCCCCGCACTGGGCTCTATGCAGGTGAGCTCCCTGCCGAGCTCAAAAACATCTCCAGTGCACTTCCTTTCCCTTTCCTTTCCCGCAAACCACAACCAACCAACCAACCAACCCATTAAGTTGGTCCGAAAAAATTTCTTTGTGGCAATGCATTTGTGTTTAGCAGTGAAACCGACTTTTAACGCATTTGGTGTCACGATACAGGTCTTACGGAAATTTTATAAAACGAGTTAGGGCCTTCATACTTTGATTTCATACTTATAATACTGCCCTTAAAAAATGACTTCCGAATAATGCGCTTGCGTATAACATTGAAGCAGACTTTAACGTGACCTGTTGTATCGCGATGAGCAGGAATACGGAGGTATTTGGGTTTTTACGGAGGTATTTATTAAAACGCCTTAGAGCTTTCCTACTTTAATATCAGACTTCTGATATAGCACCCAGAAAAAATATTTTCCCGCAACGTTCAGTGCAAATAATAATAATAAAGCCGACTTTAAAGGCTGTCGGTGTATAATAGCAAAGTACCTGATCCTACATGTAATTCCGCTTAGGATGGAGTTTATGCAATTTTTTTTCTGTGTATTGAATACGCAAGAGCTTGCCTTGAAATTATTCACCCCACAAAACGGATCGCCCAAGACGTCTCATCGGCTGCAGGAAACAGACGACAACACAACGGGAATTTAAGAAACAAGTTTTGATTTTTAATACGAGCAAGAGTTGTTCCTTCACTTTTCGCCGACTGAAGAAAGTATGAAAACTTTTTTTTACAAGGAGATCATTGCATCATTGCAGTCCCGCCGTATGAAGGACAAACATATGCAAGCGATATTTACAGTTTATGCGTTACCTGCTGAGCATGAACTAACACGTGTGAACGAGAGTCGCAGTCCTCCCTTCTCTTTGGCGATCAGCTGTGTGGTGAGCCAACGCGCAGCCTTCAATAGGAAACGGGGTAAGCGAGCACGAAAACACCAAAGCACGTTGTCACAGTTTCTGAACAGTTCCCGACGCAACAAAACGTTCGTTCAGGCACAAACTATCCATTTAAAAAAGTCACTCGAATCAGAGGCACAGTTCTGCTTGAGTGCTTGCAGGCGCGTTTTGCTGTCCTCGTTAGCCCGTTGTCTTGGCGCGGTGCACCGTTCACACAACGATGACGTTGACGCGCGCACACCAGCGGGCAGCCGAGTCCCGCATTATATTGTCCACAAGATTGATTTTCCTTGCAACAAAGATCTTCGGTACGGTGGTTGTTCGTGGGTGGCTGTTTTCTCGTGAAAACTGATGAGCAGCATGTTCACGGATCCGTTGTTGCTGGTGGAAGTCTCTCGAACTAACAGGAATGACGACAGTGAGCAGTTGGGGCACGGATTTTGCATTCGCGGAAGCGACGCACTTGACGCATCTTCCGGACTCAGTCGCTGTATTACGGTAATTTTTTTTTTTTACAACAGTAAAGCTTCGATAGGGATCGAACGAAGCGGAGCTTTGTCAGATCTCACGTGGCTTGAGCACTGGCCGGAAGACAGCGATCTACGGCGGAACCAACCGGCGACGTCCAAAAAGCCCTCGTTCGGGGACGTCGCTTAAGTTCACTGCGAATCTCCGTCCTCCGAGTCCGTGTCCGGCGTCCGGATGCCGTGCGTGAGCGCGTGCCTGCGCAGGTCGCAGTTTCGGCGGAAGACCTTTCCGCAGGCGGGGCAGTGGTAGGGCTTGATGTCGGTGTGCGTGAGCAGGTGCGTCTTGAGGTTCGAGCGCTGGTTGAAGGAGCGGCCGCAGGTGGGGCACTTGTGCGGCGAGTCGTCCAGGTGCAGGATGCGGTGCACGGCCAGCGTGCGCGACTGGCAGAAGCCCTTGCCGCACTCGCCGCACTTGAACGGCTTCTCCTTCGAGTGGATGTACCTGCGCAGAGGGGGGGCAGAAAAAGAGGGGGGGGGGGGCGCCAAAGGTCAACATCCGAGTCAACAGATCTGCCACACGCATGCAGAGGGCATCCGAAGTAAACAGATATACAACCGGACAAACAAGCCACCCCGTCACTGCCAAGAAAAAGTCAAGGGCACGGAATATGTGGAGGGGAAAATTTAAGACGGAAATTGGAAACAGAAACTGTCACACGACACCGCTAGAAAAGTGTAGAATCTAATATGCGATACGCAAGGCAGCGCCCGCACCCGTGATATAAATATGAAACTATGCATCTATCTAATTGCTCAATTCAGTTCTATATAAAAAAGTTCCATCCTAAGCATACCTTTCATCCCCCCCCCCCCCCGACCCGAGCCCCTTCCCGAGTTGCATGCTCGCTGCGGAAAAGGTGCATGTAATCCGGGCTATACCAGATGTTTCAAGGAGAATCTCTCATGTGCTTTGTATTATAAAAGAAAACATTAGAAGCTTGAACGGTATCAGGCAACATAAACTGGACTTCCTCTTTTCTTAAAGCAAGATTATCCTAGTTATCCTGCTAGTGTAACTGAATTTTAGTTAGCGAGAACCAAGGATTTACAAGTACGGTATCACTGAAACTCATCCTAGCAGCAGTTCTGTTTCGTTATTCGTTTCATTGCGTTTAAAAAACGCCCAAGTTTTGCCCTGGCGTTCAATTTGCAGGCTGCATTGCTGCAGTTTCGGGCGACCTTGTGGAAAGGCGGCGAAGTCATTGGAAACCCCTGAAGGAACAGCTAATGGCTAACCGGAAAGCCGCACCAGCGGGCGTGAGAAAAGCCTCTTAAACGGTTTTTTTACGACTAATTCAAAAAAATGCGCTGTCAACAAAAAAAAAAAAAAAAAAAACGAGGCACTGACAAATGGACGGACAGCCGTGCTAGAAAGCCATTCTAAACACAATGTACAGAGAAGCTCAAGGGGTTAAAAAATGCCGCAGGCAGCTCAAGATACGAGTTTTTTCCCACGCCACAAAAAAGCGAGTTTGGAGAGAAAAAAATACCCTCCACACCGGACGGCTCCCGACAGCGAGACAACCAAGCTTGTCTCTTGCTGCCCTGCGGGCGCACTTTGAGGGCGTTTTTATCAGTCCCCAAAGGGTGGCGAAGGGGTTGCCGAACAGTTGTCCCCGACACAACGCAGCAGCCAGTAATTGGCGAAAGCAAAGACGAAAGACATCCCGCGGGCAATATGTTTTTTTTTTTAACCGTATACCAGACGCTGCTGTTTTTTTAACAATTACCACAAACAGCTCCCCTGGTGTGGCGAGTTGAAGCGGCGGCTTTTACGGCCCCCTTACTGTTGTCGCTTTCCACTTCGGCACGTCTTTGTTCGCGCTAGTTACGAAGCGGAAGGCGGGAGCTTTTCTTGTCAGCCCTTCAACGACGACGACGACGCGGCGTTTTTCTTTGAAATCGAGGCGACGCGGCGCGCATTTCGGGAGAAAGGGTTGTTTCCCACGCAAGCGGCGACCGACGGAGTCGGCGGGCGCGTTTGAAGCGGGGCGCTGTTTTCACTGCGGATTCTGTTGCCGCTCCGGGCGACTACTCAGCCCCGGCTTTGAAAGAAAATTGCACGTTGCCCAGCTGTCATTGACCCCTAGCAATAGAGAGTGCCTTGAAACATTTGGAAAAGTGCCTCACAAGTACTTCTATTAAAGAGAGGAAGACAGATGGAACGGAAAACACTGTACAATACGCGGCAAATGAAAGGCGACCACGAAAACATGAATCAGAACATGCAAATAGCGCGATTTCTTCCATACAAGTCAAAATGACGAGTGGTTTAGTTACAAAGACAAAGTCCGGAAATGTGGCTTTCCGAATATACCAATATCACGCCATTATTAGACCACAACGAACAGCATTTTTCAATTTTGCGTGTTCCGCTTCCTATTTTCGTGTTCGCCTTTCATTTGCCGCGTATTGTACGCTCGTAATGGAAGGCTAGTAACAAACTACGGCGGAGAGAAAGATGCACAAACTGAACCGTCACTTTCTACCTCGCCGGAAAAAAAGTTGCCAGTACTTTCTCGCAGCGTGCTCACAATGAACGTTAGAAGTGTACAGACATGCCTCTTTTTTATGGCAGAATGTGATACGTGCCTAGCAGCCGCAACATGTAATATGTCCGTGCGCATGAATACATAGCGAATGAATCCTTTCAGCACACAGACACAGCTCTATTGCGACAACCTAAAAACACCTGTGGTAGCGTACTGGCTAAGATAAAAAAAAAAAAGCATTGCGAAGGATTTGCAAAACCAGTACTGCATTTTACTTAATTTTTCTGTTTGTGAATTACTCCCGTCGTAATGAAAATTTTGCATCGAAACGAAACCGTCGTCATAATGTAATCTTCGGGAAAGGAAACTAACTTCCCTATAAACGATGCTTCATTAAAAAATGGGTATGACTTGCTCTCCAACCATTGTAGTTGGGACCATGAAATACTTCTGACATGGAGAGATTTCGAATAAAGCGATTTTGTTATAACAAAGGTTTGTTTTACGTCCTCGAGGAGGATGATTTCATCCTGAACTATGCTGTGCAGGTTGGACCTGCTAAAATGCGCAAGTACAAATAGGACTGATCAGTTTAAGTGTTCCTTTAATCTCTGCTACGCGCTGTATGCAACAAAACGGCGAACCCACCTGTGGTCCCTGAGGTGGTCCTGTCGGCGGAAGGCCTTGTGGCAGATGTCGCACGTGTAGGGCCGCTCGTCCGTGTGCGTGCGCTCGTGGATGAGCAGGTTGTAGGACTTGGTGAAGCGGCGCTGGCAGAACTTGCAGATGAACTCCTTCTTGGGCCGCGAGGGCGCCCTGTAGCGGACGGGCGGCCTCAGCCCCGCGCTGGCCATCAGGGCCGCCGACGGGGCCAGGGGGGACAGCACGCGCTTCTCCACTCGGCCGGACGCCGCCATGTGCTGCTGCTGCTGATGGTGGTGGTAGACGTGCTCCATGAAGCGGTACGGCGCGGGCAGCGGGCTCGCGGAGGGAACGGCGGGCTCGTCGGACGCGGAATCTTCGTCGGGCGCCGTCGCGGACTCGGCGAGTCTTCGGAAGTCGAACTTCTTCCTGGGCTTGGCGGCCGGTTCACCGTCTGGCCTGTAGGGGGAGTTGGGAAGCCGCAGGAGGCCTCCTTGCGTCATGAAGGGCTGCTGGCGGTGCATGAAGGCCGAGAAGGCGCTCTGCACGGGCAGCAGCGGCACGGGCACGACCAGGGGCTGCTGCGGGGGCGACGGAGGCCCGTACGCCGACGAGCACAGGGAACTGCACGGGGGCATGGCTGGGCTGGCTGGGCCGCTCAGGTGCGACTCGGGGGTCAGCGGAGGCGTGGGCAGGCAGCGCTCGTGGGCTGCGGAAAAGAGAGGAGAAGCGCGCGTTATATAGCTGCTGCCCCCATTTAGAATACACATCCGTGCAAACTTTAAATTGTGTACGGTAAAGGGCGGAACAGTACAAATTCGAGCTAAATCGATCAAGTGGAGAAAGGGCTGTGGAGTTTTTAATGCCATTCGATAACCGGTAATATTGCGAACTTCACCCCTTTTTTTTTATTACACCGACTTTATTCATAAACATTCACTCAAAGTCCGTATTCGGGTTTTACGAGCGGAGTATCAAAATTGAAGGCGTGCCCCGTAGGGAGGTCTAGGAATGAATTTAGAATTTCGCAACCCCGAATTTCGCAACCCCGATAATGTTTGAAACTGTGCCGAAGTCTCGTCGTACACGCCTGCGTTATTATAGACATGCATTCCACGTGCCAGATCTCCCTCTTTTGTCGATCGGGAAATTTATGCAGGTGTCTGTCCGCATCAACATTTATAAGAGATAATTTGCGAAGCCTGCAGATTGCTCTGAACAGTTGACTTTCTTCGCTTAACGCATAGAGAAAGGCGTGTCGAACAACTATAGCTCTCTTTTACGCCGTACACGTGCGATTGATAGCTCGTCAGGCATACACACTGTGCAACTCTGCGACCGCGAATAGCTCAGCCCACGCACCCGGCATCCGTCAACGGCCCTGCGCCGGCCTTGGACAGACAGCGCGGCGAAAACAGCGGCGGCCCGCGCCACACGCAACGACGTGTGTGTGGCGTACAGCGGCAAAATGAAGTGTCCAGTAGGGGCTGGCGCGGCAAAGCGTATGTTTTCTGCGCCTCGCATAGATCGTCGACAGGTTCAATCTCTGAGCGCGCCGGCGTTATTAGACCGCTATCTCGGTGCCGTGGCAATTATCTCGGGGCGCGCAGAACAGAATGGGCTGGCGTCGAGATTACTTCGCGGCGAGCGCCGAGGCTTCGATTATTATTCTCCCGCGTACGTATCGCTGAAGCTTTGCGCCCCTTTTTGTCCGACTCGCCGGGCATGCTGCCCGACCAGGGGCACCGCGCCCAGAGAGATTTCCGAGCGAGCCGGCTTCGACGAAACCTTTTACGGCACGCAACGTCCTCGCCCGATCAGCGCGGCAGCTCTAATTGGCGTGATTGATTGCGCTTCCGGCGATCACCTCTCTCTCGCGTTCTCTGCGGCAACGGACTGTCTCGTGGCGTCGCCGGCGAGTTCACCGAAGGCACAACTCTGCGCAAGCTTTTCGCAAATCGGCACTACCCGGCGCCGGGTAAACACTATAGTCGTGAAAAGCCACTTTGCATTGGTTAGTGGACACTTTTACCAACAATATATTTTACTGGATGAGTAGTTTCTTTTTATATGCATAGAATATGCGTAGAGCCTGATATAGCAGACGCGTGGACTTTGTACGAAAATAAAGTACGTTTCAAAGCTCTTCGTGCGACAAATCTTCGCGAAAAGTTCGTTACTTGTCGTAACGTTACAATCTATCATTATCGTACGTTAAGAACGCAGCCACAATTATCTGCAACCGCCGGTGCACGGCGGGAGATTGTTAATTGAATAGTCCACCCAGTGTTCGTTCCGTCCTCAGCGTGGCGCGAGAGTATAGCATACCGCAACAACGCAGTCAATGAAAAGCGTTGGCCCTAGTTCCGGGCACTGCAGCACACCTACGGGAGCGGAGCCATTCGTCAAAAAGGTCACTGGCTCGGTGTGACTCGGGTCGTCACTCGGGCGTGCAAGCCGTTTTCCCGGCGGCGCCCCTTGGGGTTTCAGAGCATAATAGCGAGTAATTACCGGCTCTAGGGTGTTTATAACAGCGCTGATTTGGCGAGGCCGTTCAGTCCTGTATGGCGTGCGAGAGGGCACGCGCCGCCAGCGTGACCGCGGCGACGACCAACGCCGGGAAAAGCGGCCACGGGTGGGTCCGAGGGTTGGCCCGGTCCCGCCTTCTCCCGGTCGGCGCGGCACGTTGGCAGGGCGCTATACGCCTCACGCGAGAACAGGAGCGCGCGGACTGAAAGGGTGGACGTCCAGGGAACCAAGCGTAGCCACAACCAAGCTTTGCTGCAACCATAATGAAGCCAAAACAATTCCTCCAAGTCTGCTTACGCGCTTCGAAGGCAAAATCATAGCGATTATGAACAGTCTTCAGTGCTACTCCGTATTTGCGTCTCTTCCTTCGCTTTCGATTCCTCGTCTTTTGACGTGAATTACTCATCCCGCAATTCACGCCGCAGCTTCCCCACATTGACAGCACTCCTCCACGTGCAACTGTTCTACTCACGTGCCGTTCTGTGCATGACGACGATGACGACGGTCACTTTACGCGCTTGGTGAGGCTTCTAAGGTTTCTTATTGAAATTATTATTATTTATTATTTAGAGATACTGCCAATCTCGTGAGAGATCATAGCAGGTGGGCAAAAAAAAAGTACATTGAAGTGTATAAAATGCGTCACAGAATGTGATAGTCAGTACTAAATGCATAGCAATACAGCGCACAATGTATAATAACAGAGCGGTTTCAGTGATTATGGTGTGCATATTACTGGCATTAATACACTCTGACATCACTAAAAGCAAACTCACACAGCTTCATGTCAGAAAAGGTATACATTTCGTTGATCCTTTCAACAAAACATACAGCCATAAAAGCAATCGAACTCTAAAAGACTCAGAGTAACACATACAAATATGTATGTGTTACATACAAATCATAAATACAATAAATACAAATCATAAATACAGAGTAACACATACAAATCATAAATCGTTTCGCTCTGTGAGGGCAGATCATCAGCAGAGCTGAAGTGAAACAGAATTTTGAGCATAGGTACCGAATTCTTGATGGAAGTCGTGCTGCGACTAGCCGTTCCTCGACCTCATTCAATGTCGGAAGATGGTCTTGAATCGGAGGATAGACATATGTCTTCTGTGTCACAGAATCGGGTTTTTGCGTGTCCCGCACACTTGGAAATATTTGCCCCCCCCCCCCCCACACCGGAGTCCGGTCTATAG
Organism: Haemaphysalis longicornis; assembly: GCF_048455015.1. Classification (NCBI taxonomy): domain Eukaryota; kingdom Metazoa; phylum Arthropoda; class Arachnida; order Ixodida; family Ixodidae; genus Haemaphysalis; species Haemaphysalis longicornis. The sequence continues at coordinate 13,481,724 of NW_027526460.1, read as the reverse complement.
CGCGGCCATCCCATTTTCACAACAGAAAAGAAGTGAAATTTCGAAAATGGAGAATGGAAGAAAAATGGAGAAGTTAAATCAAGTGCGGACCCAAACAAGAGCAAGTGAACATGCAATCTAACAGACAAACGCATACACACGAACGTCCTTGCGCTGTGCAACGTCTCACGCAAACACACAAACAAACCTAGAAACTCCCATGTGGGAATTGTCTGATAAATGGGTAAGTCGCTGAGCTAAGCATCAAGCCCAGTAAAAGGGAAAAAAAGCCCATTAGTGCGGCCTTGTTTCCGCATACTGATATTAAACGGCAAAGATTGAATTAAGCAAGAAGTATTGGCAAAACTGCAAGGTGCTGAACTCAATGAAAAAGCAATTATGTTGCTCCCTAAAAACGTCTTCGCAGCAATGCAACTGCGTATAGTAACAAAACCAACTTTAAAGTGGCTCAAAATACAACGAAGACGGTTGGGCCATCATGCTTTGATATCATTTCTTAATCGCCAATAAAATATCTTTTCCCACCAAATCACTTTGGAATAGTAGTGAAGCCGACTTTAAATGGTCTTGATGGGACGCCTCAAGCAATTAACCATATCAAATTGTACATAGCGTATCTACTAAGCGCGCTCTAACTTGCTCAACGCAGCCTGCGCGCGTGCAGTGGTGAATTTAGTTCCCTCTCAGCCAGTCTAGTTACGCTTCAACGAAACAAGCAACGGCTGCTGGTTTCGGTACAAGAAATGTTGAGTCTCACCAACGCCTTGTAAGGTAAAACCCACCTGACGCGTACACACTGTCGTGTCGCTGGCGGATTGCGTTTAGGAAACTAATAAGGCACGTAAGAGCCAACGCTCAGCATTTGCGCGCACGGCGGCGAGCACGGCGTGTCCGATCACAAAACTTAGCTCAGGCAGAAAAAAAAAAAAAAAAAATCACGCATCTCCACAAAAGTGAATCATGACGAGTGGGCGAATCACTGGGGATCGTTCTTACCGTAAATCGCCCGTGACAATGCCCACTCGCGCACGTAAATGAGTGACAGGGCGTTTGTACAGCATATATAATTCCAATCCAATCCAATCCGATACAGTTCAATCCAATCCAATCCAATCCAATGCTCATCGCGCATGCGCAACACTGTGTACAAGGACTCCCACGGACAAAGCGAGGTCCTAAGGTGCTTCGCCCCTGAAAGCTAACCTCCCCGTCTCGCTCTCGCCTCCTGGTCATCGCCACTCGGCGCCCCCCAAACCAGCAACATCGCACGAACCGGAATCAAGCCATTCTCGTTTACGTTACAAGCTCGAGGCCCGCCGCGTTGGCGATGATCAGGGGGAGGAGGTTGTGGAGGGTTAAAACAAAAATACGAGGCGTGCCGAGGGCAAGAAAGCGTGATATTAGGAGGAAAGCAAGAACAGCGCGCAGCAGGGCCAACCGCGTGCCACCAGACACGCATGCGTGCGCGGCTTATAGCGCGCAGGTAGCGCGGAAGACGGAGATGAGGCGTAAGGAGGGGGGGCTACTCCCAGTTCATTGGCGTACCGCGCAGGGAGACGGTATGCGTGCTCCCGGACGGGGGGTGCCACTCGGCGTAGTACGCGTGCAGGCCGTGCGCGCGCGTGCAACCGCCGAAAGAGGCGAATATATCTGCTGCCCGTCTTGCGTGCTGGCCAGGCCGGCGGCGAGGGGAGAAGAGACGGGCCGAACATTACCGAAGCACCTCGCGCGCTCCCGGATGCTGGGCCCTGTTGGGCGTGCGCCATTCCTGCGCCCCTTCATCTCGGCGCTGAATGAGCCCTGCCCAAGGAGCGCTTGTTTCTGCTGCGCGGGTGGCGGAGGCGATCCGGGTGCTTGCAGCGGGCGCGCGCACTGCCGGATTCGCCCTCTGCTGTGCACGAAGCTTTCCGCAACGCTTGCTTCCTTTCTTATTCATCCTCAGGCACATTGCCAGATGGGCGAACTACGCACTTCGAGATGAAGCGCCGCTTCCAGTGCGAGCCGTGTCTGCTATCTGTTGGACAGTAAAGCCGCGGGGTCGCCACATACGCTCCGTTAACGTGTGTGGCGTTGTACGAGAGAAGACAGTTTTCCATCCCCTGCGAAACCAGAAAAAGGCTCGAAAAAAATTCACGCATCTCCACGAAGTGAATCATGACGAGTGGACGAAGAAGCCCTGGGGATCGTTCTTACCGTAAATCACCCGTGGCATTGTCCACTCGTGCATATAAATGAGTGACAATGCGTGTGCACAGTATATACAATTCCAATCCAATCCGATACAATACCATTTAATCTAACCCAATCCAATCCAATGCTCCTCGCGCATGCGCAACAATGTGTACATGGACGCCAAGGGACAAGCCACGGATAAAGCGGAGTCCTAAGGTTCTTCGCCCCTAAAAACCTACTGTGAGCGAAGCTGACATGTTGAAACACGCGCGTTTCCAGTCGGCAAGTTGTGGTGACGACCAAGTACCGTTCATGGAGGAATGCCAGCAGTCCTTGCTTCCCAGGCATTTTAGGCACGGGCTGAACACGCTCACGTCTGGATGGCACACAGTTGAGTGCATATTTGCCAGCAAGGAATGTTCATGAACCTACGCTGCCCGCGTGCGAAGCGACGACGACAGTTGTGTACAGGCCTGGGGGACGACCAGTGGGCGATCATATCAAACGATTCCGCGGAATGCGCTCCTACCGCAAAGGGCGATCCACAGTGCGAGTCGCATAACGACTGGGCTTGGAAACGCCCCGCGAACGCGCCCACTACAGCCTGCAATCGTCCAGCGGTTCCATTGTTTCCCACCGCGCAGCCGCATACACGAACGGGGAGACAACACCCAGCGCGCGAAGCCACTCTGCGCGAGGCTGCAGCGTCCAGCCCGTGTGTGCGCTCGCAACGCCCCTCGGTGTTTCGTATTGACCATAGCACGCGCATTCTGACCCGTGCGTGTGTGTGTGTGCGCTGTGAAGAAATGGGCGGCTTAATGAGCGCGGCCCATGCGAGACGCACAATGGGCTCGGGGCGCGCGCAGGAGACGCGGACACAGCCGGCCTCTCGGGTCGGGGTGTGACTGTGCACACAAAACACAAGTTAGCCTGAATGGGAGTTTCTTGGCTGGAATACGTCTTTTAAACTCCTCACGACAGGCGGCCTGCTCCCACGTGTGGTAGTATGATGGTGGAAAAACTGCCAGTTTACACCGGGGGCCACAAGCCGTCGTAAATAAGCGCATTTACCACGGTTGTACCTCTTCACAAAACGCAGTATCTGGCTGTGATTACTGCGTTTGTCCTAATGGGAGTATTAAAAACTCCCACGCCGCCTCCATTTCCTTCTCCTCCTCCTTCACCCCTTCCTCCTCTACGCGTCCTTACAAAATGGCTGCCAGTTGGTGTCGTGTGTCGTGTGAGCTCCAGCGTCCCCGAAAATTTCTTGCCAGTGTGAACTTGCGGCCGGACGAACGGATGTGAAGTGCTTCCCAACAACCGAAGCTCGTTGCGAACATTGTGGAACCAGCCTAGACTGACGTGCGACGGACTGCAACGTCGGCTCCGTGTCACCGACTTTCGAGCCGACGGAATACGCCGGCCAGCCGACGCGAGGCCTAAATGCAGTGATCGCTGAGAGTGGCTCGTTAAAAACAACGTGGTTGTGCCTCTGCGAGGTGGTTGAAGGTAAGATTTTCACGTTTTTTATTGTACGCAACATTTTGGGAGACTTGTGCCCCTTCTAGCGTCAAATAAACTCAACGTGTTTCCCGCGCCACTGCACGCGCGATTCTCCGCCACTGGAGGTGAGCGTTGTGCGTGAAAGACGCCACCATGCCCGAACGCCATTGGGGAGGCCGAACGGTGTAAAAGCAATGCGTATTTGCGCGGGTCTCGAGCGGAACACTCACTCATTCACACTCGCAAGCAGAATGAAAACTGTCCGAACTGTGGACGGCTGTTAGGTGTTTTTGTTAGGCTGTGTCTGTGGCTTACTGGCAAGCGAGGGTGAAGTTGGCCGGTCAAACGTCGCAGGGCGGCCGCTTTTATTGAGAAGTAGGTGTGGTGCCAGCCGCGCCTGCGACGAGGAGGGTGACTGCCGCGTGCCGCCGGCGATTAATTGCTTTCACTGGAAAGGGATAAGGTCGGGGCCCCGTGGGAGCTCTCCGTACGCTAGGCGCGTGTAACTATAACCAGCAAACTCCATTCGAGGGAGCATTCTGTAGAGTCGACAGACGACTGCTTATTTTATTTTTATTTTTTGAAGGGGGGCACGCGCAGGTGTCACACCGACCGAAACTTTTCCTTAACTTTCGGTGAGGGGAGAGAGGGGCAGTGCGGGGGGTAAAACCTGAAGCTCGTTCCCAGAACACTACAGGCAAGGAAAAGAGGGAAAGGAAGCATTTTGAGAAGTTGGTCGCCACAAGGGTCGCGCACCTTTTTGAGCAGCAGAACACTTCGTTTTGACGAACTAGTGAGCGCAGGTGTCTCGGACAGAAGTCAATTTTGCGTAGCTTTAAACAAACATTCAGACATTACGGAAAGTTGGACACAAGAGTGACAAGTTCAGCGTCTTTACAGTGCGTTTCTTTTTTTCTTTTTTTTTCAGGTCAGATGCACAATATGCTTATGTATTTGTTACCGCAGACTTAAAGCGTTTTGCTATCCCCCTAATCAATGTGCTGTTGTGGCTTCCAGAAGAACGTGCCAGGGGGTGCGGCAACGTCAGCGTTTGGGAGGCAGGTGCAAGCAAACAGCGCACCGACGACATGCTGACCTCATTGTTTGCAAATGGCTTAAATTTTTTTCGTTGAGGAGTGTTGTAGTAGATAAAGTTCTTACCAAGATACCTTGTGTTCTCGATGTAGGTGTTTTGTTGATTCAGTGTTTTTATTGTCTTATTAACGTGTTCACACGTGTATCGTATTCATGTAATTTTTATGCAATAAATTGACTGTGCAGAAAACAAACTTTTCACGTTTCGCCATTCAACGTTTGAAGCGGAAAAAGACTAGAAATTACGTGATCCCCAACGAAAAATAAAAATGCGGCCTGTGCCCTTATTAAGAACTCCCAAATGCAGTAATAAATTCAACTGCAGCGCATATATATGAAGCGCACAAAAACACACACAAAAAAAACCTCGAATGCGCCCCCTGAAAACTCCCAGTTGGAGGAAACAATACACTCCCAATGGTACCCCTGTAAACTCCCATTGTAGTGGCAGTAAAATGAAACTCCCATATGCTACTGAAAAAACTGCCGAAATAATGGGAGTAAGGCGAAACTCCCATTGGAAGGAGTTTTGAAAACTCCGAATTGGTACTGAGTTATGACACAAGCCATTTACTCCCATTCCGGCTTATTTGTGTTCTGTGTGTGGCTGCGCGGAAGAGGATGGCGCGTTCGCGTGCACGGTTGATCAGTGCGCGCACATTGGGAACACACTCATCAGCATGATTCTGTGAGCGTAGAATTTTTGATATTGCGATGATCCCCTTGCATATATGCGTCGATAAATCACAGAATTAACCGTCGCGCACAGAATACGCGACCACCGACATCTCGAAGCTGTATATACGCAACGGTAAACAGCAGTATTTCTCGCCTCCTGTTTTGCTATCCCGTGCGCACAAAGCTCAGTTGATGTTTTTGCATACAGAAGGCTTTTCACCACCACATAAATGTTAGCGACAAATTGCAGCAGAACCTGATGTTACTAAGTTAGCAATACTATTTACTGCCTTCGAAATACTACAGGGCTACTTTTCAAACTGAAGCAATCGCTTGAACAAGACTGCCGTCTCACTAAGGGCAGCTGCGTTAACGTGCTACTAACTTCGCATACAAACTTCGTACGGGGTCTTCACGGAATAAAATTTTCACAGGTCTAGCGTAGGCTTACTCATCGGAACAGGAATTCGCACGCTACAATTCACTCAGTGGTTGCGGCGTCCTTTGTATTGTCAGCGGCTAACCATGACAGACAAACGCTTTTGTGAACTAGTTCGCGGTATATCCTTTGCCCTCACAACGACAGACTATATTTGCTGCCGAACTATATCTCGTCGTGGCAGAGTATTACTCGTTTCCACATCTTTCCATCCTCATCTGCTTCCTGCATAAGCACAACATTATAGATACAGAGTCATCGAGCGGTGAACCGTTTATGCTCATCGGACACCTGCCATGTTCCCGGGTATACATATGGGCGAGAATATCACACGTACCGCTCAGCGGGTTTCGTGGCTTTCTGGCTACCAGTATCTCTGCAGGGTGTTGATCTCTGTGTACAATGGCGGGATGTGCTGCTTCGTGTCCTCTAAACGACTTGGACTGCATGCGATGTTGCGAGCATACACGTCAACCACCGGAATTCTACATCTGCGCTTCGACACCCCACGCTTTGCATTGCAGTCAGACCATTTGGCGCTATCGTTGTGCATAATGTGTCTGTTACATACAGCCAAAAAGTTTCGGGAGAGAAAGATTCAATTATATTTCCGCAACGTCAAAGTGCTCCCAAATAGTACTGCAGCCCGTCGTCTGGCAGGATCGGCACTGTTGCGTCAGTTCGGACTCACGCAGGTCTGAATTACACAACTTCTTCGGCTGTGAAGGCCCATAAAACAAGACATGCTTGGATAAATGGTACCGAAAATGGCAAGCTATACACGAGATGGGATATAGAGCATCAAAGCCGAACGGCAGGTGTTTCTCGAAGCATCGTAGCGACAAAAACTATACATAAGCGTCACAAACTCTCTCTTAGCATGCGCGCATTGTTGTTATCAAAAACGGTTTTTAACGGTCTCTAATACCGCGGTGGAAGCTGCGTCAACATTCACATGTTGAGCCCATGAGGTAGCGCTCCCTTCTGAGATCTATACAAGACGATGCGGATGAAGATATCGCATGCGGCTACACATTCACCCGCACTATATATGGCAGTGAACGCAAACGGGCGGGTGCATGGATCCGCTTCCACATACCTTCCGATACAACTTGCTGCTGCTGCAGGGTGCGTAGTTACTTTCAAGCGTTTCTTGACTGTCATCAGATGTCGATGCCAGCTCGTCTCGCGCGTCACTGCGGCACGAGACCGAAAATCTTTCTTTGTATGCCACAAGTTCCCGCGTTATCTCGGCCAGGCCGGGCTAAAATATCGGCGGGAAATAATAATAAAAAAGGGAACCGTTTATAGCCCTAAACTATAGAGCCTATCGTCCCATGCCGAGGCTATACTGGGCGCGTCATCGCGGGTCGTCTCGGGTGATGGGGCTGGCGTGGCGGATAACGATACGACTTTTTGAAGGCGACCGGCGTCGCGCCCATACGTTTCTTCAGCCTTCCGCAAGACGCTAACAGCTCGCTGGGAGGCCAGATAGACGCCACACGGCGGCAAGGCACTCTGAGACAAGGAACCCGCGTTGTGGGCGCTGAACAAACAGGAGCAGTATATCGTAAATATAAGTTCTCTTCTCAAAAGGACGGCCCGTCATAAAAACGCCCGGCTGTATATGCGCGCGCGCCTTTGGCGGAGGCCGCCGAAGCTACCAAGATAAGAAGCGCTTGGCTCCACCGTGCGCTATGCGCTCTCCAAAACTCGACGCGTTCTTTGGACAGCAGCGAATATGCACGTTTCATTTTTCTTTCTTTTTGTCCAGTGCACGCAACCCTGCATGGAAACTTTTCCGTCTCCTACCTCCAGAAGATTCACTCCACCGGTCACCATATACGATCGTTGGTTGCTGTAGCTGCGAATTGTCAAGGAGTGTAGCGTATAGAGCTTATGTTTTATGTGCGTCCCAAACAGTATCTCAACTTCGGGATCAGAGGTGGACATAACTGTTTCACTGCTGTAGCTGCCGAAAATTTCAAAGGGGAACACAAACCGTTGCAGGACGCCCAGAAAGCGTTCCTGCTACGAGTGGTGCAAAGGCATTGCACGGAAATGCATCATAAAACACGGAGGATGTCCACGACGTACGACATAACTGCGCCCTTTCTGAGATTAAAACGAATATGGTAATCAGACGTGAACACGGACAAGAACTCCTTCTGATACTTCTGCAGAAGGAGTTCTTATATTTCGACGGTATGGCTTACCAACAAGCAAATCATGTGGGTATTCACCAGGGCCATACGAAAGCGACGAAAGTGCCGTGTTTGTATTGCTCCTCCATTCTTGGGGGTGTATATAGGGTGACCGTCTTTGGCTTCCATAAACGAACGAGTCGCTATGCCCGATGTCGTAGATTCCTTATAAGGTAAAAATAGACCAAATAAATATGCAATTGAAGAAGTGCTTAGTTAAGGTGGCCTCGAAATACTTTTGGTGACAATTAAGGTGGCAAGTTTTCGTGAGAAGGTAATTAAACGCATCACGCCCGTTGCGGTGTCATGGACATGCGAGCCGACGATTATGCTGCTACACATTGAAGACGGCGTGCAAACGCACCCAGGGTTTTTTTTACGCCGTCCAATCAACACGCATGAAATCATGCGTGCAAAACGGCAGAAATGTACTACTGGCTGCAGGTTTCTTTGACAAAAGCATATTTTGTTTGTGGATGTTGTTAACTGCGCAATAAAAAGAAGAATGACGTGTGTCCTGTGCGCGCAGGGGATACGGCCATGGAAAGAGCTTTCCAAGCGCTTTAGCCGCCGTAGACTCTGGGGCCACGCTCAATTCTCTAGGTCCATTAATTCAACATGAGAAAGTGCGTTTGTGTCCGAGAAACCGCATGTTCGATTTTTTTTGGGGGAAAACAACAAACAATCGAAAATATGCTGGCAAAAAAATTACACCATGTTCCCGCAGGGGAACAGTATGCGAAGCAGCCATGGGGTCGACTGAAGTTCCCATTAGTTTTCAGTTCGTCGTTTCCGTTGACGTTCAGCTTCGCGTGCCTTCGTTGTATCAGTAGCTTCTTGACGTAGTGTGAATGAGTGAAGGACATGAGGCGCGTTCGTAGCGCATGCTCCCGTCTCGGTTTGTAGCGCATGCAGTGGGAAGAGCGCCACGTGCCTCCCATTGCGGCCAGAGAATCGTGGGATTGAAACCGGGCGCCGCCTAACTATTTCTTTTTATAATGGACTGCGCTGACGTCAGCCCAAACGCTGACGGGGCTGAAGAGACGCGCATGCGCAGTAGAGTGCGGACAGCGTACAACGACAACGAGGGAGGGAGGGACACAGCCCCGAGCATGAGATGCTTCGCATCTAAAAAAGCAACAATCACCTGCCGCCGATCGCCCATAAGACTAAAAAAATAGCTGTAAATCAGTCTGGAGTTACTTGGACATCCCTGTGTCCTCCTCTGCATCGAAACAGCTGCTCTGAAGGTGATGACCGTAATTTGCCATAAGTATTCAATTTTCTCTTTCGCCTCCATCAGAAAACTGAACCTAAATTATAAGCAGGAAATGCGAAATGATCGACTTTATGTTTTGGTGCTGGCTATAGTCAAGGTGCACAACAAAACAACTGGCGCGACATGCAAGACCGAAAGCATGTTGCTAAAACGGACCATGAAGACAATTTGGACAACCTTGTTTTATTTAAAAACTCTAGCTTTTGAAAACTCGCTTAACTCCTTGCTCTACGGGAAAGAGGTCGTTTTCAACAACTAAAAAAAAGATCCAGAATGTTGGCGAATCGGTGAGGTACTTTAAGCAGATTAACCACCACATTAACTCTATAGGTGCCATCAAACGCGAACAGAGACCTCAGGTTTCCGCCCACTCGGAATGAGACTTCCGCATTCACGACCACGCGAGTGCCACTTCTGTTCGGTGTTTATGGCACAGATCCTATAATGTCAATAACCCAACTATACTAGAAATCATACGCGCAGTGTGGTTTTGATGAAGGGCGCAACGTGTCATCGTCTGTTGATTAGTGAACGGAGTACGATAGCAAGATATCTTTATTGTGGGCACTTAACTTGTAGTGCGCTGAGTGTGCTCTATGTGCAAGAAATCCCTTATCCCTTCTATTGCCGGCTGCTAAACATTGCCCGGGGGTTACTCCACGACACATCAATGGACAGAAACAACAGCTATGTGTACCATTCGCTATAGCTTCAGCCTTGCTGAAACAAAACATCTACTGGTACCGCATCAACACAGCCACCGATCAAGCCCTTAGGAGAGATATTTAAATGCGGTAGAAATAGTATACATCAAAAGGACGACTCATTCCACAAGGATCTACCACGCACGGTTAGAGAGTTGCGGCTCCCGATACCCGCCCTTGTATCTACTCAGTGCAGGACAGCAACAGTTCTTAGATTCCGCGTAATTAATAACGTATAATTAGCCCAACGTGTCAACAGGTGACAGTAATCGGTTCGCCGCTCAGCATATAATCAGCAAAGCTTAATTCGAGGCAGGTTGGACAATCAGAAACAAGCGCCAAGTGCAGCCGCGTATTCGTCGCAAGCGTAGATTGCGTCTTGGCTCGTGTGAAAGATACGTTTTAGAGTACAGCACAGCTAAGGACGGCTTAATTCTCGCAAGCTACGTACGTATTTGGTCGTCAACTCTCTCAACATCGGTGCTCAACGGAATCGTGGGACTCGGTTTGTCTAAGCAGCCGAAATTCAACGGCCTCAAGGTAGCGACACGAGAGGGTGATCGCGAGACGGGCAACGACGACAAGGCAGTGGGAGAGACCGACTTACCTTCAGTGATGAGCGAAGGAGGCGGCAGCAACATATCGGCGATGACCGCTGTTCTGGCCGACGTCCCGTAGGCGACGCGGTGCGCTTCTGCTTGGCTGCTGCCGTGGCCCGAGTCGTCGCGGCAACAGTCTTTCGGCGAAAGCACTTGACGACGAGCAGACGACACGATCAGGGCGCACAGGATCGCGTGCTACGCGTACTGTCCAAGACGGTGGGACACAAAGCAGAGATGCGCCAACGGGGCACTGCACTTGAGAGGAGGCTGGGGGGGGGAGGGGGGTATCACGTTCAGAAGCGGCAGCAGCAGCAGCGAGCGGCAGCTCAGCGGACGACTTCCGACGCGGTGAGCAGCCAGCTCCCGACTAGCTGCCGTTGCGCGGAGGGAGCCGGTCGGCGGCGGCAGGCCGCTCCCGGATGCGGGAGCGCCCTCTCCGCTCATTGGCCCGCGCGGCGCGTGGCTGCGGCCCCTCCTCCTCCGGCTGCTGCTCCCACTGCTCCGCCGCCGCCATCCTCCGCTCTGACTTTGATAGCGGCCGCCCGCGGGTTCCGGTTCTCTCTACCAGGGACCGCCAGCGGAAAGAGGGGCAGCCGGAGGGACTCTGTGCTGTTGCTGTTGCAACGCGAGAGAGGACTCGTGCCTGCGCTTCGCGCGAGTTGCGAGCCGGAACAAATTCAATGAATGGTTCTCGCAGAGCCGTTCTTTACTGTGATGAATACTTTGTCTTCTGGATGTTCAACACCAACATCGCCCATTGAATGCCCGCTTGAAAACAAAAGCCGCTCCCCGCCTCTCTTATGATTCAAACTCTTGTTTTTATGTGCGTCAGTCCTGACCGGCACAATGGGTGTGACGGGGCCCATCTGTTTTATGCACTGCGCACAAGATCGCACATCAGCAACCTCTTCTCAAGGAATTTCTAAATTCTGTAAGCAACCAGGCACTCTCAAACATATTATACGGGAGTGCGGCAAAAACCCAAACCTGCCACCTCTTCCTGCATCCCCTGAGCAGTGTGAGATATTGCTGTCCAGCACGCCGCTGTTACTTCACCTGCCTCATAGGCACCTCTATTTACACGGCGCTCCCCCCCCCCCCCTCCCCCCACACTTCCTTCAAATCTTTCAACCCCCTCCCCCTTCCCTTCGGACCTGATGAGGTGTCGGCATGCAAAGCCAGACAGTTTCGGGTCTCTTTCTCCTCTCTCTCCCCCCCCCCCCCCCCTCAAAACCTCGAAAGAGAGAAAGCTCCCTACCGCAAGATCAACTTCTGCTGGTCGAAAGGGACAGTTAAGCCAAAAAGGCGTGCATGGATTCCTGAAATAAGGGACCACCCCGCGTCTAATGCTCATTAAAAAAGCTCTCTCTCTCTCTCTCTCTCTCTCTCTCTCTCTCTCTCTCTCTCTCTCTCTCTCTCTCTCTCTCTCTCTCTCTCTCTCTCTCTCTCTCTCTCTCTCTCTCTCTCCCGGTGAGTACACGGAGAAAACTCCAGAGTGATGTTTAAAATCGCTCTTTTCCCAGGTTCTTTCAAGTGTCATTATACAGCATCTAACGTGTGTGTCTGGTAATCTGATAGGCAATGTACGCGTCGACCTTTCTTGAGGGCACCGAGGACCGACCAAAGTGCAAGTTGTTCCTCACTGCATCAGGAAGACTTTTTCCCCTTCGCATTAGAATGTTTCGCTTAATTTATTTCTTTTGATAGTCCTACGTGTAATTGTTTTTGTTTGTTTTTCAAATTGGGTCTCTACGCGCGAACGAACCAACTGGCGTGCAAAAGCCTGCTGTGTAAACAGTGGGAGGCTACCAACTGATTTCCACTTCCCCGGATTCTTTAACGCTCCAATGTTCATACGAGGGTATTGAACACGCAGCCTATATCTTCTCTCCGTATACTTGAACCTATCAGCCACCGAAGCACCGCCACGCACCCGTGTTAACTCCTCTACACTAAAGTACACGTAGTTACTGCACATAGTTACTTATATGAGGAACGACTGCTTCAGTCCTACGGCAGCTATGCATCTTATAACTCTGCGCAAGCACTAGCCTTGAATAGCTGTTCGCAAGTGTGGAAGGCGAACCGCGTAAATATTCGGAATTTACTGACGCCCACATCTTGCCTCAGCGTATAGGGAAGTTAGGTTCAGGCCACACACCCTTACAACTACAACAACAACAACAACAAAAAAAAAACTCGTAAAATGGTAGTAACGGCTGTATTTTCTAACTCATTACGAACTTTTAGTACCCCCTAGAACGGTACGTAGGTCCTGCCACTAAGTGTGGAACCGTTACTAGTCTAGACCGCGCACTTAGTAACTGCTGCTTGTTTGATACTAACATTCACTGATAGTACCAAATTCCACGAATTATTGCACATAATAACGGCAGCACTTTTCCCACTACAAATCAAGATTAAAAAGTTTTTGCAAATTCACATGCTGACTTGTATATGCTCACATTAAAATGCATAATTCTAAAATTATCTCTAAAATTCTTTATTTTTGCGACATGCCCGCCGACTATACCAGATCACTTTCCACTGTTGGCTATAAAAGCAAGAAGAGCCGATGTATTTCTAAGGTAACTAAGTTAAAACCGCTCTCCGCGTGCGTTCCGTTGGTTTTCTTGCTCAAATTATTTGTTCGTTGTCTAAGTGTGATATGTGCGTGTTGAATGTGTTTGTCGTGCTGCACGCTCAGCCGATCTACACTGTCACGCGTAGCTTTTTGCTAGGTTATGCACGACCAGTTAGTAAAATCACTAGGTACCTAGTTTATACTGTGACAAGTAACTGGTTAACGACCTTTTTTAAAGAGTGCTGCAGTGTGCGCTTTACGTACAGCGCGCATAGTTTGGGAAGGGGGCGTCCAACCTCTTCGGGCGCGTTCACTGACAATTAAGCGGAATGCTTTGCGAGCGAGTCTCTGCCAACCGGAGATCTCATCTTTCAATGCAGATACAGCAAGGTAATTATGGGGGAAAGAATGCCCCCTACACCGAGCGGCGTTGTAGTAAATGGACGCAGGGACTCCCCCACAAGCCGCAACCTTTTCATCTTCGACCCAGACGTCTAATTTCTTTGCGGTGTCAAAAATAACACTGGTTTTAAAATTACTACGAATCACGATGCAGCCGAAGAAACAATTCTGAAGATGGTATTTAGAACCACTAGATCAGGTTTCCGAGTATCGACACTCTTTTCTCTAATTGTTGTATGCCGCCGACAGCGGCCATTGGTCGAACCACGTCACGTGACATTTGTTTACCCCGGAACACCCATGGGCGCTGACATTTTGGTGCTTCTATGTTGACGCGTGCGCGCGTTCTTTGATAATTCGTGACTTTCGGAGCGCGGTGTAGCTGACATGTTGAGAGTGAGTCTTTGAGCACTAGGCAGAGAAGCGATACCGTGGTGCTCTGTACTGGGCTGTTTCAACAGTCCGGACGGTAGAAAACACCTGCTTCGCTTCCCGGTGCGAAGAACAACTGTGGCCTAGCATAACCTACAGCCACTAGTAAAGCGTAGCTTATTTAGTGGCTCTAGTGTAACCTATATCCACTAAATAAGCGACACTAGCGTAACAGAGCGTGACTCTATCGCCCCGGCGTGCACAGGTTCGAAATCCTCAAAAAGTAAACACAGCTGTCATGGTTGCCAAGCTGCACCCGGACCGATTCCGCCCGTCAATGTCGGCCACAGTAGCGTCAGCTGGCCACTCTGGCGTCAGGCATCAAAATGGCTGACGCCGTGAGTCAGTGTCGTTACTCTCAGCTTATTTAGTGGTTCTATTGGTACCTAGTACCCCTGTTGGCGACAGCCTGACACACTTAGACACAAGTCTTCCCCTTCCCCTCCTCCAGGCATCTCCCCCCCCCCCCTCCCCACAGGTCCGAAAATTACATTTCATAAAAACAAAGCTAAAATGAGTGACTCTGCTGCCTTCGATCGTTTTGTAATATGGACACCTTTCGCATACTGACGCAACATGCCCGTACCGAAGGCGTTGTTTCGCCAAAGTTATCAAGTTGGAATGACTCGTTACTTTAAAATGCGTGGTAATGAAACTGTTGGGAACAAGTAGTATGAGAAAAGTTCTGGGCGTTTTGTCTTCCCAAGCAGCTATAAAAATTTCAAAGAGCTCTCCAAAGCAACCGCGCACATGTTCACGGTTTCAGTTGCCATTTAAAGGAGTACTGACACCAAATTTAGAGGCCTAAATAACGATATAATTGGCTTCAGTAGTTTGTACAGATTACCCACAGAAATTTTTGGAGCGATCCGAGGCTGGAAACGCATCAAAAATCGATTTTAATTGCCCTGGCCGCGAACTATTACAAATCGGCAGCACTAGCGAAATCGCTTAGGGTGTGACGTCAGGCTATCCGCGATTTTGCGGCCGATTCAGCATGACGTCATACAGTTGTTTCCGGAACCGGAAGCGATAGCCTGCGCTGTTGTTGTGGGCGGTCTCGCTTCGATAGGAGGTTTGGCTTGGCTGCGGTACCGCTGTGAGCAAGGCTTGCGAAGTGCGCACTTCACGTTTCCGCGCAGGTATTGCCATCTCTCGACCGGTCGGCGCACCGCCCGCCGCGCGCCGCGGGGGGCCGGTCAGCGTATACGCTTGCATCGCGGCAGATATCTGATCGCCGCTTTTAAAATAAGCCCTGATAACAATCCCAAGCACAATTTTTCACCACACTAACACCTACTTTCTCGCATGTGGAACTTCATTTTAACGATCAGATTGATTCAGAAGAGCAGCGACAAGCGGTTGCTACCGTCTTGCTACCGTGGTCTGCGCCGGATCGAGCCGCTGAGTGTCCGAGCTGGCAGGCGCGGCCGGCGTGTGCGCGAACTGTTTCCGAAGGCAGGAAACGCTTCACGATTGCCTGCTTTATCCATTTTTTGCGATTAAACGCGCGGGATCTACAAATTCAGCTCAGCGATAGTCGTAGTTGACCATGGAGCAAAAACGGTGGGCGGAGCGACGCCGACGACGCATCGCACGCACGCATCGGGTCATGTGTCTCAAATTCACGCGTACGACTAGTCGTGGTGACAGTCGTAACGATCAGTCGCATGCGAATCGAGTGTACAAATCGTACATGTGTCCAGCGCTTTAGTGTGAACCGCGTGCAATCCGTAGCAGACGATGCAGCGAACGTCCCTGACGTCACGGAGACCATGACGTCACGGTCCGACGTCACGGAGACCGTGACGTCAGGCAGTCCGCTTGCAGGCTCTCCTTCGAACGGCCATTTTCCCGCGCGGCGACCGAATTTGAAAGTGGTTGCAATAAACGTGCTATAATTAATTATATGTTGGTGGCTGACGCCTTTCGGTTCGATTTTCGTAATTACTGGGACCATAGGTATTCTTTACAGCATAAAAACTGAAAGCGAGAAATTTCGTGTCAGTACTCCTTTAAGAAATCTCCCGGTACTAGATTGCACTGAAATGGAAATGGATCGTTTTGGGCAACTTTCTCGTACCCACGTTTGTGTATAATTTATTGTATCGGTTGTACTGCTTATTGTACCGTATTGTTGGGATACTCATTTCGCCGCGCTTTATTCGCAATGTAGACACTTAATTCAGACAACTGCAGACGCCTATATACGAACCTATAGCCATGGCTCACAACAACAACAACAACAACATCGACATCGACGACAACGGCAACGACGACAACAACAACAACAACAATTCACGATAGTAAGTCAGTATGTCAATTCAAATAAAAAAGGACAAATAAAAGGAATTAATTCATGTTCGTCGTAGACAAAAAAAGGGTTAATCTGACTACCAAGTTTGACAAAAGAATGGCCTGCAGCACCGAAATATTCTATGCCACAAATAAAGAACCAGTAAAAAAAGAAGTAAATAGGGTCTCCCTAATATGGTCTCCCTAACTCGCTTAGACGAAATTAGTTTAAAGCAAATGATGGGCTCGTAAAACCGGTCTCACTAATAGGACGCCTCAGGAGGCCATCAGCATCATTTTTTAGAGAACGCAACTCCATATTAAAAAAAAAAAATTAAGGGGCCAACACCCACATCCCCACCCCTTTCCTTCCCCTGAGCAGTGGGAGTCCGAGCTGACCAGCTCTAGGGTGCCTAACCAGGCACCCTAACCAGCTCCGCACCGGAGCGCCAGGTGGCCCTGGTGCGGCGCGCACTGGAGGCAGCCCGGACAAGAGGCCTCCTGGACTTAGGAGGCTAACCACATACCCCTTCCCTTTAAGCTCAATAAACGTTTTGCCATCCATCCAAGGGGCTCAGTCGTCAGATGTGGCAAAAACTTGATATGGGCGAGTTGGTACATTATGCTTGATAATTACTACGGCGCAATAAAACATGAGCGAAGAAGAAACACGTATACAACAACACAGCGCCGAACTCTGACGTCACAATGTTCTTAGTTTTTTTGTGTAAATAAGCAGCGTCATTTTTCAATAATTTTTGTTGGATGTTCGGCACTGTGTTGTTGCACGTGTTTCTTCTTCGTCCTCGTTTTATTTCGCCGTGGTATTTATCAAGTAAGAGATAGAGAGTTCAATGCTTTTGTGACTTCTTGAGGTTGACTACATATAACCCTATGGCCCTGACGGATCTCAGCATCACAGTTTTAAGATGAGGCTGAGGTGGAGTTAAATATTGTATATGTGTGTCCAGAGTATACATAGGAGGCAAGTCCATGCATGTCTTCGAAGGTCCTGACGTGAAACACAGCGTGCGAGTTCGAATTTCAGAGAGGCTGGGGTTGGGATTTACAGTTCCTGATCAGTAAAAATTAGTGGCCTCTTTTGTTCCCGTTAAATGCTAGCGCCTATTCTACGTGTGTGAAATAAGCTTGTTAAAAGCTTCGAACAAACTTCGTAGAACTGTTCAAAACGCTGTTAAACTGCAAGATACAGCGAGATGAATTAGCGATTAGTCGACGACTTGGCTATCATCTCGCAGCATATCGCAGGTAATCAACGGCGCATGCATGCCCACCGGCCAATCCCAAACGCCACTTACAATATCTTACCGTGGACATCTCTGTGAATTTGGATGCTGATTTAAATGTTATCTCGAGATTGAGGTGAGATAAAGTTTAAGATCTGAGTTGGCGGGGGTGTGCACGCTGAGGTTAGGGCAGACGTTCAAGGCCGATGAGGTAAAGGCCTTCAGGTCAAGTTCGTCGTGTTCAATGTACAGTTGAGCTAAGCTTGCGCCAGTTGAGGTTGAGTTGGGTTCGGTAAAACTGGTTCGAGAGTTTGAGGTAAGATCAAGACTGGTGAGGTTATGCGCCCATCCAGGTGCTCAGTAGATCTCCCGCGTTAGTGCCTGATCGCGAACTACAGCGTCTGACGTTCCGACGTCGCGAGACTGACTGACGGGCGCCAGCAGCCGCCGCGGCGGGAGGGCCCTTTAATGGCCGCTGTCGCCTGCAGGATAACCCCGGCGGGGAAGGTTCTTGTCGAAGGAGTTCGCGCCGTGTGGGCCGAATTAGCATGGCGCTTTTTCCTGCTGCGACCTCGGGCCTCACGCAGGGCCATCGGCCGCACGCGTGCCTCGTCGTAAAGCGATCGCGTACGCAGATACGATGCCGCTGCGGTGACACGCGCTGCTTCTGCAGCTCGCGCTTCTTCTTATTTTCCGTTCGCGCTGCTTTCTCTCCCGGGGGACATAAAGAACCTCCCTCTCGTTCTTTACACCACTCGCGATGCTCCGCGGTGGTCCTTTTTATGAGCCACCGCCTAAGTGGCCGGACGGCCGAGCAATTCGTCCCCGCGCCCGGATAAAGCAGAGGGAGAAGCTCGCCAGCTCTGCCTGCATTCACGTGCACGCGAGCACAATTTTCCGAATCAAGTGCACAATTTTTTGATCATGTGCATAATTTACCCAATTGAAAACACAATTTCGCCCATCACGTGCACATTTGCCTAACTGCGTACGCAATTTTCCTCATCCCATGCACCCAATAGCATACACGATTTTGCCTATCACGTGCACAATTTACATAACTCGTGCACAATTTTCCCAATCGCATACACAATTTTTTCTATCACGTGCAAATTTGCCCAATCGAAAACACAATTTTGCCCATCGCGTGCACATTTGCCTAATTGCGCACGCATTTTTTCCCATCACGTGCGCAATATGCCCAATTTGCGGACACAAATTTGCCTCTCACGTGCACAATTTTGCCCACCACGTGCACAAATTTGCCCTGCACGTGCACAATTTGCCAAGAGCTATGTGATTGTTATGGCATCATTTCGATGATTTGTATCCTTCTTAACCACGCCGCTTTCGCGCTTATCTTTTGTCGTCACCCTGCCCGACGACAGCGGAGACAAGGGCGCCCTTTCTGCGCACGAGACGGGCGCCGCATGCATCTGCACAAGGTGCACGTTCTTAACCCGGCGAGCGTTCATGCGTGCTTGCGCCGTCGCGGCAGGTGCGTGGGAGGCCCATGCATACATACAGTCGCACGTGGCGCAACCTGTCTGCGCTCAGACACGGCAAGGCATGCGTCGACCTTGACACACACTTTTGCGGCGTCGCGCGGACAGAGAGCGGCGTACCGGGGGCGCGATCGGCGGACGATATGAGCCCGGCGACGAAAGACCGAGCGTTTGGGCGATAAGTAGGGCGGACGAGGGGCCTCTGACGCCGTCCCCTGACGAGGCCCGTGCCCCGGCCTGGTTACGAGGGTGTCTTCCACCTGCCAAGCTCGAGGTACGTCATCGGTGGAGGCGAGGTTCGGCCGGTGTGAGTGAGGCGCGGGCGTGATGCGAGGGGGAACACTCACGGCTCTGTTACCTTCGGCGGTGCTGGCGCGGCTTAGCACGCTTGTGGAATGCGCTCTTTCTTTCCGCGCACTTAAAATGCGCTCGCGAGGCGTCTAGACGGGCGTTGCCGATTTGCTTAACCTCTGATGAGATATATTTCATCCGTGTCTTCCTGCCCTTCGATCCGTTTCTGTTGCTTTCCGCTTGGATTGGCACCGAGGTATGCGCACCGAACGGCGTGGCTTGATTTACTTTAATTCCGGCTTGCAGGTTCTGCGGACTTCTAGAGCGACTTATAATGTACCTTGGAGAGCCGAGTTTACGGTACATTCTTAATGCTCCGTGGGGAACCAGCGTTGAAAGCGATAGGGCTTCACGCACCGAAAGTGCTTACGCAGGGCCATAATTCACGCAGTACACTAGAGGGTTATGCATTTATATATGTAGACCACCTGTGGGTATTCTTGAAGTTTCGCACGCATAAAAATTTTCCTCCCGGTAGACAGGAGTGAATTGAGCACGACTGCATGTGTCTGCACGAATGAACACATCATCTTTGGTCATTAGTTATTTTCTTACCTTTTTTTGTTTTCGGGGAAGGAGTCAACCCAGATTTTGGTTTTCTTTATCAAAACAAGCAGCCACCACGCCAAGGTTACAATGTCTTCCTCGTGAGGTCACTGTCACGTTAAAAAATAAAACGAAATGCTTTATTCACATTCGAGCGGGATGCCAGGCTCCGAATGCGGACTTTTTATTCCGTTATGGCTCGATAGATTTACGTACTCTCACTCCCTCCCCGCTACTGCAGCGACTAACTACTTCGGAATGACGTCAGCCAAAGAGCGTGGCGAGAATAAACGCGTGTCGAGGCTGCAGAGTGCCCAGATCGCTTTCTGGGATCACCATTACCGATGCACTCGTGCATACGTAAGCTGGTGTCGTATAGCCGATGTGCCATCCGTCGGCGACTGCGCTTCGCCTGTGAGGACGCACGCCGTACGGATGCAAACGCCGGACTCCGTCGGTGGCGGATGGGCGGGCTCTGCGGCCACTTGGCCCCTCCCACCGGCGGCCGCCTCCGATAGCGGGCGACGCCGCCCCTCGCCCCACAGGTAGTGGTCCCTCAGCCGGATGCGAATCTCGCCCTCTCCGCCGCCGGGGTCGAAGTCGGTTCCGGCGGGCATCGATCGGGATAGACGCCGCCGCGGTGGGTGCGCCCAACGCGTGCGGGGTCGCGTGCCACAGACCACGCAAAACAAGAAGAGGGCGACGCCAAAGGAGAGCATGTAGATTTTTGCATCCCCGTTTTAATGTACACCACTCGCGACTGGCGCGCTTGGAGAGGGAACTTGTGTAACGCCCGCCTCTTGGCGCAACCGGCCGGAACCGCTGTGCAAATGTGGCGATCTTTCTTTTTTTTTCTGCGGGTATGCTTCTTCCAGCGGGGCGCCTCGACGCCCAAAGGACATCCTTTTTATTCATTGAAGAGATTTCGAGTTAAAACACAGAAAACCCTAGATATAATAACGTCCTCGGGACAAGAGACTGGGTTCGCAACAAACGATAGTTTGTTTAAAGCGGGAAGGATTTTTCTGCCAGTGCCGCGGTTGAGACCCTGAAAAACTTCGAGTAAAGCGCGTTCCTTATACGTACGCTTTATTGTATACATGTTGTGAGATCTCAGTGTTTGAAATTGGTCCGACTAAAAAAATTGTAATTGCGCTGCAAGACACACGGGTGACCGTTTTTCCAAACACGGGTTTTGTCAAGTAATAAAGTTTTTGCTACTACTACTACTACAACTACTATTACTACTACTACTACTACTACTACTACTACTACTACTACTACTACTACTACTACTACTACTACTACCTACTCTACTACTTAGTCGACAATACGTTCATTGGCCTTCCTAATATCCGGCTTTCAGCGGCATATTGATACGATGTATGAACAGCTTTCTTAATGCCAGTCGTTACTGATCTTCCCTTACCGGTCTACGGTTTTTCCCGAATACTTCCCATTATATGGTTAGAAAATCCAGCTGGTTTCGTGATATCAAGGCACAGCTAAACATCAAGCACGTCGGAAAATCCATGTGAGCCAGAACGTCCGCCGACCTATCAAAACAACCAACCGAGTCCAAACATTCGACGCATAGAAACGTCCAACGGATCAGAACGCCCGTCCCAGTAAGAACATTGATCCATTAGTCGGAATGTCCTTCAGCGAGGAAACATTTATTGGTGAATAAAGGTGCCCCCAAGCACTGCAGTGCATTAGTGCGCACAGGATTTTTTGTCTGGGGGGGCGGGGGGGGGGAGGGGGGGGGGTCAAAATTCTGACAACAAATATAAAATATAATATTATGTAAATATAAAAGTATAAAAGAACAAATATAAAGACAAATTTGAATAAATAATACCAATAAATTTAAATGGATATAAAGAAGAAATATTTATAATAAAATAAAAGAGTAGTCGTATTTTCCTCATTTTTCACACGAAAAAATTAAGCACCAGAGCAGCCGCCATAACCTACACGATGCGCCTACAGGAGGAATATTATGATTGGATACACCTTTGCATGACAACAACAACAACAAAGACACTCGAAGCCTTTTGCCATTCCCGAAGCCTCGGACCCGGGTTTGGAGGTCGAATGGGAAGATCAGGGTTGGAATGAATAAAATACAATAAAAGCCCTCCTGATTGCCTTCTTCGCTCCAGCAAAGCGCAAAGCCCGTGAAGTCTCCTCGTGACCTTTATGTTGGCAAAAATGCAGAGAGAAAAAACTCTGCAGTACAGTTGGCTATTATGTAATGACGGAAATTCTCCCTCCTCTACCGCTACGGTGTTGATCGGCAGGGAAGCAGTCAGGAAGTTTCAGTATTTTTAAGGTTAACTGGTTTAATTTACTAATATAATTGGCAGATCTTTAACCAATACGAAGTTCAAACAACACATTTATTACATGAAATGAGGAAATAGTCAACAGATCAAGGGTACTTGACGGAACATAGCTGATTGTGAAGGTGTCCCAGAGTAATTGAGGGACCGACGACGGGCGGCAGCGTTTCTGAAGTCAGACCCCGGCGCCGGCAACTGCTCCCCGTGAACCCGGTGGACAAGGCTTTGACTTGCTTCGACCGGGCAAATGAAAATAAAAAACAAAGCGCATTCCGGACACATTTTCCGCAACCAATCGGGGAAACGCTTCTTAACACTAATCAGCCATGGTCCCGCCAAAAAGATAGGGACCAAACACTAAAAGGCACAAAGTTTGAACCTGAAAAGGTGTGCTTCGGCAATAGAATTATTGACGTAGATGAAATAGTTAAGACAAAACACTGAAGTAAAGAGTGGAAAAAACAAGAACGGCCTTTGAAAGTAGAGAGGGCTCGGAGCCCGTAATACGTCTGAATGCGGAAGTTTACTCAGATGCGATCTATCTGCAAGTGAACAAAATCTGTGTACACGTTGGCCCAATTCGCGTCGAGCAGTCAAATTAACCCATATCTCTGGAAGTACATTCAGCACGACATCGTTGTCATCTGTGTTCACTGGTTTTCCTAACTGTGCACGAAACGTTGCCGCTTTTCTGCCTAGAATGTTATAAGGCGATATATATATAAAGGAAAACCGAACCTTCTTTTTATTCAACTCGAGAGGGAAGGCTATTTAGGCTCGTTATTTGACATATAACTTAAATATAACTGTTATATTTAACTGTTATATAACAGTTATTTAAGCTTTCAAATGAAATAAAATAAATTCGATCTGATATTATTAGGTTTGATTTAAGGTCAGAAGGCAAACTGGACAATACTGAGTCCCTACCTATGGGAAATTTCAGCGTCCTCTTTTTTTTTTTTTAGAAGATGATGAATGATTTAAATCTCGTGACGGAAGTTGCGCACAAAAGTTCAGAAAGTGGTATAATGTGGCCCTACAAAAGTTGTACTTTTTGCGGATTAGCGTGGGCTATGAGGCGCGCCGTAGGGGGAGGGGAGAGGGGGGGGGGGGGGGCGTGCTACGGAGTAATTTAAACCCCCAGGGATTCTTAAAGGAGCCATGAAGACAAAATACAAGTTGGGTTTATTAGAAAGACTGCTTAGTCCCGATAGCAATGATACCAATATCATCGCAATCTTCGAACAAATAACGGAGATATGAAATAAAACGTGTGAAGCAGTCACGAACCCCTAGGCAATTTCCCGCAACTTTTCTATGACGTCACGGAACCTTGTTTGTGTGATTGGCGGCCGCCTAACTGACCTGCCGCGACGACACATGACTGGACTGTCTGTAATGGGGCCTCTAGTTCCATTTGGCCGCATCACTTGAATGCTAACGCGCAGTTAACGCACTTATGTTTTATTGTTGGCCCATACGACGTCATTCTTGCTCATAACACGTCACTGTTGCGCAAAATTGTACTTGTTTTTTTTTTTTCTCGTTAAAAAGCATCTTTTGGGGCTGTAATGGAGCTGAGGGAGCTACTGAATCCTAGTTCTCTCAAATTACACGAAGTTGTATTTTCTCTTCATGGCTCCTTTAAGCATTCAGAAATTTCGTACCAACGGACACTTATTGCGTCAGTAAAATTTTTTCACGTTCTGTTTCTTAAACTACTTCGTTACACGCAAGTTAACTGGTCGGCACAGTCTTTAAGGCACATACTCTTAAAAGCTCATGCTTATGTTTTCTTCTTGTTTTATTTTTTAATACCGGTAAAACAATAACATTCTGCGAGATCTAACTACGAATGTTTAATAATAAAAGCTTCCGGGACTACACACTTCGCTCGGTGAACTTCGGTTGTCGGTTCGATGGAAGAGGCGTAGGGAGGGGGGTCGGGTGGACAAACCTCTTGTGGAGGGTTACAACGCCCCCCCCCCCCCCCACACACACACGCACACACACACATTGGTGCGCCACTGCTCCAGTGTACTTTATTTGCAAAGTTCTATAGAGGACAGCGCCTCTTACATGCTCTACAATATGGCCGTATTCATGGCTTAAGTTGAGCTTATTATAGCCAAAGCGTCAGTTAATTATGCTTGTTCAAAATACAGCGTCCATGGCGCACAAAATAGCCGATAGACGCCACACAAATTAACCGAGTGCTGAGGGGTTGTGCAGCACTGCCCTCATCATAAACGCCCTGCACGGTGTTCATTTAGGGGCGATTGCTATTTGAATCTTCTTTTTTACATTACACTCGTTATGAAGTGCAACTACAGCAATGTTCAAACAAACATTGAAGTTTTTACTTCGGTTTGGTGCGGAGGGGACTTCCAGGTGCTTTGCGAAGAATGCTTTCATCGTTTTTCAAACTATATACGCTGATGAGGGGACAAAACACCACCGGGTCACTTCAGTGATCCGTATACCGAATATAGCACGGTGTGCTGCAGCTCCACTGTGGCCTTCAGAAGTCGTGCCCCTAGTGCGTTCGTCTAGTGACTACGCGGCGATTAACCGCCTCCGGTGCCCTATCGAGACCGCACAGGTTCGAAGCCATATCATCACTGCCGTTCTTCCTGCGATTGGCTAGCCGCTGCTGCTGACGTTTCTCCATATCAGCCACTGATCACATTGGCGTGCATTGGTGATCCCCAAGGCCTTGCTCTCTTTTCTCTTTCCCCCTCTCCGTCTTTTAACGTGCCGCTCGGGCTGCGATCATCGGCGAGGAGGCAGACGATCGTGATTAAACGTCTGGCCAGGCATGACCTCTGCGTTTGGCGCCCATCCGGGAGGGCTCATATGCGATTTCCAGCGCGGAGCGGACGTACTCGCATTTTTTCGTTCGCGTATTCGCCTCCAAAAATTCTTCGATTTGTGATATAAAGCTGTCTCACTGAGTTATCTATCACCCATATACTAATACCTCCATAACATCCTTCACACGAAGACGTTGATATAAACAGACGGACTCAGATTCGGCCTCAAAACAGTTATACGATCGCATGGCCAGGGAGATGACGTGGACGTCAGGTGCTCTTTGCAGCGGGCTTGAACCACGGGGTAGTAGTTAATGCATTAGAACTGAAACCCCGTAACTTGTGTAAGCCTATTCACATTGTCTCATAAAAACCTCGGTGTAACAAAACCGTCAGTACAACATTCAAGTGCAGGGTTGCTAACGAACGGGGAACGTACAGTTGAAGCAATGAAAGAGCGCTGCCTTACTCAGAATTTGGGACGTCACACTCTACGCCTCACGTAGATAATCCCACGTGACCGGTGCTGAATGCATCCTGTGAACTTCAGCTTTGACCGGCAATGATACCCCAGCCATCCGATTGATGACGTCCACAGTCAGGTTGAGATACTGGTATAGAAGTTGTGTTCGCTTCACACTAAGCACCTTGTTAGATCGCTTCAAAGTGTTCTATTTGCAGACAACAACTCTGGCCAGTGTTTGTATTCAAATGCTGGGACGGAACTCTCTTTTGGCTTACAGGCAAACCCGCCATGTCCCATGGCTGGCTTTCCCTCGTTATGACCATAACAACAGTGAAGCATCATTTAAAGGACGTTTACGATTCATATGGCCTAAAAACGTGGTAGTCTCCCATAGGAAGCTGTCGCTGTTTAAAAAGTGAGGAAAGTCACTGGGAGGGAGTTTTCAAACAACAGTTTTCAAACAAGAAAGACGGTTTAATTCCCCGAACGGACCTGTGAAAGCATTGCATCAAATGCCTATTCTGTGAAACAAAAATAGTCTTTTTTAGTATTCCTTTTAATAAGCACGTTCAACTTGTGTTGCTTTCCAATATTTTCGGTCAATGTGGTAGCATAGCTTTCATAAATTAGGACAGTCCTCTTGTACTTTTGCCAAATCAGGTCTAACCGAATCAGGTTTTTCATGTATTTGGAAAATATTTCTACCATCTCACGAACCCATGGTCATAGTTACATGAATTAAAAAAAAGAATAACACGTATAATGCTGTGTACGGCAATTTACAACGCGCTGGATGCCGTGATTAACTGAACAGGACATATTGCCATTTCAGCGATTACGCAACGATTACGAAGGCGCGCAAGCGCCCAGGGTGTAAGCGGCCGCTCCCGGCACCGACCTGCAGCTCCATAAATTCTTATGTGCGCGAATGTGCGGGCGTGAAGAGGTGAACCATCCCACCGCAACCCTCCTACGTGGAGGGGGGAAACGGGGGGAGGGGGGGGCTTTCGGCCGACGCCTCGGCCCGAAACAAGATTTTGGTCGCGTGCCGTGGCTGCTCTATCAAGCGCTGCCTTCTCCCTTTTTCGCCATCCGTTCTCACCCTTCCCCTGATCCGAGCTGCGAATCGTATACTATAGGCGCACTCCATCCAGACGTATTAACGTGTTTGGTGGCCGCGTGGATCGCAGGAATGCAGATGGGTGGTCGTCGCGCCGTCGCCTTCCCTTCGGTACCGACAGGACCTCTTAAAAATAAAGGGGGCAGAGTTCAGCGCAGTTCGTTCGGATCGCTTATCTTTGGCTCGCCAGAGGAAGCGCGTGGACGTGCGCGTGCTGGACCCCGAGTCGCGCGCTGAAATTACTTACTCTGGGCGCGTAATGTTCTTCCGCAGAGTCGTCTTTCTTATCAACCGGGGCTGGAATACGTTTTATTTAATGTTTAAAATTGACTGAACTAGAAATATGGTTCATTCCTTCATTCCCCCCCCCCCTTTCCCACTTTGATTTATTCTGGATGGTCTTTCTCTGCGTGATTTTGACTCGGGGAAAGAGATTACGAGTCTCAACACATCCAACGAGCCAGTACATCCCGATTCTCATACTCATCCGGGTGGAGGTGTTCTTCTTCTTTTTCTTCTTTTTCTTCTTGTTCTTCTTCTTGTTCTTCTTGTTCTTCTTCTTCTTCTTGTTCTTGTTCTTCTTGTTCTTCTTGTTCTTGTTCTTGTCCTTCTTTTTCTTCTTTTCCTTCTTTTCCTTCTTTTCCTTATTTTTCTTCTTTTTCTTCTTTTTCTTCTTCTTCAGCATCATCATTCTACTCAGGTGCACCAAAGGGCCAAGGCCTCTCTCATTGACCTCGAACCGCTCCTGTGCTGTGGACTCGAGCAGCGCAGACAAAGTTATTCGGCGTTTAAGCTTTCTTTCATAATGTGAAAATACGTGAGCATCATTTCTCGGTGTCGTTAGACGTCGTGTGTGTAGTAGACGTCGTAGCCAATGTATGACGTCGGTGCCGAATATCGCCTGGTGGCCCAGTCACTAGATGGCAGTGTGCATGTGCCATCTTTACTTCAATAAAGTTTATTCAGTCAGTCAGATTCTAAGGGAAGGCCAGTAATCATCATCATCATCGGCAGTAAACATCATCATCATAATAGAACATCATCAGCCGCTATCTCGTGGGTGATTGATTACATGGCAATTCATTGGATAGTGCAAGCTAGGCGTGTGGTTTGTATAGTATCCGGAGCGTGGAAACGCAGCGACAGCAATGGAGGAACCGTGTACATAATCGGCTGCATCCACATCGTCTAGTTAGCTATCGGAAAACACCGTCTTCGTCCAGGAAAGGGGTGTCATCTCTCGAAAAAGTGGCTTTGCAAAGACAAGCGCTACAAACTCTTGCCGAGAACTACATCAAGAAAAAATGTCGCTAATAAAACTAAGCTAAAAGGCCGAAACTACAGTGGTTTGTCGACTGGCGTGTTTTGAAACGACACACACAAAAAAGATAACAATATTGTTACGGGGCATGAATTAAATTCCCCACAAATAAGACGGCACTCATGTACTGTGCTAGCCGGGATCATCATCAAGAAGAGAGATGAAGAGGACGCTGACGGTGAAGCGCGTTCCTTCCAAAAATTACCTAACTTCTTTTGGTGAGGCGCCCATTTCCTGGGCAATCCCCCTGAGTGGATACGCGCCATTTCACTGGAACCACCACCACCACCATGGCTTGCGCGGTGCTCTCATCGTGGTTTGTAATAATTAGCCTCTGAAGGAGCATCGTAAATACGCCATTGTAAATACAGCTTTACCTTGTATCATTTGGTGGAGAGTGCTGCATCAACCCCGTCCTGCTCTACCTCACCCCTTCCTTGGCACGAGTGAGCCGTGGACATGGCTGACTCGGAGGTGCTGATCACGGATCTCCGAAGCGGGCGTCATCTCCGAGGCCCCACAATGGCACCGCTTACTGAAGCAACGAGCGCCGCTACGCCACTGCTCATGGTGAGCCAGCCTCGAGATCCTGGTTTCTTCTACGGTACCGGTGATGTCGACGTGGAGGACTGGATAAGCCTCTACGAGCGTGTGAGTGCCCACAACCACTGGGATCCCTCTGTTATGCTGGCGAACCGCGCGTTCCACATGAGAGGTTCGGCGCAGACAGGGCATGACACCAACGCAGTCAGACTTACTAGCTGGGATAGCTGCAAGGCGGAGATGATTGCAATTTTCGGCAAGCCTGCTGGGTGCCAGCTCGAGGTGAAAAAGGAGCTTGCGTCGCGAGCGCAGACGTCGACCGAGCCGTACGTCAGCTACATCCTAGACGTACTGGTCCTTTGCCACAAAGTTGATGCTCAGATGCCCGACCAAGATAAAGTCGACCACACTTTGAAAGACATAGCTGACGATGCCTTTAATCTGCTCATGTGCAAGGACTGCTCTACCGTAAACTCAATTCTGAGTGAGTGAAAGCGTTTCGAGCAGGCCAAAAGCCGTCGAGTTTACACAACAATTCAATCGCCTTCCAAATACCGCCGCCACTTCTTCGTGTCAGAGACCGTTTGCTCCTTCCGGTCAACCACCCTCGGAGACAACTGCGGACACAGTGACACGCATTGTCCGCCGCGAGATCGAGGTGATGACACCGGTCACCGGCCACCACTCCACGTCTGATGGAAGTTCCGGTGATCTCGGTGATACAAGTGGTTGTGCGCGACGAAATTGCGAGCATGGGCCTGCACCCAGTCTGCCACGTGAGCTATACTCAGCCCATCATCAAGTTCCCTCCAAGTCACGTTCATGCAGGCACAATGATCACATCCCCTGCCCTCCGAATTTCTGCGCCCAACGTCGGCCCTCGTCTTACAGAAACCCGGCGGAGTGGAGGACGCCCGATGACAGGCCTATATGTTTTAATTGCAGGCGTGTCGGCCACGTTGCACGGTATTGCCGCAGTCGCTGGTTCCCTTCCGCTCCAACCTGCTGGAACGGCAATACCATTGACCATGCGCCGCGTCGTTTTACACCTTCCTACCAGCAGCGCACTGCCGACAACCCCGCCGCATCCACTCTGCGATTTGGCCGCTCCCCTTCTCCCCAGCGCCGACAGTCTCGCTCCCCGCAGCCCCGCCGCTCTTCTTCGCCCAACAACTACGTACGCCCCACATCGGAAAACTAGTGAATGCAGCTCCCGGAGGTGATGCTGCATTCCCGACCTCGACCGAAAATACTCTTTTGACGCTACCTACCAGAGACAATTTACTTGACGTGAATGTTGACGGCGTGCCTGTTCGTGCTCTCATTGATACCGGGGCGCATATATCGGTAATGAGTGCTAATCTCCGTCGCCGCCTACGTAAAGTTATGACGCCTGCTCTGTCGCATGTTCAAGTTGCTGATGGCGGTACACCGGCCATTGCTGGCATGTGGACCTCTCGTGTTAGTATCGCCGGCCACAACACCATTGTAGTTTTTTTTGTTTTGGACAAATGCCCTCACTACATTATCCTTGGCCGCGATTTCTTGTGTGAACATGCCGCGCTCATCGATTGTTCAGCGGGACTTCTGCATCTGGAGTTACCGGCTTTTGATAGCGACGCACCCCCGCTGCGATTATGCTCCTGCGAATACGTTCGCCTGCTGAGTCAAGCAGCGACCTATGTTCCTCTCACTACTTCCACGGCGGTTCCTGATGGAGACTACCTTGCCGCTCCCATCGTAGACGTTCTCCTGACGCGCGGTGTTGCCCTTCCACACACTGTTGTTACTATCAAGCACAACAGCGTTAGCTTGCCTCTCATCAACTTTGGCTTTCACACTCAAGTCCTTCCCGAAGGAATCTTGCTCCTTTGAGGAACACCAAAGAAAGAACAAATATTCTCAATTTTCCAGTTTTATATTCGCGTACCTTTTGCTAGACATATTTTCCTGTGATATATACAGTACGCATAGGTTGTGACTTTCCTGTTTTTCTTTTTTAACACGAAGGGGTTTTATTCTTGGATACAGGAAGATTTCGCTGAGGTCATATCCATCACGGAAGTGACGCCAGTACTATGAAGCAAGCGGCCTGTAAAGGGTGCACCCCTGCACCCAGGGTCTCCTTGAGGGGAAGAAAACTTCAGTTATAAAGCGTACGTTATACTTCGGGTTGTTCGTTTTCGGGTTTTCTATTTTAACACGAAGGTACTTTATGCCCCGATACCCCAAGATTTCACTGACGTCATATCCGTCACAGAAATGACGCCAGTATACCTTTGCCGAAGCGACCCGCCAGCAGGACGTCGCTCGCCAAGCACACCCGCAAGACAGCCGCCGACCCGCAAATCACGCTCAGCTTCAGATTTCGCTGCACATTTCACTTTCGTGTTTTACTGATTCCTATTACAGAGAAATCAACCACAGTTTTTTTTTTATTTTGCTGTATTTTGTTCCTGGCCCCGAAATAAATGAAGTCATCGTATACACTCAGGAACACTGAACTGATCAGCACTAACCTCAGAGACTTAATCCGGGGACATAACTCGGCGACAAGTGACGCTCAGGCATTCTCACAACACAAGAGAAAGCTTTGGTGCTTCCGTAGTTTTCTTAAAGCGTGATTTTGTAGCCAAAAATGAACTAAGCCAGAAACTGCGTTGTGTTTAATACATTAATCAGTAGAAAGCACATTTAGCATTGCTTGGGGGATCTCGGAGGTGTGCTTGGCGGTGTAGGGAAAAGGCTGCTTCGGCTGTCATGCTGGGAAGAACGAAGGAGGGGGTCAAAACTCCCTCTCACCGTCTGTGTGCCTTTGAAAGCCTTCATTAGCACTTTTACAACGTTTAAACGATTACGCGAACGCATAATTGTCCTCTGGGCGTTGGCCGTCGAATAATTCGGGCTTTTATCGGCAGATTGTATGGATGGGGAAGCTCCTCCATAAGGAAAGCAAGGACTCTAAAATTACCGAGTAGGCGACTCGCAGTGGTGGTGGGAATTTTTATGTGTAGTCTGACCTTCGAGAGCCTGGAAGGAAGTTAAGGGAACGCTTGTTGCTCAACAACACGCCACGTCCACTGGAGAGTTGACAGAACTGCGTGCAGTTAATGTAGCTCACTAAGACATACCACACGGGTCCATTTTTAAACAATTTTAAAGGATGCTGTTCAAGTGCAAGTATTTTTAACGCTTGATTGTGGGAAGAAATAAGCGTAAGCTTTATGCTCGTGTGCCTTGGGAAGTGGCGCAATATTTTGAGGTATATGACTTTATTTGGGGCAGTAAAGCAAAGCGCTGGTTACTGCTTTCGCCTGCAATACAAAACACTTTTATTAGACAGTGAGTGTCACGTGTTACCTTTTTTAACGAGCTTCGCGGCGTGGGAAAGAATGCGACCTTCGAACTTCAACCATGGACGTCAATATTTCCCCTACGCTTCGCAGTGCGCATTTTTAACGCCTCCTTTTCCCTCCAGGCTGACATCTGGGTTTTGTTGTCTGCGCCAAGCCCGACACATTACCTCGCTGAGGAACAGTGCAACAATAAACTAGAACGCTCGCGCGTTGCGTTCAAACTCCAAACTCGCTCATAAACCGCCTCAGCCTGTGTATACACAACACAGGGAGCGAGTGTTTCGAGACAAAGTAAAAACAACAAAGCCCAGCACAGATAAGCGGGGTCTTTGATGAATTCCGCGCAGTTATAAGCGCGCGATTGGCTCGCAAAGTCAACGCGGCGCGACACAGCGCAGCCGTCAGCGGTGGTGGACGAGAGGGGAGTTCATCTCCTCTTTACGGCCCGAGGCCGCAGACGTCGCCGCAGAATCACGCCAAGTGCCCGAAAACCATAACCGTTCCGCTGCGGTGTCTCTTCCAGCGCCTGCTGCCTCCCATTCGATTTCTCGGTGTTGGCTTCCTCCGTGGTTTTTATAGTCCCGGCAAATTAAAACTGACGACTCCCAGAGGCCACAGTCAACGGCGGTCGCGCGTAAAAAAAAGGTTAATTTCTGCGGATTTATTCCCGCCGTGGAGGTATACCACCTCGTAGCGTGTCTTTACGAGCTTCGGTTGCCGCGGTATCATCGACGCGCCTTCGCGCATAAACGGCGGTCGTTTTATGCGGTTCTTCGCCACGGCGCCTGTCAAAGTGGTCTCGCTACCAGGACGCGCACTTTACGGCGGTTTAGGGTTTGGGGTAAAAACGTTACGGGCAGCGTAGCAGGCATGCGTGAGGTGTGTGTGCGTCACGCGACACTGCACGCTGGACTCGCCTGTTGCAACCTGCAGCAGAGTAGTTGTAACTGATGCAATCTGCAGCGGACTGCACACTTCGGGAGCTGTATTTTTTACGCGGCGCGTTATTGGCCAGTCCTTGAAAAGAATTTCGCTCGGAATTAGGTTTCAGTTCAACGGGAGCCGCGTGCCGCAGGTGCGGCCGGAAAGTTTGTAAATCTCTCTGCGCGGTGCACATTGCTGATTGCTTTTCATGGCGGTCCTCCGTCAAGGTTTGGGCCCACGAATAAGAGCAGCGGAATGCCGTAAATGGCCACAGTGGATAATCTATACGGCTTGGTGGTGGCCGCCCACTGAGAGGGTTTGGCGTCGTTATCCTCTGCTGTGCGCGAATTCGGGTGCCACCCCCCCCCCCCCCCCCCCCCCACCCCCCCCCCCCCCCCACCCCCCCCCCCCCCCCCCCCCCCCCCCCCCCACCCCCCCCCCCCCCCACCCCCCCCCCCCACCCCCCCCCCCCCCCCCCCCCCCCCCCCCCCCCCCCCCCCCCCCCCCCCCCCCCCCCCCCCCCCCCCCCCCCCCCCCCCCCCCCCCCCCCCCCCCCCACCCCCCCCCCCACCCCCCCCCCCCCCCCCCACCCCCCCCCCCCCCCCCCCCCCCCCCCCCCACCCCCCCCCCCCCCACCCCCCCCCCCCCCCCCCCCCCCGCCCCCCCCCCCCCCCCCCCCCCCCCCCCCCCCCCACCCCCCCCCCCCCCCCCCCCCCCCCCCCCCCCCCCCCCCCCCACCACCCCCCCCCCCCCCCCCCCCCCCCCCCCACCCCCCCCCCACCCCCCCCCCCCACCCCCCACCCCCCCCCCCCCCCCCCCCCCCCCACCCCCCCCCTCCACCCCCCCCCCCCCCCCCCCCCCCCCCCCCCCCCCCCCCCCCCCCCCCCCCCCCCCCCCCCCCCCCCCCCCCCCCCCCCCCCCCCCCCCCCCCCCCCCCCCCCCCCCCCCCCCCCCCCCCCCCCCCCCCCCCCCCCCCCCCCCCCCCCCCCCCCCCCCCCCCCCCCCCCCCCCCCCCCCCCCCCCCCCCCCCCCCCCCCCCCCCCCCCCCCCCCCCCCCCCCCCCCCCCCCCCCCCCCCCCCCCCCCCCCCCCCCCCCCCCCCCCCCCCCCCCCCCCCCCCCCCCCCCCCCCCCCCCCCCCCCCCCCCCCCCCCCCCCCCCCCCCCTCTTTGTGGCGGCTAAGTTGCATTGGACAGATACTTCGTCGACTGTTACGGGCGTTCGAATGAAATAACTTCGAAGAAACCGAAACTCTCGAGAGCCACCGGCCCAGCTTCAATTTGTGGGAGACCAGAAAAGTTTAAAACGGGGAAGAGCGGCTTTAATAAACTTGAAGTTAGACTTTTGATTCCGCGTGTATGGTGATTCTTGAGAATTACACGGATGACAAAAGAAGGATTAAGGGCATATACTTTACAGCATGTTATATCACCGAGAACGGTAGTAGTGCATGAAGTTATCTCGACTCTCTCTTAATGTGAACAAAATTTAGAGCTTTGATTGTATGAGTCATGTTTGCTTAGGTAAAGTTCTTCGAAGGTATAATTACCTGGCGCTGGTGCAGAATGCGGCGTATCTTAAGGCAGCAAATTTGATTTTTAATGCTGTTGTTTAGCTAATGGGTGGCACTTGAGGTTTATGACGTATGACCTTGTAACGTAAAAGTAAGAACTTCTTTTAGTTCTCCCAGTTTTTGGAATTTACCTCAAAATCTGAGGACATAGCTTAAGATTGCTTTCCCAGCATCAACTGTAAACTTTTCTTCCATGAATATTTCTACAAGTATGCTCCTGCATTGTTATTAAGCTTATATTTTAATAGCGTCAGGCCTAATTGAAATCGCATGAGTAACTGAACATATTTTCGCCTTTGCTCAAATAAACAGTGCAATAACAGAAAATGGCCGGCGTTATAAACATATCTGTTTTGTTGTTATGGTGAGGTGTCCAGACGGTTCGACTTTAAATGACAGCCTACTACAGAACACCCGGAGCATCAGGGGCATTGGTGGAGGGCTAGCACTTGGCTGATTATTGCTGATGGCTTGGCTGCCCATTCCCCCGACTTGCGTTGTCCGTAGCTTTCTTTTCACCGACGATATTGGTAATTCTTCACGGGCGTTCTCACGTAAGGAACACATTATGAATTACATTATTGAATACAGCACTGAATGTTCAAGTTTCGGTTAATGCGCAACTTTTGGGGTGCATTACTCTGGGTTATTCCTTTGCACGTAGTAAATCGTTGACTATTGCGTAGCGTCTACCTAAAGTTTCTGCTTCCTATTCCTTGATTCTGCGTTTGTCCCCTCATTTTCTGAAACATCGACTAGCCGAGTTCTATACCTTCAGGACAGTAATGCCTGTTTTGAATTTATATTCTCAGTTTTATGAATTAGCCATATAGACGGGGTGCAAGTCGCTCGCATTGTCTGCCTTGTGGTTATTCATCATCATCAGCAGCAGCAGCAGCATCACCACCACCACCACAAGCATCATCATCATCATCATCATCATCATCATCATCATCATCATCAGCCTATCTACGCCCACTGCAGGGCAAATGCCTCTCCCATTAATCTGTAATTATCCCGGTCCTGGGCTAACTGCGACCAATGCATCCCCGCAAACTTCTTGATCTCATCTGCCCATCTAACTTTCTGCCGCCCCCTGCCACGCTTGCCTTCTCAGGGGTGCACGCTGTTAACCCTAATGACCAACGTTTATCTTGCCTTCGCATTACATGCCCTGCCTACACCCATTTTTTATTCTGCTTAATTTCTACTAATTTGTCTAACACTCGTTTCTTCCCTAACCCACTCCGCTCTCTTCTTGTCCCTTAATATTTACACCTACCATCATCTTCTTCTTATGGTTATTATTCGGGACTAAACCTGTTTCCGTCCTGAAGGCATCACCATCACACGTGCAGCAGCGCTATGTAAAGAAGCTGGCTTGCAAAGGGGAAGAAATTGTGTGGGTCATGGGCTGAACTCGCCAGAAAGAGAGAGAGAGAGAGAGAGAGAGAGAGAGAGAGAGATGAGAGAAGATGAGAGAGAGAGAGAGAGAGAGAGAGAGAGAGAGAGAGAGAGAGAGAGAGAGAGAGAGAGAGAGAGAGAGAGAATTTTATTTCTCCAGCAGAGGCTGATGGGTGGGGCGCCGCCCCGTGGAAGGCGTCCCTAGTCCGGGATGCCTTGATTTCGGCTAGAGAGAGAGAGCGTTTGCAGGCAGCAGCTAGAAGACACAATATGACCGGCGGAAGGCACATAAAGTGGCCAAAGGATCAACAAAGAAAGACAGAGGTGAAATAATTTTAGGAATAGCGCCGAATTCACAAGGAAGATCCAACAAAGTAGTGTAATTCAGTTAAAAGAAAATTGGTTAAATTAGGTCTGTGTGAGAATCGAACAGAGGACCTCCGGAACACTGCGTTGGAATAGGGCACATCGCATTCAACTTTATCTATAGCCCCCTCAGAAATTTTATATAACCATAGTAATTTAAGTAGGTTGGTCCAACATGATCATGTACGATCTCATATCTGATACATCATTTGAAACAAAATTGACGTACACACAAGCGGAATTCATGACGAATGAATAAAGGTTCGACGCACTGTATACACGAATGCCCGACTTTCTTACTTTTCACTTTGCTCGCTTCCCTGTTTGCCGGCGTGCTCCCTCAAATTACTCTTTTTCGCATTTTATGCCCTTGTCGGTTTGTTCGGGGAAAGAAGGTCAAACCACCGTTTTTTGTGCATTTTGTTGCACATATATGTGCGTGAACGGAGTTTTACAGCGAAGATATTGGAGCCGTTTGCTGCTGAATATTTCCTGCCCATCGTCATCGTGGTAATAAACAGAAAAAAAAATCAATGTACTCCTAAATCAAGGAGTACATTGTTGGTATTCCTCGTATTAAAGGTCCATGAATACAAAATGCAAGTTTGGTTCATTCGAAAGATTGCCTCATTAGAATAACACTGACCCCACTTTCAACGCGAACTTCACGGCAAATAAGAGCATCATAATTAGGAAAAAGAGAATGGCCGTGCGACCCACCAGCTCATTTCCCACACTATAACCTGTGACATATTATGGGCAGCTGTGCGATTGGCCGAGGCCGGCAAAAGCAAACGCAAGTTAATCAGCGCTTAAAAGCTTTCGGGACAAGCTATTTTCGCTTAAATTTAATGCATATTCTATTTATAGCAGTAATAGTGGTGGGACGAACAATAGCAGTTACGAAAGTATACCTAAACATAGAAGTTCCAGTGCGTTCTGCTGGTGTACTGCGCCGCGCTATGCTTGTTATAGTTGCACAGCAGTCCGGTGCTTTGGGGTTGTCTCACACGACACTGGCGAATTGGCACAAGGGACATTGTCTTACGCGACCCTGTTTGTCGAGCATGTATACCCAATGTATCACAACACGATTACTGTCAACCTTAACCAAAACAAGGCAGGTGCAAATCCGCTCAAAAAACACAGCAAATGCAGGCAGTGGACCTGAACGGTGCTGTGGCGTGATCCAGAGGGACGGAGCGCTAAACGAAGCAACAAAAGACGTTTCGTCGTCCACTGCCACCCTATATACTTAACAATCGTTTCAAATACCTGCCCTGGTTACGTCCACGGTAGACATCACGAAACACACGCTTTAACTAGGAGAATAAAAAATGTCGGCTTAAATTGTGAAATTTCACAGTGAATATAGCATTTGCTCCCCGAAAAGCACTGGAGGCACTATAAAACACCCAATCTATCGATCAAACCAAACTTGTATTTTCTCGTCATGGCTCTTTTTAAAGGGGCCATGCAAAACAAAACACGTTTGTTTTTTGTTTTTTAGAAAGATTTGGAGTTTTTATATTGCCCTGAGCGCGTTTCCGGTAGCAAGTGATGCTTTATTCACTCAGAAATTAATCAATCTAATTTAAAATTTTGATTCTCCCCGCCAAATATTTTGTTTCGTGACGTCTGCCATAACGTCACATGAATGGGTCTTCAAGTGAGCTTCAAGTGCGCTGTTCAGTCTGCAGCGGACTGTGGAGCCTTGTTAACCGCCAGTCCTCCATGAAGGCACCATTATGGCGGTGCTAAGCACCATTACTGCTTAGCACCGCTATTCGCCTTTGCTTTGTTTTTTAGCGTATTTGCACCTGGCTTGTTTTTGTTACGCCAGGTAGTAATCGTTTCGGGAAACATGGGGCATATGTTCGACAAATAGGGTCACGTAAGACAATGCCGCTTACGCCAATTGGCCCGTGCCGTCTGAGACAACTCCAAAGCGCCGCACTGCTGCGCAGCTATAACAAGCATAGTGCGCGCAGTACCAAGAGCAGTACGCACAAGTACTTATACGTTTACATGTACTTACGTACACTTCCATAGTTCCATCCTACCAATGCTCCTAAAATCACTATGGACGACACTTAAGCGAAAATAGCTCTTTCTGCAAGCTTATAATCCCTGCCCAACTTATAATCCCTACCTAACGTCACATTTGTCATGACTCTGAGCGTATAAAGCTGCTTACGTACAAACAACATTTTAAGTCAGAACTGGAGGGGCGTGTTTGGTATGTGTAGCCCTCATCAAGATCGTTTTGCCAAGTTCGGCCAATCCTACTAGCATCAATGGGTTCATTCCACCTTAATACAAAAGTGATATCACTGTGCCAGCCCCTAAACAAGCTCCCTCGTTTCACAAATTCGTTAACCGCTCTCTCAGTCTTGAATCCAGTACATTCCTCCTCCGGCACAGGTATATATCTGAACTTTTCAATCTTCCGCCCCACGCATTCCCGTATTCGCGTGGTTACATTTGTTTCAAAACAACTTTTACACCGGAAGCCACGGACTAGAATTTCTATATAACTGGTCGTAGTAAAACCCGTGTCATTCGTAATTCCACACCGCTCTTCTTCGACTCTTTAAAACCCATTCCAAAGCAAGGACCATGGGGACAAAGTACAGCTTTAAAGGTTCAGTTTGAAAAAGCTATTCTTTTGGTAACACACTCAGCTCCATTCCATACGTGAAAGATGTTTTTAACACAAACGAAACGCCAAAAATATTGAGAAGCTTTCAAATTTTGCGCGTTATACAGTTACATGATATGGGCAGTAGTGACGTTTCGTTGGCCAGCCCTGAAGACACAGTTACGAAGGCGTTAAC
Source organism: Haemaphysalis longicornis (assembly GCF_048455015.1). Taxonomy (NCBI): domain Eukaryota; kingdom Metazoa; phylum Arthropoda; class Arachnida; order Ixodida; family Ixodidae; genus Haemaphysalis; species Haemaphysalis longicornis. Next base: position 13,442,617 of record NW_027526460.1, on the reverse strand, counting down.
TGAGCATTTGCATCGAACTGATGCGATCATACAGAACTTCGGGTCCCACTAGAATCACCCTGTCATGTTTCTTGGTGGTGGCCCAATCAAATCGCCCAATCAATTCAAGATTCCGTGACGTCATAGAGAAGTGGCCAGAAAGTGGCTAGTAGTCGCCACTGCGTCATCTGTTTCCCTTAATGTCTCCATTATTTGTTTGACATTTGTGGTGAAATTGGTATCATTGTTATCGGGAAAAGCGGTCTTTTTAGTGTAGCAAACTTGTATTTCGTCTTCGCGGCCCTTTTAGGACCGTAATGTTAGAGTGAACTGGAAGTATAGTAATGTGAAGGGGACAAGCTATGCTGAACATGCCCGTTGCCTATGGCGCGTACAGAACGGTACTGGTTATAAGCAGTTCGGAGCGCGTCTCTGAGCGTTTGTGCGGGCGTGGGGCGGCTGCGAACGGGAGCTCCTCGGCGTGCCTCGATGGAGCGGCGGCGAACAGAAGGCGGATCCGGACTCTCGGCGGCGCACCGCGGCCGGATGTCGGCTGCATGCGCGATCGTGCCTCCAAGGCACGCGGGCCCAGAGGCTCACGCCAAGTCGTGATATCGTTTCTCTGCTGCCGCGCCACGGATCCGGCCGACTGCGGCAGCATTGCGCGCACAGGGATCTCACGCCGCCCGCTCTTCTGCAGCCAGCCCCGTAGTTATAAGTTGGGCCCTTCTCATATAGTATAGCCCTGCTTTTCGCACCAACCAATTGGCTCCTTCACGCGACCGAGTTCCCGAAAATTCTATTTTCAGTACTGTCGCTTTGAGAGGCAAGACCCTGTCATCAATCGCACTTGTTCGAGTGGTCTTTATCAATCTCATGCCTACTGTGTTTACGTGAAATTCAGCAAATTATAAACCTGAATCTAGCGTGTTCTTGATGAAGGGCCAAGCCTCTGCTATGAGGAAGGTCCAAGACTTTACTGACTTTTACGTAGCTTCTACAATATGGGCATTCTGAACGACTTTGAATGATATTAAAGCTGCGTGAGATTATCTGCATAACTTTGAGCTCGCTGATATAGGATGCCTCCATTCGTAAATGCATGTGATCTGTCGCATGTATTGTCGCGAAGGGATTCCTTTGTGGAATAAAAACATTCGGTAAGCGACGTTATACCCCTGTTTGCAGACCCTTTTGCATTTTGTCTAAATGTGCGCTGTTAACACTGCCGTATACCAAAGTACCCACTAACCCACCGTGTTACCCTATTATTTTGTGGGACATCGCCTACGGCCAAATGTTTTCCCATTTGAATGCATGCTCTGTGCAAATGATAGGCGCACCATATACAATTAAGAAGGCTCCTCTTTCTTGGAAAGAGAGGTAGGGACAAAGGAATAACCCCCCACCCGGTGGTGTTTGGTGCACTTTTACTTCGTATACGTCTAACCCCACCATTCAGCGTGTATAGTTTCTATTGCGTTTTTTGCGTTCATAGCGATTGGTTCCTGTGTGCGCGGTATATGATATTTACTATATTTCGTGTCTTTTTATTTGTGTTGGGGGATTCAGCCCATGGTTATTTATTGCGTGCTTGTTCTATGCCAACCTTAGCTTAATATGTAAGTGCTTGTATTAGATTCCTGTATGACCCGGGCCTACGTCTATTCAGTAATTTCCATTTTACAAGTAGCAGTTTACGGCTACATTAGTAGCAGTTTACTGTAGCAGTTTCCTGTAAGTAGCAGTTTACTGTAGCAGTTTTAATTTTACAAGTAGCACCATTTTACAACTACCAATTTAATTTACAAGTAGCAGTTCTTAAATGGTAAAACGCAAACATCTCGATCCATTGAATAAAACTCTGCTCCATTTCTCTCGCTTTCTTAGTCGGTTTCAATAAATGCCTGCAAGCGATGTAAGGGAAATGAGGGACGATACCAACAGCTCCTGCGCCCCCAAAATGAAGCCTGCTTGCGATTGGACACAGTCCTATTCGTATGTGTTGCCCGTGCATGACGTCTCAGCTTCTATGCGCACGCTTCACGGGTTCGGCTAAGCTGCCGCAGCACATCGGCGAGAACACGCACGACCTGATGTGTGCACAGATCTCGGGCGCGCATGACGTATACGAGTCATTTGTGGACATGCAGGCGCTAGCAAGAGGCGGCCGTGCACGCACGCATCCATCCATCCATCCTTGGCCGGAATGGCCTCCGGGTGTCCCGGCTCAGAGATCGCCGCACGATGAGCCAGCGCCGCCGACTCCACCGCCGGTGGCAGCCGAGGGCGGCACGTCCGTGTTGGGCTTCGCCCCGAGCCACCACGCACTCGGAGGCGCATCTTGCCATGACGTTGCCTGCAAGTTTCGTGCAGGTCTACAAAGGTAGGCAAAGTAGGTTAAAGAAACTCGACGCAGTTTTGATTTGATTTCACGTCGTTTTACCAACATGTCTGTGCTTCTTCAATAACGTCGCACCTCTGTGTAATATGATGGCTCTCATGGACTGGGAAATACTCGGGGAGTGACAAGCTGTCAAGTATACTTGTCTCTCAAAGTAGTCCGTATACGAACCGTAGGGGACATAACGGCCATTCCTTGCAGGTTTCACTTGGTCCCGCTGCCGCCCATCAATTTAAAACCCAACTCCTTGAAAACCGCCCCGCAGACGCAAGGGGCTTTTCTTTGAATTGCTGGCACTCATATCCTGCTTGCCGAGATGCATGACCAGTCATCAGCTGTCTGCCTGCTCTGGTCGAGATGGTATCACGTATGGGCCCTTCTTTGCACGGCTGCGGCGTTCAGCCGTGGTGCACGCAACTTTACGGGGCCAGCCCATAACTGTACCCGCGAACTGTGCACGGCGAAAGTTTTCCGCTGCTCCCGCGGCGGCCGCACTCGTGAGCCTGTGACTCTGTGCGGCGACGCGAGGCGCATACACATTACGCGGACGCAACTGCTACTGAAACATGGCGAGGGTGGCCGGCCGGTGCAAGTGGTGCCGTCTTTTCCCGCGTATAGCCTCCTGGCCGAAATCTCTCACCGTGGAGACGGCGAATGAAGGGGTTGAGAGACTTGTATACCTCGATGCGCGCGCAAATCGCATTGGGCGTATTTACCGAGGAAAAAGAGTTTCTAGCAGTCTTTAGCAGTTTCGTACGTGAAGCCAACCTTTAGCCATCTCTACTTGAGTGCATAGAAGTCCTATGTGTATACTTTATATCCGGGAGGCGTTGGGTGGTTAAAGAAACAAATTAATGCACCGTATGGTTTGGAATTGATTGATTTTAGGGTTTAATGCGCCGACGCGGCGCAGGGGATGAAGCGCGCCGTAGTGGAGGGCTCCGGGTTAATTTTGACCACCTGGGGAATTTTTAACGTGCGCCGAAATCTCGTACACACTGACGTTTTTGCTTTTCGCTTCCATCATAAAAGCGACCGCCGTGGCCGTGAATCTCACCTGCGTCCACGTGCTCAGTAGCACAACGCCTTAGCCACTGAGCCACGCGGCTGGTATGGTTTGAAATCAAAATTCTGCTTGGCTCTTGCTGCTCTCCCGAACTAAGCCTGTGCGTCATATCTACTCAGTGAAAGGCAGACGACTGCCGATGCAGCGTGAAGCCTCTGGGAGGTGCATTTTCCCGCGCTGCAGCAGAATTTTGTGTGAACTTCAAGTTTGATGACCGAACATTTTCCTAGCCCCATGGTGTGGGAAAATGTTTCGGGCCTGAACTTAGAAGGGCACAACTGCTACAGTCTTTTGAAAACGCCACCAGGCCCACTCCACGGCGCGCGTACAAGGTATACCCGTACGTCAAACGTGTCATGCCAGCGGACTGGGCTCAAGTGCGTAATTTGTTCTAATGGGCTCAGTCCCAAATTGGGTTCACCTAGGGCACAATTTGACTGGATTAGGTTACGGGCAAAAATAAATTGGAATGGAGTGGGGTGGGGAGTGGAAACGGTCTGGAAAGATGGACTTGAGTCAGTTGGGGGTGGTGGGCTTCCACACGTGCACCAAAACCTTGCGGGGAAGCACACCGGGGCAGACGACAACGATAGCCGCTTATAAGACGCGGAACACGGCAGCTCGTGCCCGAGCTTCGATATACACGTTCAATTCTGGTGTGGGGCCTTCTTCCATCCTGTTACCCCCTCCCCTATAGTTCCTCTCCGCTGCAAACGTGCCCCGGTGGCTCGGCTGTAAAGTCCGGGTGCACCGAGGCCAGCCTTGTTACACACAGCGCGACCTCCTCTCCCGGCTACTGTGCGCGTCGGCGCGTGAGCAGCGTCGGCCGGCGCACGGCCACGCTCGTCAGAAAGCGTGAGCCGGCGCGCATCATGACGCCCCGCAAGTCCGGGTTCTCGATTCAGGCCCCCGTGCGTTTGCCGCTACCTCTTGCTCGTTCTGCACGCCGCTTCACGAACGCGGACTCCCCCGTACCTGGTTCCGTGCCGGGAGCATGACGAAGTGCATGCAGCGTGGAATCGGCCTTCGCCGTAACGGCTGCGCGCGCGCACATGCCCAGAATGTCCGGCCGAGAGCGGTTTTTGTGGATCGCCGGAGAGGGGGCCCCGCGATTTTGGTCCCGATTATGCGTGAGCCGGCTGAGCGCCGTGATGAGCTTCTCCGCCGCACGCCCCGGGCCCCCTCCGGCCCCCGCTCGCTCATTCACTCTACGAGAGCGGGGCTCAGATTTCCGTAATCTCCGTCCCCTTTGGCCCGCAGTGCGGCGAGAAATCCGGGTGCGCCAGACGGCAGATGGCGGGGCTGCCCGTGCTGCACCTACGGGAAGACGCTAATGTGACCCGTAAAGTAGCACGGTAGTGTTACACGTGCTGGCTGATGAACGGCTGGTTGATTATCAAAGTGAATTCCTCGGTCGAAATTCTTAATACGAACACACAATATGATAATAGGTGGTGGCCGCGTTCGTTCGAAAGACAATAACACGTGCACGCACGCGTGACGATGCACGATGGTGATGATGATGGGGATGATGTGACGATGATCATGGGCGCGTGCAACCACCGTATGTGGGTGGTGGCTGCGTTCATGGCCCCTCAATCGAATTCTTTTCCAGCACGCCGGCGGGGTGTACAGGTCTGTACACGTGTACAGGTCTGTACAGGTGTACACGTCTGGGTTGTACACGTCGTACACATAGTACGAGTGTTGCCGGGAGCACAGGCGCCGCAGAGTTTTGGCCTGGACGTTGACCCTGTTGTGGCACCGTAGAGAGTGCCTGTGGAAGTCCATATTCTCGGGCAGTGGGGTGGTGGTCACCCGAGCTCTCTGTTCGAGGGAGAGACGTCTATATAGCTTCCATCAATGCGGGGGATGAAGAAAGTGTGCCAGCAGCGCAGCCCAGATGGCACAGGATGCCTTGTTCCTTGTCTTGTTCCCCTGTCTTGTTTCGGGTTGCCATGTCAGTGAAACTGGCCCCAGGCGCTGCCCTCTGAGGGGTTTCCCTGGTGTGTTGGTGATGCCGGAGGCCTGGATGGTTGCTTTGATGTGTACTGCGGGACCCACGGTTCCAGTTTTAAGGCCCTCCTGCGAAGTATCTTTAAGCTTTCAAGTTCCGTCTTGGCGGGGTTATGATAGGTGAGGTGGTAGAGTGTGCGGGAGTCAGTGAGTGGCTCACCGTGCCTCTTGATGTTGGCCTATATAGCACTCTCCTTTTCTAAGTGGCTATGCGGCGTAGCATAAAAGTATACCTATGCGGGGCTTGGTCTAGTAGCTCCTGTATGGTGGCGGTTGCTTTGATATCGCTTTAATTGTGAGACTGGGGAGAGGTGACAAGGTGGAGCCGCACATATATGGGTGCCTTCCTTCAGCGATATGCGCGATGGAAGGAGAAGGGGAAAATCTTCACATGTGGGCAAAAAAACGAATGCAAATGAAAAAAGGCGCCCCCCACAGTCAGACGTATGCGAATTTCAAATAGTGCTACCGCCCTTTCAACCCACGTCATCACTATTTTTAATCCTACGAAATCAGATCGGCGTTGAGCGGCACTGCTTGCTTCGATATAACAGAAAGATTAGCGCAGCTAAACGAGGACAGAAGTAAGACCGTGGCACGCGAGCGCTCGTAAGTGTCACGTCTTCTATCCTCATTCCAGCTGCGCTGTTTTCATGCATAATCATTTCTCGGCGTGACGCTTTCAGCGTGTCATCGTGCATATGTCAAAGTGAATTCCTAATTTGTCAAGTTCACGCATTTATTTATTAGAATAGTGCAAATTTAGCTAAAAACCTTAGATATTATAGGAAGAATTAAAAGAAAACGAAGTAACAACGCGTGACATGGCGCGCTAGCAATGCATTCGTGTATACGGGTGAAACCCGCTACAATAGATGATAAGACTGCTCACTTTGCTCCTAATAAATCGTCTGCCCAGCAAAAGTGAATTGTGCATAGTAGAAAAGCCGGCCTTGAAGAAACTCGGTCTACTTATAACAGAGCGACTGGAAAGAATTCGTTTTCTTATTAGTAAGGAAAGTCTCAGAATTTCTGTATCATTTTTTTTCATTCTGTACCAAACCCGAGAATTTCGGTCCGTCCACCCGTCCGTCCGTCTGTCTGTCTACCAGCCTGCATGCCACCCCAAACAGCCATAAATCCTGCTGGTGAGTCCGCTGACTAAAGGGACAGTGGCCCACTTGGAATTGGTGGAATAATGGTGAGGGGAACAAATGAAGCGAGTGATAGGGAGTAGGAAAAGTGTGATAGGAAGTGTAAGGGGACTAGATGATGGAGAAGACGTTGGGGGAAATGAAGTGGTGGTAAGAGAACGGGGAGGGAGGAGTCAAAGGGTACGATGAAGCGGATGGGGTGTGCGATTGGTGTGGGGATATATGAGGGGAAATTGAAGAAGAATCGACGATGTAGAGGGTGTGGTAAGGAGATAGAGAGGAAGATGAGTGCAGTGAGAGGGGGTAGGGAATGAGAAAGAGTGGAATGGAGATGAAGAGGAGAAATACCGAACCGGGTGAAAAAAAGTGCAACAGAAGGGAGTAAGGTCCAAGACAAAATAGTGGGAGCGGAATGGTGAGGTGGAAGTACCGGGGGTGGATGGAGAGCAGGACGGAGAAGAGGTGGTAGTAAGCGCTACGCAATGAAGGAGGGAGGTTAAAAGAGGGGGTGAGATGGGAGGCGGAAGAGTGGAGGGAGAGAGGAAAATGGAAGAAGGAGATAATGAGAGTGGGAGGGAAATAGCAGGGAGAAGGGGGGGGGGGCACTGGAGCGGTGTATATTTGGGCAGGGAATGTATTTGTGAGACAGAGTTACTCAAAGGGGATGGAACAGAGGGCTATGCAAGGAGTGAGATGGGAGGAGAAGCAAAACGTGGGAGGGAACTGGAGCTTTTGAAGGGGACGGGAAGAGAGAAGGAGGAGATGGGAGGGAGGATAGTGATGGCGGAACAGGATAGAAACGCAGGAGAGGTGAGTTGAAGGTCCATGGGAGAGAAAGAGCATGGGGTGTGGGATAGGGAGAGGTGAGCTTATTACGGGGCAGGGACAGCAGAAACGCTGTCGTGTTTCGACCTCATTTGCAGCAAAGCCGGCAGATAAATGGTAAATGTTGTCTGGTATTCGTTCCCAACCAACCCGCCCAAAGATCCACTTTGCTACGCGTTAATTTTCTAGAACTGCCTTTGAAAGTGTTGGTATAATCAGCAATCAGTACTGCTTGGCCAGAGTGGCACTGACGGGTTAAACTCGTTGTGACATATTCTCAATGGTACCCTTGCTGTTGAGTCATAACCACCACACCGGGAAAATTGGCTACATTTGTTATCATCTCTAAGCGTGGGTCTGTGCGACGAGGTTGACCGCAACGTTTTTAAGTGCTGCCACTTGTGTCAACAGCATGCCATTTTTAATGAAAAACATTAGCAAATACCGTCAACACACAACTTGGTTAAGCGGGAAAAGAAGCAACAACCCATAAGCTCTGGCCTTGCAGTTTTTAGGCAAGCAAGCTGCCGCTTTCGCCCCTTGCGAGGTAGTTCTTACGGCAACCGCTGCTCCTGTGACCAGGGCGAAGCTACCCAGCGGTGTTTGGAGCACAAGAAAAAAAAAAGCTGGAAGAAGAGAAGCAAGCAATGAAAAGCTGAGCCGTTTGTTACCTACTACACTGCTCCCAGTGGACAGCGTTTCCCGCTGCTGCCAGCAGGGGGTGGCCATTTGCCGAGAGTTTGGCTTTCTCGCAACCACCGCGTTTTTTCGCCAGCAGTCCTCTTCAGGAATTTTTTAGTGCGACAAGCACAACTAGGAAAAAGAAAGAGACAGGGCGAGTAGGCGTCTGGAGGAGTGCCTGAAAAGAGCCCGCGGCGGCGGGGTGGCGCAGCGGCGGTAGCCTGCTGGGCTGGCCTGCGACGTGGCCGTGTCGTTGCCTAAGTGACTAATTGGAGGGCCATAAAGATTCCCAATTTTCCGGCCAACCTCTTGCTTTTGTCGGTAGTGTCGCGCTGGGCGCAGACCACCTACACGACCCTTGGCCCCTGCAGGCGCCTCGGGGCGACGCACCCAACTGTTGCGGTCCTTTACAGCCCAACTTTCTTCGAAAACTGCTTTCTTGTTTTCAATCGCGGTTTTAGTGCCTTTGTGCATGCTGTTATCTGATACGCACCCACAGTTGAAGCCGTTCCTTTTATGCCTTCTAGACGCCTTTTCTTTCTCTCCATTTTACTCTTTCTGGGACGGCTCTTGCTTCTCCTGGGCCGCATAGTGGTTGACGTTGTCTCGCCTAAAAGGCTACTCCTTGGCGTCTTCATGCAAGAACGCATGCTGGTAGTTTTGGGACCTGAGCTAAGCAGCGTAGGCTTCGCCGATTTTCTTTTTATTTGTTCGTGTTTATGGCACGGCGGGAGAAGGGGAGGACGTGCTTTTTATGCCACTAAATACATGGTTGTGAGTTTGTGCGGGCATCTCGTCGTCGTGGGCATTTCTGTGGTGGGCCCATGATAAGGAACGAGCTCCTATGCTACCACCTAATGGGAGTTATATCGGCTCATGCTTGTAGCCTAAGTGGTCAATAAAAGTAACTTTAACCTAACTTTCGGTTTGAACTGAAAGAATGAATTGTTCATGATTTTTCGGCTTATGTTGCGTGACGAAATAAGTACTGTTTGCTAGGGCGTCATATTGAATATGCGAACTCGTCAGATATTCAGCGATCTACTGTCCTCTTGTGAGATGTCCGGTCTCAGAAGTATGAATACGAAGGGTGGTTTCTATGCATGTACGGCTAGCTCCACAGTTCCCTTTCCGTTGCTTGTTAATAAAAACTTTTCCACCGGTTGGGGAACGTGTGTGACATGGTTACGTTAACGTGTTTAAACACTTCAGCATGTTTTTAGTAGCGCTACTTTCTTAAAGGGGCCATGCAGGGAAAACACAAGTTTGGTTCATTCGAAAGTTTGTCTTGTTAGAATCATACTGACACCACTGTGAACCCACACTTCGCTAAAATAAGCTATATAACTAGGAAAAATGGTAATGGCCATTCGCCCCACTCACTCATTTCCCGCAACAGAACCTATGATGCCATATGTGCCCAGCTGGGTGATTGGCTGAGGCCGGTTAAAGCAAATGCCAATAATGCATGGCTTATAAGCTTGCCGAACGAGCTATTTCGCCTGAATGTATCGCATATTCATTTTACAGTTGTAAGAATGGTGCGGTAAGCAATGAAGTTACGAAAATACACGTATGCGTAGAAGTACCGATGCGCACTCTTGGCGCAGTATGCTTGTTTTAGCTGCACAGCAGTCCGCCGCACGACACTGGCCGATTGGCGTAAGCGACGTCTTCTTACGTGGCCCTGTTTGTCGAGCATACTCCACATTTCACAAAACTATTACTTTCTATACCGTAACAAAAACTAGCCAGGTGTAAATACGGTCAAAAACAAAGTAACGGCGGCCAACGGTTCATGGAAGAGTATCGTAGCGCCATCTGGGAGGACTGAGAGCAAGCAAGGCCGCAGAGCCGAATGACGCAGTGGAATTTCGTTTTAACACGCACCGTATTACTTCATTGCAGACGTCACGCAAACACATGGTTTGGCGGGAAAATCAAAATTTTAACCTAGATTGATTAATTTCTCAGTGATTACAGCATCATTTGCTGCCGGAGAAGCGCTGGGGGCACTATAAAACACGAAATCTTTTGTGTTTTGTATTTTGTCTGCATGGCCCCCTTAACGCAACTCACTTTCTTAATGACAGCCTTAAGCTGCATGATTATTCATGAGGCTGCGCGCTCTTGCCCTAAAAGTTTAAGACGAAAGCCCTAACGGCCGCATCCTGCGAAAAAAACAGTTGTTGCAGGTGTTTGTTAGAAAACGGCCGCCGCTGGAAAGAGTAAATAAAAAAAAATCATTTGAGTTTGTTTGCGATTTAAACCCGCGTCTTCACAGGAGGAGCCGAGGGCGTTACGTTGTAAACGTTGTACGAAAGGTGAGTCTGGTGCGTGCCGCATGACAGGCGACCGTGACGGCATGTGAGTAGGACGGGTGCACACCAGCCATGCAGAATCCTGGTTCTTGGGATGCTGTGGCGTGTGCCAGTCTTTTTGCTGACGTAATTCGGACCCTAAGACGAAGCGACAAAAGCGATGAAAGAACAGGACAGGTAAGAAGGCGGACGAAGTGATTCCCGCCTAAAGACAAGGAGACGAAAGCAAAGAAAGAGACGCGATTACGACGTTGCAGCGAGGAAGATGTTAATAAGTATCGCCAGGCTTTCGCCTTCAAGGCTCGTAAGCGGACTGAAGTGCCCCGAGGACATTTTTGAAACGACTTGTATACACTGGCATTTTTACATCCCGAGGGATGTTCAATTTATTTCGAATTCATCGCTCCTAATTAATGCTGACGCCTAGAATTCTGATGCATATTTTTGCGGGCACAATTAGGAATTGTTATAGAGGCAAGCTAAATCCTGAATCATGCAGAAACTGTACGAGACATCGGCGCGGTGTGTGCGCGCACGGCAGCATTTTTGCGAACATTTTCTTTATCCCGTGATGCACTTTGAGTGAGCGTATATGTCAAGGAGCGGTGATCGCATTGATTCACAAGGTGCTTAAACGGAACAACTGTCAGAAGCAATTTGGCATCAATACATTACAAGTTTGATACCACTTTCGTTTTATTTTTGTATTCAAGCCTGTCGAATAATACGCCGCACGCGGCAGAAATGAAGGTAACGGAATATGAACATTTCGGAGTTCTTAAAGTAGAAGATTCTGACCCACCCTAATCACGCTTTCATCATTCAGTAAACTCCATGCAGACTAAATCGGCCCGAACCACCCTGAAGCACTTCGAAGGCTGTGACGCTGTGGTTATGTCAGCGCATTCCGTTCTTCAGAGAGAGAGAGCGGTGAGGAGACGGCCGCCGCCCGTATACTCTATATACGAGCTGGTCCGCCGCGGCAAAATCGGAAATGCGCCTTCAGGGTAGACGCCTGGTTCCGACCCCTTGGCGCCAGCGGCCCAATTTGGAGGCGTCGCCCATAATGCCCATCGACCGTTGTCGCCCCCCAGTGCCCGTCGGTGTAAACGCTGCCGCTTCCCGGGGAGGAAAACAAAGGCGCCGGCGGGGGCATGGCGGGTCACGACTGGAGGTCAGCCCAGGGGTCACGCGGCGCGTCTCACCTGCAGGATCGGAGGCTTCCCGACGGTTGGCCAAACAGTGCCGGCCCGATACGCACAGCGCGGGCTCTGAACTGCACCGCCCCACAGACGCCGCCGCATCGCGTTTCTCGTGTCTTTTCTCTTGTTTTCGGGCGTTACAAGTGTAAGCAGACGTGTGTATACGGGCTGTGTCGGGTAAGGGGTATAGCTTCCCGGTAAAGACGGCCGTAACGAACGAGTCATTTCGCGGAAATGTGTCTGTTTCACCGAGAGCACATCACTAATCCTTACCAGCCCGGACGCAGGTCGCCGCTTGCGTGAAACAAGCCCCATCTCTTTGCTGATGGCCCCCACTTGTGGGCGAGTGCTGTTGATTGACAATGCGACGCGAAAAGCAAAACTACCACCAAAATATCCGGCAAGGGCTCAAATAGACCACCTTTTGTAGCGTGAGCTACACTGGCCGAGGTTGAGCCGTTTCGCGTGCTCCTGGAGAGCCGTGCTGCGCATGCGCGAGGAGCAGTGACGTCTCCGGAGCCACCACCGCCGCGATCGGATTGGATTGGATTGGATTAAGTTGAATTGAATCGGAAATCGTTTTAGAAGCAGTAAGCATGATAATCAGCTAATCCTAGACAACCAAGAAACCTAAGAATAACCAGCTGAACTTTAGCTCACGCTAAGTATATCCTGGCATAGCCGAGCTAACCACTACAAATTTTTTTCGAAACACCCTGACGTAATTGGAACTTGCGCTTTCGATTAAGGATGCCACGTGAGAAGCGTTACTTCTTTATTTGTCCCAGATTTGGTGCGTGCATTTGTGTGTGTCTTCCTGTCCCAAACGAGCAGCGGCAACCTTTTCCCAGACCTCAATCCTTACTTCGTGCTTCCTCGTGAGCCAGCGGGAACGTAATCATGTTCCTAACTGTGGCCCGCGTCACATGAATGAAGAACAAAATTAAACGCTACTGTTCCCCACATTGAAACAACTGAAACACACCAACTCTTCTTAAAAAGTAAGAACGAACTATGGTGAGCAATCTTTCCTATACCAGTCAACTGAAATATTAAATAAATTAGGAGAAAAATTAAACTTCGACGCCAGTGAACTTACGTTTACAAAACAGGTCAAAGAAATCAAAACGCTCACAATACTGATATATAATTAAGGGTTCGAAGTTGTCCCCCTAAAGGTAGAAATTAAAAACAATTACAAACAAAAATATATTAATACGTAATTGTGACATAATAGTGTAACTGCGTACGAATTACTGCGAATTCATGCGTACGAATTACTGCGTTTATGTGTACATTGTGATCCCTTTGTGAATTTGAGACCTATGCTTTGTATAATACATAAGAAGTATAGTAATGACTTTGCTTTGTGCTATTTGTCTATTACGATTGTGCAATCATGCTTAAATTTGTGAACAGGCGTGTTGTTATGTACGCTGTAAATCGGGTGGCTGAGGCCTCTGTCAGGCCACGTTCGCCTTTAGTCTCAGCCTCCCCTTGGTTTCTGCCAAGAAATAAATAAAAAATAAAAAAATCTATGCTATGCCGCAGTAAGCAGGATTGAACCCAGGAGTCTTCTTAGAGGAGTCAGCCCAGTTAACATTGAGGCTCTGTCTGGAGTACCGTCCGACGGTATACTATAAGCGCTCTATTGAAACGATGTCCACCTGCTTTTTGCAATAAAAATGTCCCGTGTGGCACTAGTCCGCTCTCCCTGGCTTAATTTAACATAACCCAACATAGCATGCCTTAAAAAATAGAAAAAAGAAACATTTAAAAGACCGAAAACTAACCTTAGCCATAGAAATTACAATTCAAACTAAAGATGTAAAAAAAAAAAAACTATGAGGGCAATTGCCCGTCTCGAACCGCCGTCCTTGGTATCAGGAAGCTAAGACGGAAACTCTACATCGCAACAGCAGACGTTTTGGGCGGGTCTACTTGACTCTTAAAAATTAGGATGTTGTGAGACGGCACTCTATAGCCATGGCTACAGCGATGAGCCAGAGTGCCGCCGGACGGCGCTCTTGACACTGCGTAGCATTGACACCGGTGGTGGTGGTGGTGATGATGATGATCACGACGAAGACGATGACGACGACGATGACGATGCTGATACTGCATGTTTTATTTCGCCACGGCACACCGTTTTCGCAACCGGTAAGCCCACGCGCAGGAAATCCGAACACTGGGCAAAGGCTTACAATTATTTCTCCGCGGTAACGTTTGAGAGTGGACGCAGCGTGACAGCACCTGACAGTAAAAAAATGTGTCCTCAGGAGCAACATCTTTTTTTCCTGATGGGAAATTATGAACGAATCCCACAGTGACTAAATAGGAAGAAAAATGTATAGGTAACTAACAGCTCAGTGCAATTATATACCGATAATTAAAAACTGTTAATATGATTAAAAAATAACATTAGAGTTCGCCAAGTTCCGTATAGGTGCAGTTTTTATGCTTTTAATTTGATACAATATGACCTCTGAATGCGAAAAGTACCTGACGCGATATCCGTCATAATTTCTGTGATGGTATTCTGAAGTACAAACGTGCAGCCCCCTCGAGACCAGTGTTGCGGAATGGGCATCCCCATTCCATTCCAATTCCATTCCGAGGAATTACAACTTGTCGCGATTTCATTCCTTTTAATTCCTTGGAATGACAGAAGTTGGCCCATTACCACTCCTGGAATTGACGGGAAGTTCAATTCCACTCCTCCTCAACGTAAAAACTGCCTCAGTTGCTCTATCGAGTTACCGAGGAACGCAACGTGAATCTGTCGTTATCGTACCGGCTGAAAACGGCAAAAGTATGCAAAATGTGTCACTTGTCATCGAAGTTGGGAGATGGTGGCAGGTTGGTTATATATCTCGTTCAGAACAACTACCCAATGCAAAAAATTACAGTACCGAGTTGAGAGTATGTGGAAGTCTCAGTTTTGTGCCGAGCACACTGGGAGAAATTTCAGGGTCCCTGTATGCCAGTTTCTTGTTGAGTGAATTCAGCGAGAAAGCACAGTGTGCAATATTATTATAAACAAACAAATAGCGCTGGGCACCAGCCACTCTAATTTTGCAGCCCTGTGTTAACGTGTTATCTTGTACTGTTGGCCTTCGGGTTGTCGGATGAACACAATCTTTCCTGCTGTACTGCAGCACTTAAACTTCCTGAGTATTCAAGTAACTTTGAAGCCGAAACCGTCTATATACTAGAAGAAGTAAAATACGTAAAAAAATGAACATCCGTGCCGGAAATATCGAATAATATCAGGCAGTCTTTTGGCATTACAAGGGCTAAAAAATCCAAACAATTTAAATATTCTCATCAAACAAATCATGGGCAAATTAAGCAAAGTCAAGGACACCCATGATGTATACATCATGCTAAAGTATACTTTAGTATAGTATACTTTTAGTATAGTATACTTTAGTAAAATATACTTTTAGCTTACACCAAGGGACACGCCGGTGTTCTTGGTAACGGCAAACGAGATAGCTGGTGGACTAGCGAACCAAGCAGCCGTTGTTGGGGTCAGTTTAGATATCCCAATAAACAACCCATTTCATTAAAATGCAACTAAAGGAGCGACCTAAGGATAAACGGAACCAAATATGGAATGAACAGGGCAGGAAAACTGCAGCTTCTCAGCGGGTAATAAACGTAAAAATTATACCGCCAACGTTTTCTTCCAATTATTGCACAACACAGGGGATAACGGGCCATGGAAGGTATCCATTAAAAAAAAAATGCCAGAGTGTTTGCGCCGTTCCCTGCAGTGCATCACACTGTACTATACTATACTACCCTCTCCAGGTTACAAACTCTTACACCCCATTTAGGAGTGCGGCGAACTGGGAAAGTTTGTGCACGTTCATGGTGGAAACAGCGCAAAAAGGACGAAGATCGAGATAGGGTAAACACAAACACGGTGCCGTGTTTGTGTCTACCCTATCTCGGTCTTCATCCTTTTTGCGCTGTTTTCACCATGATCATACCCCCCCCGTACACAACTTAACAAAATCTACCGTGCCCAATATTACATGGTTTGTGCCCACGGTTGGTTCCCTGGCGCCGTTTACCACCTGGCCAGCCACCCCGAATTTTAAAGGCAGAGCACTTTAGGGGCTCGCCTTGTCGTCGTAGCTCGCTCGCTGGACCCAAGTAGAAACACACGGCGTTCCGTCGTCGGTTTATATAGTCATAAGCATGCTAAGCAGTTCATATAGTCATAAGCATTTGAAACTCGTGAACCGCTGGCGCTTGTCATACATCTCCCCGTTGTTTAGCGCAAAGACAATTGCAGGTACATTTGAGGCAAAATATACGCAATTAACCGGCAGTGCCCGCATTCATTTAGTTAGGAGCGCTTGTTGGGTTGGCTTTTACGATAGTAAGCGAAAAAAGTGGCAGAGCACCGCCGGCACGTGCGGAAGGAATAACAAGCACAAACAGAACAGAACTCCCGCTGGCGCAGTTTCAAAGGCAGGGGGCGCGCGAACACTGCGAAGGCGGGAAATTTGAATTGCTTCGGGTGGTAGCAGTGAGCCGATAACGGCGCTACAGCCCATTATGGCGAATCACTGCTCTGCACTTCCGACAGCTTTCATACTGAGTGGAAGGGCTTTAATTTTTTCACCTACTCCCAACCGTACCTAGAGCAGTGAATGAGCCGGCTTACCAGCTCGGACCTTGCGCTTCAACAACAGCCCTGGCGGCCTGCCAGGGCATCCCGGACTTGGACGCCTCCCACAGGGCCCGAGCCCCCGCCATCTTGCACCAAATTGCATTATTCTCATTTTGAGAATGTGTACCCCTCCTCCTGTCCTCCGCGCTGATTGGGCAGGTGCGCAGGTGGGGCAGCAGCCAAGTGCCGCCGGCGCCATGCAGCTGTAGCGATCCGGTTGAATATACACGGAAAAGCAGCTCCCCAAAAAGTATAAAATAAAAGAAGCTCATCAAACCCCGACAAATTTATCCGGAAATCGCGTAAGACTAACGCTGCATGTTAGCTCAGGAGATAAAGGGAATGCCCGTCAATTATTGAACTGCTTGATCACTTCTATGTCGACTGAAGGGGGAACCCTGTCTTATAGTATAATGCTTCATATGCCGCGCTTCCGCGCATACGAAAATGCTATTAACAAGAATTGCTGCAGAACCTTCATGTTTTATCTGAAACCACTCATATTTCTCTTGAAGGAACCTGCGAACTACGAAGCGATTTTCACAGAACCCGTAAACTTGAAAATGGTCGCCTCCAATTCGAGTGATCTCTGACCTTGCGAACCTTGCACTAACCGCATAACTTGAACCAGGGTGTGTCTTTTATAATTCCCTCCTGCCTTGTCATTATCCTTGCCCCCTCATACAGTAAAGCTACTCTCTCTCTCTCTCTCTCTCTCTCTCTCTCTCTCTCTCTCTCTCTCTCTCTCTCTCTCTCTCTCTCTCTCTCTCTCTCTCTCTCTCTCCTCTCTCTCTCTCTCTCTCTCTCTCTCTCTATCTCTCTCTCTCTCTCTATCTCTCCTAAAAATGTCTTCCTAACAATGAATTTGCGTATAAAAGAGGTCTACTTTCCTAGGACTCGGTTTATAGCGCTTTATTGCGATACTGAAATCTAAGGTTGCAGAAATTCGGTTAGCGATTACCTTGGTAAATACCTTGTAGACGACTGACAGTAAGCTGATCGGCCTGTAATTTTTCAATTCCTTCATGTCGCCTTTCTTATGGATTAGGATGATGTTCGCGTTCTTCCAAGATTCCGGCACCATTGCGGTCATTAGGCATTGCGTATACAGGTTTGCCAGTTTTTCAAGTACAATTTCTCCACCATCCTTCAAGAGTTCTGCTGTTATCTGATCCACACCAGGTGCTTTGCCCCCTTTTATTTCTTTCAAAGCCTTCCTTACTTCTTCGGTCGTTACTGGTGGGATGTCTATCTCCTCTGAACTACTGTCTCGTTCGGCATTATCCTGGATGTCCCAAATACTGTACAGTCAACCTAAAGAACAAGCAGGGTTCCGTAAAGGTTATTCAACAATGGACCATATTCACACGATCAATCAGGTGATAGAGAAGTGCGCTGAGTATACTGAACCCCTATATATAGCCTTCATAGATTATGAGAAAGCATTTGACTCGGTCGAAACCCTAGCAGTCATTCAGGCATTACGGAACCAGGGGGTAGATGAGCATTATGTAAGAATACTAGAGGATATCTACAATGGGTCTACAGCTACCATCATCCTCCATAGGGAGAGCAGTAAAATACCTATAAGGAAGGGTGTCAGACAAGGAGACACAATCTCTCCAATGTTATTCACAGCATGTTTACAAGAAGTATTCAGAACATTGAATTGGGAACAGGTGGGAGTAAGGGTTAATGGAGAATACCTCAGTAACCTCAGATTTGCTGATGACGTTGCCTTGCTAAGTAACTCGGGGGACGAATTGCAAAGCATGCTTTCCGCACTGGGCGAACAGAGTAGAACCGTGGGCCTGAAAATTAATATGCAGAAAACTAAAGTAATGATCAATAACCTCGGGACAGCACAGCGCTTTGAGATAGGTGGGGAGGCAGTGGAAGTGGTAAGCGAATATATCTACTTAGGCCAAGTTGTGACCCCAGATCCCAACCACGAGGTAGAGATAATTAGAAGGATCAGAATGGGGTGGGGTGCATATGGAAGACATTCTCAGATAATGAATAGCAGCCTACCATTGTCGCTGAAGAAGAAAGTGTATGACAGCTGCATCTTACCGGTACTCACCTACGGGGCAGAAACTTGGAGGCTCACTAAGAGGGTTCAACTTAAATTGAGAACAACTCAGCGGGCAATGGAGCGGAAAATGATAGGTGTAACATTAAGGGACAAGAAGAGAGCGGAGTGGGTCAGGGAGCAAACTGGTGTTAAGGACATATTAGTAGAAATTAAGAAGAAGAAATGGACGTGGGCAGGGTATGTAATGCGAAGGCAAGATAACCGCTGGTCATTAAGGGTAACAGAGTGGATCCCTAGAGAAGGCAAGCGTTGCAGGGGGCGGCAGAAAGTTAGATGGGCAGATGCGATCACGAAGTTTGCGGGGATAAATTGGTCACAGTTGGCACAGGACTGAGGAAATTGGAGAATAATGGGAGAGGCCTTTGCCCTGCAGTGGGCGTAGATAGGCTGGCGATGATGATGATGATGATGATGATTGCGATACATCGGGACTTAGGGAAGTATCTAATAAAAGGCACTGCCCCAGGCTTTCGTACTTTTATATCCGAGTGCCTACATTGCCACTTAAAAAATAACTATGAATAAATGCATTTGTGCATAATAGTAAAGCCGACTATAAAGAGGGTCGGTGCATAGCAGGTGGCTTAAAGGGGTCGTGAAGAGAAAATGCATTTGTCTTTGATTAATTTTGTCTGCTTGAACGACCTTTTAAGAACATAAATCCCAAATATTTTCACAATTCATTGCTTCTGGAATTTAGGAGGCGCCGTTGAAATTCTCGTTTTGAGGCGCATCGCAAGCGACTATGCGCGTACGGGCGGTCGGCAGCGCAACTAGAATGACGTCATGTGAAGTACATTCCAGAGTTCAACGCAGTTCAATGTTCTTTGTGTATAATATTCTGCAAATCTGCAAACCGAATATTTTAAAAATAATGCCTCCTTTATTCCTTGCCAAAAAAACAGTTTTCTATCCACGTGAGCGGTGTCGTGACCGCTTCAGTTGTCTGGCAACCATTGCAGCAGAACTCAGACCTACTGGGTGTTTGTACAGTTTGTAGCCAGTTTACCTGCCGAATTTCACGTTCTTTTGCCGAATTCTCTTCGGAATTTTATCTTTTTGTATAAAATGGCCCAAGACCGCTCAAGGAAAAAAAAAAAAGTGCCCCGTGTGCGATTCGAACTTGCGGCCTCCGGGCCAGCCCAACGTTACGGCCAGCCTAGTCGGACACTTTATCCACTACACTATCGCCGTGGGAAGCGCGCGCGCCGCAAAACTGCTGCATAAAAGCCTCTTCGCATTTGTAACCCAGAAGTCTGTCGTGTTTTCATAAATTCTAATCTACCCAGAGCTTTAACCGCCAACTTACTGTTGAGCGCTTCTGCAGTAAGCCAAAGCGGAGCGTATACAGTCAACAAAACAGCGTTAACAGCATTGTTTATTGCAGGAAACAGGAAAGCAATCGTCGAACTGCGTGATGTTGGGGCTCGGCGACTCGGCGCTGTATCGTTCTCGCTAGTTATTTTTGCGCTTGATGAGTGAATAATGAGTGGGTTTTAAGTTCCGACTACTCGAAGTTCCTTCGATAAACGTGTTTATGTAATAAACCCTCATTTTAAGCGTTCGGTCATGTATCTCGTCAGGTCAGAAGTTTCACGTTCGCGCAACTCACATTACAGGCTACGTGAGACAGACGTCGGCAAACTTGTGCAAGAATATCGGCTAGCAAAACGACAGTTTAGACTCGTGGAAAGCAGCGTAAACAGTTTACGAATGCCCAGTTTAGATTAAACGTGGTTACTTCTGCCTGCGCCACTCGCCGGTGTTGTTGACTGAAAGTTCGACCATGTTGATCAGTCGTATCAGAGATCAGACGTCTCCCGTTCAGTTGCAGGGCGAGTTTCATCATGGCGCCGATGTTGTAGCTTTATCTGACCCTTTGCAAGCCCGCCCTATGCCGACATATTGTGCAGACGAGGGAGAACTGTGATTGGCTGCTTACTGACTTACTGAAACGTCACTTCACGAGTTGAGGAGGAAAGCCTCGGTGAAACCGTAACTGCATTTATTTACCTATTTCCCGATATCGGACGACGAAACGGGTATGCATTGTTTGTTTATCAAGGTTCCACGGTTATAAGCGCACACACAACACAGTTTTTTTGAAAATCTCTTCACGACCCCTTTAAAAGCAATTACACCATGTCCAACTTGGGAGGAGTTTCTGCAAGTTCTTTTACTTTTTAAATGTTATTTTGTTACTGGAATGTCATTATTTCAAGCTTTTCGAGTAGTTTGTCAGGCAATTGAAGCTCCTACTATGTATAATTGGTAATGAGAATGATTTGAGCGCGGTGACGCGGTCGTATAATGAGCAGCAATCTAGTACCTCTGTCACTAAAAAGAATAGCACACAATCAATGCATGCTGATGGTAATCACGTACGGAGCGTAAGCTTGGCTCGTCGGTAGACATCTATAGAAATAAAACTTTGGTCGACTCAACGGGCCAAGGGACGACGCGTGCTAGAAGTAAAGCTTAGGGATAGGTAGGAAATGAGCATATATCAGAGAGCGAACTCAGTGGGGGGGGGGGGGGGGGGGGGGAGGTCATAGTTCAAATTAAAACGAGTGGTCGGTTGGGCTGGCCACCATGTAATGCACAGAACAGACAACCGGTTGACCATCACGGTCACAGAGTGGCTAAAAAGAGATGAGGATATAAGTAGCGGAAAACCGTTAACAGGATGCAGAGTTGAAATTTTAAAAATTCTGCGGCAGAGTTTGGACTACAGGTCATTGCAAGACAAATACGGTTGGAGGAACGCTGGAGAGGCCTTCGTCCTGCATGGTACGCGAACAAGATGATGATAATAATAATGATGATGATCGTTTATTTCCGAAAATATATACGTTTCTGGTCGACAGGAAGCTGCGAAAAGAACCATTTTTGCCCAGGAAATCAGTACTTCCAGGACCATGTTTGCCCTTCTAGCACACCCGATTCTCCACTTTCATCTGTACGCCTACGTTTCACTTATTTTTTCTGCGTATATGCTGCGTACGGCGGCGTTACATATACACGGAGCACGCTGCTCACCGCACGCTCGGCTCATTAATGGCTCCCCGCCGTTTGTGGATGCGCGTCGGGGCGCGGCTCGTGATTCAGCTGGCCGCAGATGTGTCTCCAGGCGCCCTTGTTATATATCCGCTGCCGCAAGTGTGTACCGTGGGCGAGGCCAGCCACACGCGGCTCGTGTAATAGGCGGTGCTTCCGCGGCTCCGAGCGACCGACCGGCAGGCGGGCAAACGCTCTTGTCACGCGGTTAATTGCTGCCTGCGGCTGGCTGCAGCAGCGCCAAACCGCCGTTATAGCTTGCGCAAACAGTACTCCGCACGTGCGCTCGCTCGCACACTGGCATCGGCGGTGGGGTAATTGTAGCCGTACTGGCGTTCGCCGTAATGTTTACACTGTGTGGCTACGCTCTCAAAGTCCGCCCCCCTGTTTTATTTTTGTTTTCCTCCCGATGTGGCTGACGAGGGATGCGAGCACCCGCCAGGATGCGGCCAGACGCCATCACCTGCTCCGGTTAGGGTAATTTGTGCGCGCATTCGCGCTTCACCGGTCGATATTTATCGTCTGTTTATGCCGATCGCCGCGAACGACGACAAACCTGGCCAGCCGCGGCTCTCATTAGGCGCGTGCCGCTGCCGCGTTGCTTAGTTTTCTTTTTAGGCTCAGCTTTATATACTGTTTCCTTTCCTTGATCTCGAGCTCAAGTGTTTGTGGGTGTGTCGCTATCACATGTCGCTTTCCAAGTTGTGCGTACAGCAGGGTGTTGCTCCCCGTCCCAGAACCCGTCCCACGCAGGTCACGTGTGTCTCCTTGTAGCAGTTCTCGATGGAGGCGTGTGTGGATTCCGAGAGTGTGCTAAATATTTAAGAGCCGTCGTTGAAGGGTGCCTGCTAGATCCGTTCGGATCCAGGACGCTCCGCATCACTTCACCTGGAGGAAAAATGACGCCAGTTAAGCGGGGCAGCTGAATACGCGCAAGGGATGGAACAGCGAGAATTGAGAAGAAAAGAAAGGCGGCATATGTCTGGGAGAGGAGAAAAGATAATTTGCTGAATTGCGTGTAGCCGCTTCAAGGCAAAGACAAATAGTCCGCATGATGAATTTGGTGAACCAAGCGGTTGTTTTGGATACCCACCATTGAGACATGCATGCCTTAAAAATGTATCGGATCACAAAGGGCACATGTCGTTCTGCGCGTAAAGAAAGAGATAGAACATTTGTGAGCCCAGCCTCATGCCCCCTTTTAAGTCCGTGCCTGAAACTGGACGCAATTTAATGAACGTGCGTACATCTCCTCTCCATTATGGACCTCTGAAGTAAGTTGACGGAAATCAGTGAAATCGCGATTCCGTCCTTTCTGATTTCATTCTTCCGACCAACAACAGAAACGCAAAGTGCACCGGAAGTTCTGCAGATTTTTTTCCCATTGTGGGCGCTGTTGCTTGCGAACATGCCTTTTGTCTGCAGGCGGAAGGGGACGTTGAGGGATCGTCGTTGCCGGAGGAAACTACGCGCGCGGCGACGTTTGACGAGCAGTCGCTGTCCTGAGCGTCAATAGAGACTGATGAACCACGAGTGACAGTTAAAAGCGTTCTGAACCACACACAGACAGATCGCACACGTCAAAGATGTTTCCGGGGAAGCGTACCATAAACAAGTCTCGTGACTGAGCCGGGCTGCTTTTTGTGTTGTTTACGCACCTTGCTGTATACCCGCGCCACCACTCACTCTTCCTGTTCAGGTTTGGTCGCAGTTTCTTGTATGATGCTGTCGATCTTTTCGCTTAACACGTGTGCGGGCCTGGAGAGACGTACGGAATGGATGAAGATATTCGGAAACAAATTACGAGCTGGATATCCATGAAGCTGAGAGATAAACGGGGTGCGCGTGAAAGCGACATAACTCCACATTAGCCCGGCGCCTAAAGAATATCCGTTATCTGAAATGTGCTGTTAGCAGCCAGGCGTGATGCCATGCCATCCGATTCAGCTCTTATTGTGAAAACACGCTTAACATCAGCAGCAAATAACAGTTTCAATTTCCGACCCTCTTGCCACTGGGAAGCACATATTTGCATTAGGCACCTCTGCGGTGTTCAGCGCCTATAGCTTCTCGCAGAAAGCTTCATAGCCCCTAATGGCATCGCTGCGACACTTTTACGCGTAATCTTTCAATTAAAAAGCACTAAATGACTCATTGGGCGAAAAAGTAGGCCTCAGGCGTTCGACGTCCCTGTGACTCCTTTTAACGTTTGTTAAAAGGACAGGCAACTGATTTTTGCGCAGCATATGCTCGCTATACCAAATGAAAGAGTATCACTTGAAACACACTGAACCGAAATTGTTTTCCTGCTAGGGCCCAAGAACTTTTGAAAGCGAAAACGTTAAATCTAGCAGCCTTAAGCATGCTGCCAAGACGAGGGCTGGCAACCATGGCACTGAGCTGCACGGAAACCTACTTTTAACGCTTCTAACTGTACGTGAGACAAAAAGAGGCATTCAAAAACTTTTACCCAGCCAAGACAATAATAAAATGCAGTATTTTCTACCCTTTTAGGCGGTTTTTACATCACGCATTAAAACCGACGAAACTGTTTGTATATGTACGGTAGTGTCGCGCTCAGGCACTACCAGGCGCCACCTTTCTGGTTTTAGGAAAGTTAGGGCTAAATTAATATCATTTCCGCCGCCGTAGTTCGACATTCCTTGAAGTTATTCCACTATAGAAACTACGGGCTTACGTGTGAACAAAAATCGGTTGTCTGTCTCTTTAAAAGCAGGTGACTGGAGGGTTTGCGGTTACTGATCTCAAGAGGAGAGGAGGAATGAACGTAATGAGGAGAGGGGCAACTATGTGTTTCGTTCTTATATTTGTATGACAAAGAAAAGATGCATACACAGCGCAAAGAGGGAACAGTGTTGTCAAAGTGTCCCAACCAAATAGCGCTATACTTTTCTAACAAGTTTGCAATGGCAATTAAGCATGGAAAATGAAGGAGAAGAATACAAGAAAGAATAAAGCTATTGAGTGACATATAATGAAATTGCTTGACACTTTTCTTAAACATAACGCAAAAAGTGCGAAGTTTTGAAGTTCAGCATTCAAACTATTCCAGCAGGTTGCACCAGTGAATTCTAGTGGGTGTTTTTCATAGTTGGTACCAGTTTAGGGCAGTAGAAGGCGTCCTTTCACTTTCGTGTTTGCATTTGCGACGTATTATCTCCTCTAATTTCATTTCCCATCTTTTTTCTTGGTTTGTGTGCTATTCACCAGTGCTTTATAATTTAATTTCATTTCGCTCTTCTACTACGTGCTTGCCTTTAAACGTATCTTTTCTTTTTTTCTGGACAATGTTTGGCACATCGTCAATTTTCCGTACCATTTTGTCGCGTTTCATTCCTTGCTCATTCTATATACAGGTGACGCAAACAAAACGTTTTATATACCACCACACAATATATGAGGCGTTTTTTTTTTTTTTCGAAATGAGCCAGGTCCACGTAGCGCGAATTTTAAAAACACGAGGAATTTTGTTACCGCACCTAAATGCAACGCTGTCAAAGCTATTGTATGATATATTTTACATGTTAGCTAGAGGACGTTTATGGCCACAAGTAATTAAAAATTATGCCGTGAATTTGAGCCATATTGGGGTGGTAAGTGTGAATTTGGCTCATATTGAATTGAAACACCAAAGTTGATGCGGCATTCTGATTGATTGATTGATTGTGGGATTCAACGCGCCGACGCAACGCAGGCGATGAGGCGCGCCGTAGTGGAGGCCTACGGATTAATTTTGACCACCTGGGGATCTTTATCGTGCACCGAAATCTCGTACACACGGGCGTTTTTGCTTTTCGCCTCCATCAGAAAAGCGGCCGCCGCGGCCGGGAATCGAACCCGCGACCTCGTGCTCAGCAGCGCAATGCCTTAGCCACTGAGCCACCGCGGCGGGTGATGCGGCATTCTTTTGAAAACTTTATGTAAATTGACTATGAAGCATGGTGCCATTGTGTTTTGGCGGAAAAAGCACTAAAATATGCAACAGGGCTTCAAGAACCCTAGAACTATACCAGGAGAGCAGGCGAGTCCTCTTGGCACCGTTAGCAGCTCTTTTCGAATTTTCCCTTGGACAGTTTTCTTGGGAACACCTGAAGCGACTCATGAAGTAAGCAAGCTCTTCACTGCTTTGCCATGAATTTCCAAAACGCTTCACAAGAAGGCTGCTCATGTCTTCTTCTTCGCCTTAATGAAGTGGTTCGTACTTTCAGAGGGAAGGGGGGGGGGGATTTTCAGGTGCTTGTAAGCGGCTGCTATTTAGTTAAGTGCTAAAATGGTAAATATGGGAGCAAAACATAAATATAACTATAGAGTTATTTCGTTGGGACGCGTGAGACGAAATTAAATCATAGTTTGACATCTTTCCGTTTCATTTCGTTCACTTTTTCTTCCGTTCACTTCTTCATTGACATCTGGGGTCAGATATTTCGCCGATCTCGTAATGGCCGTCTGAATTCATAATAAGCCTGCTCCAAAAAGAAAAAAAAAATACCTTGCGGAAACACCCCCGGAATAGTCTAAACAGTCGAGCCAAAAGGAAACTCCCATTGGGCAAATGGATTTGGCTCATTTTTATCCGTGAAACCGCAGGATATGGCTCATTTTCGATACGAACTACGACCTGCGTACACGTTTTCAGGGCATTATTTCAACTATTTTCTTGCAACCCCTTTTTCGGGCGGAAAGTTGCCGAGTTTTTCTCGTCAGTGCAGTTTCATCCGACTCAGTTTCGGTTTCTGGATCTGTCTCATTTCGAAAAAATAATAATAACACCTCATATATTGACTCCCCTCGACTCTACTTCGTATTTCTGCATGATTGCACGTTACATGCGCAGAATGCCGAACCTGTAAAGTTATGAATTTACATCGGCTATGAAAGGTACTATCATGAATAAACAGCCTCCTGCTTCTAGTTCATTAAGACTGTTCAATGTGCGCTTATCCGACATGCCCCGCGCAACGACCTGAGCTTACATGGAGCCGCACATATATCTTTACCCGTGTGCCCACTCGTCGAAGAACGCGGTCAATTGGTCGCAAGACCATACCGACTCGGGCGCGCCAGTAATTTTGACCGGGGTGGAGCCACCGCCTCATCTTAACTGTCATCCAATGGTATAAGGCAAGCAAGTTTATTGGGGTCCCATTGAGGTTTCTCATGTCTTCCAATCTCCCCGAAAGACGCCTAAACTGCGCCACTCCGTTGGTGGTGAATGAGAACCGCTCGGGCGGCGCCGTAGAAACACTATAGCTGTCTATGGTCCGTATCAGTGTATCCTGCCAGGCAACAACCGAAGAGCTAGAGAGACAGCTTCATTTCCTCTCCCTTTGGTGCCGGCCGCGGGCTAATGACCGTTGCAAAAAAAAAAACCCTCTCCAGTTTCCCTTCTCTGTGTGACGCTCGTCTTACGCATTGCAAGCACGCTTCCTTCCAAAGCCAAAACGCGTAACGACGGAAACCAAGACGCGAGGCGGGAAGAAAAGTAAAAACGTCTTGGTCCAAAGCCACCAAAAAACGGCTACACATACAACATGGAAGCGAAATGTATTCGGGCAAGTCGGGCTATCGACTCCCTTTTCCCATCTTTGAGTTTTTACTTCTTCTCGGGGCGCCGGTCGCGTGTGTATCTGCAGGCGCTGGTAGTCGGTGCCTCGCTCAACGTGTGATCGGCGACAGTGTCCAGCGCACGGAGGCGGTGACCCTGTGCTGCTGTACCCGGCAGCCGCGAGCAGGTGCGTGGTCGTTTTGTGCGCACTCGTCCCATGGGCGTAGTCTCTCCGGCGTAAAGATAGCGAGCGAGCCGCGGTGCGCGTGGACAACCCTTGGGCGAAGCATTCCTACGCGTAACACCAGATATCAGTGGCGCTCTCCCAACCCGAAACTCGTCCTCTCGCATCGCCGGCGGCCAGGATCGCTTTCATTGATGCATCGATGGTCGGGCGACCGCTGCCTTATTTGGCGGCACCAACGAGCGCTTCTTTTGCCGTGCTGCGACAACGCGTCCGTAGGCGTAAGTGCCGTGGGGCCTGTCGCGAGGAGAATGCTAAGGCGCTACGGACAAGACGCGACCGTGCTTGCATACTGAGATGGAAATTTATCTGGCTCCACTGTTTCTTTTCCCAGTTTCTCGGGCCAGATGCTTGGCACTTTTTTTTTCTGTGCTGAGTGTGTGGGTTGTGACACGCTGTAAGCGTGTTTCGGATGTATCCTCGGCTGAGCACACAGCTGGTTGCGGCTGCTGCGTGTACGTATACGATGCTCCGCATGTTCCGCGTGCTGTAAGCATCTGCGGTATGAAGGCCCAAGAGGTGTGCAGCTCGCCATCTCGAGTTGCTGTACTTTTAAATTGAAGCTTTCTTTGCCTCTCCTCCGGACTTTGCCAGAGCTGCTGCTGCTGCTGCCGTTTTGCTCACACGCGCCGCTGAGTTTTTACGCCACCAGATGGTGGTCACATCCACTCATTGCGGTTTGTATGATGCCAATGCATAGAGGTTGTGAAGATGCAAAAGCGACCTTTGTGGTTAGTCTTTATAGACATTAAAGCGGCGTATGACAACGTAGACAGGGAGCAGCTATGGAAGATCTTGGAGGACTAGGGGGTGGGGGCAGAATTGATTAACTTACTCAGGGAACTATACCGGGAGAACCAGGCGCAAATAGTGTGGGAGAGGGTAGCATACAATAGGCCGGTATACACCTACAGGGGTTTGAAACAAGGATGTCCTCTGTCTCCACTGCTGTTCATGACCTACACGGCGGGTTTAGAAAGGAAGCTAGAGGACAGTAGGCTGGGATTCAATTTATCATACATTAAAAACGGACAGGTGGTGGAACAGCGAATTCCAGGATTAATGTAGGTAGACGACATATTGTTGATGGCGGATGACCGGATAGGTATGCAGGGCCTGATGGATATATGCGGAAAGGAAGCGACGCACCTTGGGCTATCTTTTAGCAGAGAAAATCGGGACTCATGGTCTTCAACGACGACACGGAGCACAAATCGGTATCAGTTCAACGAGGAGAACTTCCACGGGTAAAGGAGTATATACAAGAGGCAGGGGCCTCGTCAAGCTGCCGTTAGGTGGCTTTTTCTCCCGCCTCCTTGTGTACCAAAAAACGCGAAATAAATGAAGACTTGAAATGAAAAAAAAAAATGAAAATGAAGTATTCATGAGTATGGCTTAATGACGGCGCAGATTACACGCGCATGCATGAGGCCCACGTTGAGGCCCACCATGAGGCCTACACGCAGATGCTCGCTGTTCTAGTGTTCTAGGGTAAGAGGCAAATTGCATACCCTGAAAGACAGCGGACATGCACTTGTCATCGACGTCGAACACACAGGTGTGAATTCATTACTTGTGTATTCTTGAGGGGATTGTAGAGTAGAGTGTACTGTTATGTGTAACTCGTGCTTTTTTTTTTCCTTTTTCACGTGTCAGCAGGAGTAAAGAAATCAAAGGAGTGACTATCGCACTGGAAGATCTAAAGCGCGAGCTAAGGGTGGACCTCAGAACCCTAAAAGATAGCGTGAAATATTGCAGCGACATGTGTGACGGTGTAAATGAGCTCAGAAATGAAATGAAATAACTTCGAAATGAACTACTAGCGGCAAAAAAAAGAAAAAAAAACGAAGAGCTGGCTGCTGAAAACGCGTATGTGCGAAAAGATGAACAACTGGAGCAATGGAGCAACAACTGGAGCAATAATTTGGACATAAAGGGTGTGCCCGAGAAGGTGACGCATGTGACAACGTGAAAAGAATTGGCGCCTTCTTGGGCGAGCCGATTTCAGATGGCGATATCGACATATGCCACCACGTGCCTACATTTAAGCCACTCGATAAAAACCTTGTTGTTCGCTTTGTTCAAAGGTCGAAGCGCGATAAGCTACTGGCAAAGGCCCGCAAGAACAAAATGACTACTAAAGACCTCGACTATGGTGGCAGTAGTGCGCCTGTTTTTATAAATGAGCACCGAATGGACAAGAAGCTGATGGGTGCCGCCAACGCCGCCTGTATAAACATTGCCTAACGCGTCGCGCACTTTTCAATGGGAAGGGTAGGGGCGCTTAGTTCAGGCACTCATCCGCTATGTGGCGCGCGCCGGCGGACATCTCGCCTTACGTCAGTGCTCGCGAACCGCGAACGCTGCACCCACTTCTACGAAGTGTGTCTGACACCTTGCCTGTTGGGTTTCAAGAACCGTTTCGCTCACATCTTAGCCGGGACGGGGCGATAGTTCTGGGGCGCACTGGGGATCTCGTTCAACATGTCCTCGCTTCATACTTGCTGCATTTTTCCAAAGATAACTGACGGAGGCGGAACTGAAATAGTGTAAAAACATATCATTGTCCAGTAGACAAATAGCGAACAGAAAAAACGATATTTTCGTATGATGGAGCCATTATTTTACTTTTGTTTTTCTCTCTGGAGGATTTAGGAAAAATAAATTGCGGGCACATTTTTTGCTCAGGCGCTCACTTCTACCGTTACTTTCCAAAAATATCACGTGCTCGTAAATTTCAGAAGATTACAGAAAACAAAAGGATAAGCATAAAAGGGTCCCGCCACGCTGCCCGGGCGCTTCTGCAGTACAGTCCTCAATTTTAAAAGTGCGTACCGATGCGGAGTGCGAACAGCGGGGACAAAACAAGACCGAAATGCTGAGGGCGCAGAGGAGGGATGCCCCACTCAGAAAATATCGGGGCCCGTGATCCAAGTAGATAAGCGCGCAAAGCTGGCATCAGCCTACGGCAGCACAAGTGATTTTTCCATTTTTCTCCGAGGCAAAGGCGGTTTTATCAGCGACGGACCAAGACAGACAGGCATGGTGAAAAAGAAGAAGGCGTAGGAGCGCCGCTTCGGGAACGCTAAACAAACTTTCAACTATTTTGCATAGTTTCCGAGAAGCGGCGCTGGCCGGCCGACATGAAAGCACGCAGGAAGGCTACAGAGCGGGGAAGGGTAGGAGAGAGCAACAGGAGAGTGGCTGTTTGGCCATTTTTCGCTAACGCGTTAGGCAATGATTATACAGGAGGCGTTGGAGCCGCAGTTGCTAAGAATAAACAGGAAGGGTGGAAGTTCGTGTGGACGGCCGGGGGAAAAATCTATGCGAGACAGAATGAAGACACGGATGCTATCAGAATAACTGGCATATCTGATCTTGAAAAAATCACGCGGTAAAAACCGTACTGCTACAGTGTCAGATAAGAACGGAAACGCAATCGGTGGAAGCTGCGGAAAGAGACTGTTCCCCGTTCAAATGTAACACTTTTAACAAAAAGTTTGGAAAGGAAGAGACTCTGTTCAAAACGTTACATTTAAACATCAGAAGCATTAAAACTAAGGTTGACAATCTGGAAACTTTTTGAGGTCGTTCTCTCTTGTCTTCGATGCCATAGTGCTCACGGAAACTTGGATAACGTGACACGATGTACCACCCCACTTTCCAGGATACAAAGTTATAACCTTATGCAGGAAGAGGTGGTGGTATTGCCTGCGAGATAACTTGCCACATGAGATCATTGAACTAACCAATATTCATACAAATATTGAAAGTCTGTTTATTAAGTTATCAAATGTTGTCATTGGTGCACTGTACAGGCCACCATCTGGCATTTTACCTGAATTTATGACATTCCTGGAGAATACATTAGGCAGTTTTGGCCCGATGGCTGTGCCGATAGTGATTCTGGGTGACGTTAACATCGATTCAAACTCTGATAGCCCTTCGTCAAGAGAGTTCAAAGTCATTATTCATGCCCATGCTTTTGAAAATACGATAAGACGGCCTACTCGCGTTACGACTGCCACAGAAACCTGCCTTCATGCATGTATAACAAATATAGAAAATCGTGGTCTTAAATGTGGTGTGCTATCATGTGACTTATCTGATCATATGCCAATAATCTGTCTCGCTAGTAACAGTAAAAAAATATTGCAGGAATAGTACATTTGTCACCCGCCAAATAAATAAACAATCGTTAGAAAGCTTTGCTCACCACATAGAACTTGAAACCTGGGACCACGTGTATAACTACCATAATCCTAGAACCACATTTACAAGTTTTCGCGATAAGTTTCTAGAAATATACAATACCTCATTTACTGCGGGAATGCAAAACACAACATAAAAAAATGAGAAAACCATGGATTCCTCCTCACTTATAAATTTGTCAAAAAAACGGGAACCTACTCTATTTGCAGAATTTAAGCCATTCAGAAAGAAGCTTAACAATGATCTAAAAAAAGCGAAGTGCGAATATTATGAACAGAGATTCATGAGCACCCAGGGAGACCAAAGAAAAATGTGGAACTTAATAAACGATATAATGAACAGAAGGCCATTCGACAGCAATTTAAAAGAAGCTTTGATTAACAATCGCCTTGTCACTGGTCATGAACTTGCAAACGAAATGAACCGACACTTTGTTAATATTGGTAATAGTCCAGAAGACACTGACGGCGTAGATTCTTGTACACTGCAGAGTAGCCTGTCGCCACCCCATAATGTTCGCACCTACATCACCGGGTGATATATTTAAAATAATCCAGGATTTATGTAACCACGCGGCAGCAGGGTATGATGAAGTCAAAGCCCTGCCCCTTAAGTATACTGCAAATATCATGAGTTCAATATTAACGCACATAATAAACAAGATGTTCGAAACAGGATACTTCACAGATAAACTGAAAATCGCTAGAGTCACCCCTGTCTACAAAAAAGGTGGTGAAACAGAATTCAATAACTATCCACCAATCTCAGTTCTACCTATATTTTCTAAAATATTTGAAAGGGTCATCAATGACAGGATGACTAGCTTCTTCGAAAAGCACCAAATTATAAACTATGCTCAATGTGGTTTCCAAAATAAAAATAAAGGCACTGAAATGGCACTAGTTCACATTAAAGAAAATATAGTTGAAAACATTGAAAAGAAGTTACAAACACTTGGATTATTTTTATACCTTAGGAAGGCTTTCGACACTGTCCAGCATAAAATTCTCTTAAAGAAACTTTAGTGCTACGGTGTGCGCGGGGTAGCACAAAGCACAATGAAGAGTTACCTCGCTGACAGTACCCAGTACGTATGTGTTGGTAATATATTTTCTACTAAAATGAAAATAACCAGTGGCGTTCCCCAGGGCTCCATCTGGGACCACTCCTGTTTCTTATGTATATAAACGGCATAACTACGATACCTGGCTCAACCGACATGATCATGTCGGTTGAGCCAGGTACGCTGACGACACAAATATATTTTTTTCAGAGACAACAAGAAAGTGCTTAGAACATGCTGCAAATTCCTACCTCTTAAAGCTTTCTAACTGGCTCCATACCAATAAATTAAGTCTAAATACAAGTAAAACAAAGTACATTATATTCAAACCAATAAATAAGAGGGATCCCTACAACATCAATATAACCCACAATGGTACAACACTGGACCGAGTAGTTGAGCAGAAATTCTTAGGGGTCTGGTTTGCGGAAGACCTTATATGGACTGCGCATGTCAATAGCCTTAGATCCGATTTATCACGTCTTACCGGGCAAATTTATCAAATACACACACTGATACCCAACTGGCTGAAAGAGACATTATATTATTCCCTTTTCTATTCTAGGCCAAGCTACGGAATCGTGGTATGGGGCACCACAACCGCGTATAACTACAATAAGTTAATTATTCTGCAAAAGAAAATTCTGAGAATGTGCGAAAATTTCAAAGCGGATAGGTGCGATCTAAGAACACGACCACTCTTCATTAAATACAACGCGCTCAAAGCCAACCAAGTTTATTATTTTAAGCTTGTACAGTGGATTTACAGGAGCGGGATATATATATTGCCATTTGAAAGTGCAGGCGAATATAATATATGGAATCCAAAACGAAGGGCATTGCCTAAAGACGAACTACGGCCTACAAACCATTGATTTTCAGTCCACGAAAGTGCTAAATATGTAAGAACTGAGTGTGAATTTTCATGACGTCCCATCCACTTTTAAAAAGAAGTGCAGGACGCTTTAAGTAAACACAAATGTTTCTGTGATAACTCGGTAACCTGTGTCTCTATACAATGTCCTTGGAATGTTTTATGGACTTGAAAAAGGGGATCAAAACAATTTTGATATACTTTGATATCTGCCGAAATACATCGCCTAGAATGAACCTCAGTATAAATTTTGTTTTTGGGGTTGTCTGTGTTTTAAATGCTTTACATTCTTGTAATTGCTTATGTGTTTGTTACTTGTAAGCTAATAAACATTTCTGCATGAGGGTAAGGCTCGTAGTAAACTGATAAATTCTCAAGTTCATGTTTCTATTTCATTTGCATAAATATTGTGTGTTTCTTTGTTGAAACTGATAAGTGCACAGTTTCAATGTTTTTTTTCTTCTGCATTATGCTGCGAGTTACTGTGATAGAACTGTTTAATGTATTAAGTGAATTGATGTATTAACGCGGGAACGGGGCCGGGACCCCGTCAGGCGGTTTTCGCCTTTAGCCCTGGTCTTCTGTTAAACATGTGCACTGTTGAAGAAATAAATAAAGAAAGAATTAAAGTGAGAAAACAAAAGGAAGACGGAACACGGCTATAATGACACATAGAGCACTGTGGGCCTACAACAAATACGAGGTAGTAAGGGGAGTCTGGAAGGGCATCATGGTACCAGGATTGACTTTCGGAAATTTGGTTATGTGCAGGAGTCGGAGACCCAAGCGGGCTTGGAGGTAAATCAGAAGGCAGTAGGCAGGCTGGCCCTAGGGGCCCATAGCAAAACTACGAATGAGGTGGTACAGGGGGATGTGGGCTGGTCGTCCTTTGAGGCAAGGGAGGCGCAGAGCCAGATAAAATTTGAGGAGAGACTACGTGACATGGAGGAGGAAAAATGGGCCGCGAGAGTGTTTAGGTATCTGTATATGAGGAGCATGGACACGCGGTGCAGACGGAGGACCAGACAGCTGGCCAAACGGTACGGAAATTCGGTAGGGGAAGGTGGGGTATACACAGCTAGCTATCAGTTAAAAAGCAGGTAAAAGCAGCAGAGACGATGAATTGGGTTCAGAGAATGGACGTGAAAAAAACCCGGGTGGCATATAGAACAGAGAAACCAGAAATCATGAATGAAGGTTCCTATGGCAATAAGCGAGGAACGATGCAGACACGATACTCATGATGCAGAACATCGTGAGCACTACACCCAGAAGTGACAAGCGGCGCAACCCGTGAAGATCAGGCGCTTGTTGCACGGGAGTTGTCCATATCGCCAGGCAAATCGTCAATGTGCCGGTGGACGTGGATTTCCACCCGGTTACGACCCTCCCTCGAGGCGTTTCTGATGACGTGGCAGTCTTTGTCAAACTTAAACACATGAAAGTAATGGAGTCAGTATACAACTAAAAAGCTTCGCTTTAGTCGATTTCCAGCTATACGTGGGATCCACCAATGTAACCGGGCGACAGTTTTTTTTTTTTTTTTTTGTCACCGGGTGCAAACCCTTTGGCACAATGAGTGTACGGTTAGCCGGGAAAAAAATTCAGGAAGCTCACACTCCCGCGCAAGTCTTGAAAGGCGAAGCTGTTGTAGGTGAGCATCGCCGGACACATAGTTCAGCTTCAGTATCATTGTTTATTTGCATAGTTGCGGTGCTAGTAATCGTCGTGCTAGTAATCGTCATCGTATGCATCGAAGAGGTCGCCGTCTTGTTCGCGGCGACTGGTGAATGCAAAGTCATCCTCAGCATTGCAGACTTCGCCAGCTCTTCATCATCGACTGGAGGCAGATGTGGCGGGATCTGCAAGTCGTCTCGAGAAGGATTGGCAGACTCGTAGCCATGTGTCCAATTATCCATAATGGCTTTTAGAGAACGCGGCGGCCGAGGTGACCTCTCCCAAGCAGGGTGTCTTTTCCCCTTTCGCATTCATTAGCGCTGCAGTTGTTTTACATGAGCAGTATAGCGCTTGATGGCATTCTCGAGGAGGAGAAGGAATAACATTTATTTTTAAGGGAAAGGGGAGGGGGAAAGGAGAGTGGGTGGTGGCCTCAGTCCAGGCCGCCTTCAGGCTCCCCAGCAGCCCTCACCCGGGAGATCAGGTACTCCTGATCCTCGAGCTGGAAGCTGGTCAGCCTGTGCTCCCACTGCTCCAATGTAGGTGATGGAATTGGGTTGGGATGTTTGACGCACTCCCATACGAGGTGATAGGTGGTGTTTGGTGTATTGCATGTTGTGCAGTTGTAGGGAAAAACAGTTGGTGAAATATGATGCAAAATTGCCGTGTTGTAGTAAGTCGGTGTTTGGATTCTGCGCCAGATTCGAGAGTCTTGTGTATTGAGTGATGGGTGAGGAGGAGGGTAAAGGAGGCGCTCCCGGCGATAATGATATAAGATGTCCGTGTATGTTTTTGGGACTGACTGGCTGGACGAGGCGATTGAAGGTGTGTCGTCGGCCTCCCTTGGGAATGCCCGGTGTAAAATGTCGCGGGCAGCGGCGTGAGCCGCCTCATTCCCGGGGAGGGAGGCATGACCAGGCGTCCAAACAATGTGAATGGTCGGGAGAGTTTTGGCGTGTTTTAGAAGTGTGAGCGCATGCAGAGATATTCGTCCTGATAGGTAATGCCGGCACGCATGTTGAGAGTCAGTGATGACTGTAATAATTTGCTTTTTGCTGGAGGTGGCCGCTAGGGCGATGGCTGTCTCTTCTGCGACATCGGTGTCGGTTGTTCGGACTGTTGCAGCTGAGATTGATGTCCCTTCGGAACCCATGACCACTGCAACGTGGGCCTGGCGGTCGGGATTTCTTACGATGTCTGTATAATATACATCCGGGTTGTCAGTGAATTTATTGCTTAAGTATCTTATTCTCGCCTGTCTTCTCCCTTTGTTGTATTCCGGGTGCATGTGTCTTGGAATAGGGGCTTCTTTGATGTCGGTTCGTATGTTTAATGGGATCCGGGTAGGCGCGTTAGATGGTGCAGGGATGGGGTAGCCCAGTTTGTCCAGAACCACCCGGCCCGTTGGAGTTAGAGCTAGTCGATTTAGTTGGCTTACTCGTTGCGCTTCCAGAATTTCGCTCAAGGTGTTATGGAGTCCAAGCTTGAGAAGGTTGTCTGTAGGCGTAAAAGCGGGAAGTCCCAGGGCCAGCTTATACGATTTCCGAATTAGGGCATCTATTTTAGAGTGTTCCTTGGGGCGTAGTTGGACGTATGGGGTGCCATAGGCGATGCGGCTGGTCAGAAGTGCCTGAACGATGCAGCAGGTGTCCTGTTCTTTAAGACCGCTCTGCTGGGTGCATATCCGTCGGATTAAGTGCATAAACTGCATGACCGTGGTGTTAAGTTGTGGTAGTAAGTCGGTACCGGAACCGTCTGCATGAAATGGTACTCCCAAAATGCGAAGTGATGTGACTTGAGGTACCGGGCTGGATGCGATCCTGGCGGTTGGGTCGGGTGTTGGGTTGAGTGGTCTACCTCGTGTGCGTGCCCGAAGGACCAGTAAAGCTGACTTGGTAGGGGCGCACGCAAGGCCCCGTCTTTCCAAGTACTCCGTCACGCAGTCTATGGCCTGTTGAAGTCTGTCCTGCTGTTCTCTAGCTGATCCCGTGTTCGTCCAGATTGTAAGATCATCGGCGTAAAAGGCGTGATGTAGTTCGGGGATCTCTGAAAGCTGGGAAGGCAGTTGAAGCAGGGCAATATTAAATAGTAAGGGAGAAATAACGGAGCCTTGAGGCGTCCCTTTCGACGGTGTTGAGAATGTGCCCGTTTTGTTTTGTTTTTTTAAAGCTGGCGCGAGCCGGGGACTCAGCGGTCACCGCGAGGCACGCGCTCACGACCGCTCGGCATTTTGTTGTCATTTTTTAAGTGCGAATGCACTTCTTAAGCGAGCCTGAAGCGTCCGCCGCCGTCCGCATTCCGCCGCCGTCCGCATAGCAACAGCTGCGGGTGCGCGCGCTCCTCGTCTTCCTTGGCAACGGGGGGAGATGGGCGCGCGCTGCCTGGCCGCTGACATGGCACATACCCACGTGGGGGATTGGCCAGGAATCTCCTCGTCTTCCTTGGCAACGGGGGGAGATGGGCGCGCGCTGCCTGGCCGCTGACATGGCACATACCCACGTGGGGGATTGGCCAGGAATCGGGCGTGAGAAGGGCTAATGCACCCGCTTAAAGGAGTACTGACACGAAATTTCAAAGCTGAGATCCGCTCTAGCAATCAAGTACAACGACAACACAAATAGGTGTCTGTGAATAAATGCATCTTTCTTTCTTTGTAGTTGTGTGTGTGTGTGTGATCTCTCTTTCGCGAACATTACCGAACCGCGCAAATTCAACTCGTGCATTCGCACTTTCACATTCTTCCCCTCGGGGAAATGCGGGGAATTTTTTCCTGCAACGGCTGACTTACGGCTTGTACAACAGCTCTGATGTTAAAAAATTCATTCGCCATGCTTTATCATCTCCTAAACAAATTAATCAGAACAGGCCTCGAACGCGTAAAAAAATTAAAAATATTTTTTAAAGCACCGCGAGCGGTTACTTAAGCGATGCTTTTCTTTACTTTGAGTAGGAATTGTTTTCTTCATTTCGTGTGGCTGGTATGCCGGGCCGCTCCAAATTCCGAATACCGCTGTACCGGGAAGCTAGAGGGATGTTTTGCTGCTGTCAGTTTGCTAAGAACGCATTCTAAGCCCTCTCTTTTCACTATTTGTGACCCGTCATCACGGTCTTACTGGCATGGCACCGACTGTGTATTAGCTGACATCAAAAAGTTGTTTCAACAGCGGAGATCTGTGTTCATAGACATGAATATACATATCAGCTCCCCACCAAAAGAAGCAAAGCGCATGCCGCATACGTTGCATCTATAGGCTCCCGAGACTAAAAAATCATCGCTACCACAAAATGGCCGGACCTGAAAGACTAATACGTCCACTCTTTCCCAAAGATAAGGGGAGATCGATTGCCGTGCTCCGTGTTCCCGTAATAGCGGTGACAACCTTCAATACGCCGTGGGCTTCCGTCGCGGGCCTCCCAAATTTGTTTGGCGTGTGATTTGCGCGAGCCTCGGCGTCACTCGGTCGAAGACGAGCCCGCGATAAGGCAAGACGGATGCGCAGGGCCTCCGCGGAATCGAATGCCGCAGCACCCCATCGATCTCGTTTAAGCAGCGAGGAACACGACGGAGCGCCGAGCAGGGGCTCCCATGCCAACGAGGGGCCCTGCAGGACGCATACGCGGCACGAAGGCAAACAGCGGGGCCCGTCGGACAGCCAGCTTATCGGTGGCACCGACCGAATACGTAAGACGCGAACAAGCCGCCTACGTGCATACGCGACTCCCACATCGGAGGAGATCTCCGGAGGGAGCGGAAAAATTAGTAGACAGAAAAGATGTGCCGGCCCGAAGGACGTATATATTGCGTATATATAGCAGCGAGTCGTTCGAAGGCCGAACTAGGCAGTTCTCGCTCAAGTTCAACAGCTTGTACACGCATCTTGGGTGCCGATAAGCGCCCTGCTACCGCGCGCGGATGGTCGTCGGCGGTGATGTTCGGCTGCTGCTTCTGCTGCGCGGGGCGCTGCTGCCGACCGTCGGCGTGGCTCGTTTGTACACGGGAAGCGCGCCAACGCGCGTAGATCGTGCGACCACAGAAGCCTCCTGTCTGCGCACATGATAACGCCGCCTGCCCACCTCCTCCCTCGCTGCTCCTGCTGCGTCAGCTGTGGAAAGCCCATACTAGCGCCGGTGGAGCAAACGCCACTGATTCGAACGCTTGCTTGCCTTGGTCCCGTGGTCCCGTGCCGACTTACATCTGCATGCGAATGGCAAGCTCACGCACTACGTTATCCGGAGCTGTGCATGACTTTCGTGCTGTTGCATATTAACTAAAGAAAAATAAATGTCGAAACATGTACATTGAGCTAGGTAAAGTTGGCAAGCAGCATCGTTTCATGAATCATCATCATCATCATCATCATCATCATTGTTGTAGTCGTCCTCGTCGTCGTCGTCCCTTCCGAGATATATGAGTGCGCAATGCTGCAGACGTTGCAGTGGCGAGAACGAAATAGGTGAGAACCTTGGTTTGACCAAACCAAACAGGTTCAGCATGCTGGTGGTCAAGCTTGCTACTTTCCAGGTGTACGAACAATGGGATACACGGGCGTAATATTTCGGTGCTGCCGGCACAAGCATGCGCAGGGCTGTTCCTACCACCTGGCACGCTCGCTTCTCCGCGTACCAAGGCGTGAAAACGGGATGCGGAGTGTCCTCAGTCACGGTACAAGGATTGTCGTGGCCTCAGCCCCACCGTCGAAGTCATCGCGATGTCTTGTACTACTGCTAGGACCATTGAAAAGTGTTTTGACTGAAACAGGGTGCTGGTGGTGTTCAAAAAAAATTATGATGTTGCAGCCACACACTCTGGTCTGTGGTAGCACACATTCTTACACTGCTGTACTCAAACTTTGAAGACGCACGACAGACTCACAACCCCGTCACGGTCAGGTAAGCAGGCAAAGTGGCATAAGACATATATCGGCGAGTATATACTTACGTTATACCATAAAGAGTGCCTTCCTTTCTTGGTTTCATAGTCAGCAGAAGAAACTTGCTCGATAGGGACTGTGAGCTCATTGCAAAAACAACATTTTAACGCTAATTTTGGTTTTAGGCATACGAATCGCAGTTTATTTCGAGTCAGCATCAGGCTTACAATGCATTTTAATGGTTTAAACTCTGGTTTAGGTTTTGCATTATTTTTATGGTCAATTCTAATATCCTATTCCATGCTTTAATAAATCCCCGGCTATACTAAACAACCACTCCACATTCTTCAACATCACAGAAAAAAGAATTGCATGTGGAAGTTGTCGAATAAAAGCTGAAGCCCCTCACCTATACAACGGGCGCCATTAAAGTTGGCTTGGCTACTACACACATGTGCACTGCCGCCAAGAAAAACATTTCTCCAAGCATCACATAAGCAGCCTGATACCAAGTTAAAAGGCATTTGGGCTGTTCGTTGAATACCTCCATAGGACACAATGAATCCCTATAAAACGCCGTATAAGGAGTATCTGTAAAGTAGGCTCCACAACTATACATAAGTGCTTTGATGGGAAGACATCTGTCCGAGGGCAATAAGGGAGGTGTTTCTTGAAAATATAAAGGCCCTAGGGACTTAAATACTTACACAAGGCCCCATTTATCCCTAGCATGGAACACTTAAATTCGGTTTTACTACTGTGCCATAATGCACTGTTGAGAAGACATTTTACAGGGCAGTATAGGAATTTTGGTATTAAAGGGTGATAGGCCAGGGGCCTTTTATTAAATAACTCCATAGGACACCATGCATCTCTCGGGGTGCTAGGCACTGAACTCCTTCAAAGTCGGCTTCGCACTACTTTGAACTTATGCATTGCTAGGAATACACTGTTGCGGAGGCAATTATAAGGAGCCTGGTATTCCAGTACGAGTGGCCTAGCGCCTTTTGTTAACAGCATTTTCGCATTTGGCGAAATTGTGACACATCAAGCGTTACAATGCGCGTTCACATAAATGCGACAATAGAGCATGGCATTGTTATTTTTTAGCGCATCGCATTCATGTAGAGTAGAACAATGTGCTTTGAAGGCGCATCTCACAAATGCGGTCTCAGACGGTGATAGGTCAAGGCGGCCGGCGCATCGCATTAGCCAGATACGCTAACAAATGCGATGCGATACTATCGCATCCATGTAATCGATCTTACAGACCGATTTTACAACACACGCGTTTCATCGTTCAGTCCACATAGAACTGCTTAAAAAGAAAGCGAACCGGTTTTAGAGCTAAAAGAAAGGAAAATCACCAGTAAGACAGTCATAACCGTAACCCGTAATAACAGGTTAACAAAAACCAGTTTTGCAAGTACGTGAAAGATAGTTCACAAAATGCATTTGACAAGCATGCATATACCCATTTAGAACTTGTGATGTTTAAACAGCGAGTAGGAAATGGACAAATGTGGCGCGATCTGTGCCCACGTTTTTGTCGCTTTCTGGCTTATGAAACGCTTTGTTCACCGAAGATGGTCCTTTGATGAACTAATACGTTTCCGTGTACCGATGGGACCAATTAGCTTTGAACCTGGGCGTCCCTTTAGCTCTTACGGTTGTGCCAAATTTTTTTCGGAGCCAAGCAATGCTGTCTTCATTGCACATCCTTTTCAACGCGGTCTGCCCTAGAAAACACTGGTATAGTGAATGTGAATGCGAATGTTTTATTTCAGACAACCGAAAAAAATTACAGCGGAGATGTTACCGAGAAAACATCATAATGAACACATAACAAACATCACGGAAGCGGTTGTCTTCGGGGGATGCCGAAAAGGCAAACGAATTACCTGAAAAAGCAACATCCCCTGGCCCCCCCTCCCCCCTCTACCCTTCCCCCCACACAACTAAGAAGCAACGTGACAAAGTACAGAAGTTTTGAACACAGAAAACATAATACAGAAAACAAACCCCTTTGATACATAGTTTAGGTAACACAAGTAAAGGTAGAATTTGTATTAATTAAGAATTGGCATTGCAAGTATAAACAAGATCACAAAGTAGAAATACAGAGCGATATTCAACTGTAATATTACGCTTATCTATATCATAGCTTGTTCACTGTAGCTCATGCAAATACACATCAGCTTTCTTTTTGAAAGATTGTACAGAAAGAGAAGACTGTATCAGTGTAAGAATAACAGGGTGTTTGTTCAAAAAGTCGGGAATTATGTAGGTTGTCTTTTGCGACCGATAGTTAGTTCGGATTCTTTCTTTGTTGTAGCTCGTATGCCATAGATTGTATTTGTGGTTCTTTGATGCGTATTGTTCCATGAAGGCATCAGTGACTGTTGATAAATGAACAAAGCCATTTTTTGTTTATGCTGTTTTGAATAGTCAGTATGCTATGCTTTTGAAAGAGTGAGGCAGCGTGGGTTCTAGGTGATTCATTTTCTACTAAGCGTACTACCTTCTTTTGGAGTACTAGTAGATTATCTAAATTTACTTTGCTAGTTGTTCCCCACACAAGCGAGCAATAACAGGCGAGAGTGTATTAACGCGAAACACAGCTGCTTTTTCAACCACGTGGGCAGAAACTGCTTCAGTTTACAGATGACGCCAATAGAGCGTGACACATCGGTTCGAATTCTATTTATATGAGCGGGCTGAGTATGGATCCCTGTGGTACTCCAAGATTCAGTTTTCCTTGTTTGGATCTTGCGTGCTTGATTTCTGTGTATTGAAAACGGTTACATAAGTAGCTTTTTAATAGATCAGAGCAAATCCCTCTAATTTCTTACATGCTTAATTTTTGCAGTAAATGTGGTGCTTTATGGAGTCAAACGCTTTGCCCACTCTCACCAATGCGTATACGTCCGCTGACGGATTCACGCCCAGGCTTCTTATCGACAGGCAACTTGCTGAAAAAGT
This sequence comes from Haemaphysalis longicornis, assembly GCF_048455015.1. NCBI lineage: Eukaryota > Metazoa > Arthropoda > Arachnida > Ixodida > Ixodidae > Haemaphysalis > Haemaphysalis longicornis. Next base: position 13,399,641 of record NW_027526460.1, on the reverse strand, counting down.
TAGAGTGCGACTAGGACAACGACAACAGAAATACGACGGGACAAGCGGTCCGTCCCGCCGTCTTTCTTTTTTCGTTGTCCTAGTCGCACTCTAACTTTTCCCCCAATATGCATAAACTTGCCCAACAGTGTGACCTACACAAGCAATTTATTTCTGTGGCAAAATTGCTGCACACACGCATATCCCCCAGCGAAGGAACCCGCGCACTGAATAATGGTTTATAAGCGCGGACGCCGCCAATCACGTATGATGTACGCGCGAAACCGGGAACGAATTCCGGTGATTTGTTGCGCGCACAGGAAGCTCTCTCCTGAGGCATGGGAAGCTCCCTGCAGGAGACCTCGCTCTTTTAAAATGGCCGGCGAGGGCTGCCGCGCTCCGAGCCTCGTGTACGACACACTGCTTGCGGTAGCTCGAGAAACACACGCACACAACAAACCGACAAGGAAAGCAAAATGAAATAACCGCGTGAATGAGCTGATACAAAACACGATGAGACATGGGTGCTCATGCATGGAGCGTACGGCGCGCAGGACGCGGTAGAAGTTTTATAGAGGCCGGGGGCCTAGATGCCGCATCTCGCGCCATTAATTTCTCCGGGGGGTTCCACACACCGCCTCT